>NC_139461.1:36827500-37300000 GCF_057233095.1 Heloderma suspectum
ATTTCAGTACTCAGGATTATAAAATAGTTTCCTCATCTTTGGGCCTCTGGAGGAATAACTAGCCTACATTGTGGCCCACTTCCGTAACGTTTGATGGCCACCAGGGGCACTAAATGTTAAAAGGTGTAATAATTCCAGAGAAGATAATTATTTTGCAAAGAGTAAAAAATTAGGTTGTGTTGTACAAAAAATAGAATTTGAAGGAGAACTGTATGAAGAAGGAATATTTTTCCTTCCTTTTGGCAGAAAATGAAGGAAAAGGACAAGAAAAAACCTTACAGTAATTCATAACTTGTAGGTTTTATCCTGTTTTCAGGTCATCGGCAGTTTGCCCCACGAAAAAAAGGAATTGTGGATCTGAAACCTAAATAACTTCAGCAATCCACATGTAAGTGAACAGCAACAATCATTTTTTCACTTTTATTTTGCTCTCTCAGTGTTCATATCTACAAAAGCCTCTAACCAGTAGTCAAGATAAGTGTTGAACTGAGAAGTATTGATCCAGTAATAGCAGTTCAAGCTTTGACTGTGAGTCCTTAACCCTCCAGACATAATGTCATAGCCTCTTATCCTTGCCTCTTAACATTACCTGCCTATCTCCTCAGAGCTGTCACCTATGGTAATACAGTTCCAAAAGCTTTCTAATCATTACTCATTCAGGCAGCATTTATTCTGTAGCCAGCAAGAAAAGTTTGGGTATAGCTTTGAGTTCTGAGGAAGAATAAGGTGTTTTCTTTGCAACTTGCTTTGTGGCTTTAATATAATGCTCATGCTAAAGTGTTGCAAAATATAAAGTGAGTTTTAAAAAATAATATGTAGAGCAGAGTGGAAAGACAGTTAAGGTATCACAAAACAGAGCAACAATCCAGCCTAAACAATGTAATAGGGATTTGAGGACAAGCAAGCATTTATTTTCAACAGCAACCCATTACCAATGCAAGGTATGGTTGGAATAAGCAGTGTTTGTATGCATATCAAATCTATAGACAGTAGGAGAAGGAAGCAAGAGGTGCCTAACATCACAAAACTAGCTATTCTAATGGCAGCAGTTTTAATCTCCACCAGGAGCAGGTCTGTTGTAAAGGTGGTGGGCCCATTCAAGACCAAGCCAGGTATTGTTGTTGGGAATCTATTTCCCCCAGCAGAGGGAACAGGGAAATCTGAGGAGGTGGCAGATGATGTCATTGTCGCTGCTGATCAAAAAGCCCTGCTAAATAACACACTGTAATATCACTGCTATAATGATGATGCAGTTCCAAGTTATTGCTATCTCATCCCAAATGATTGCAGTGCAATGTTTCTATTGCATAATCTGTGCAGTAGAAAGAAGGAAATTCCATGTTCAAAAATTAACATCCAGTTAATAATAATTTAACTGAGTTAAACAAATGATCTCTTCATTCCACGTAGATCTTAGTGAATATAGTATCAAGTAAATGCAATGAAGCAAGGGAGTGCACTTGTCAATTACAAAACTGTACACATGGTACATCTTTTCATCTCAAGGGAGCTAGCCCCTAATATCCCACAAGAATGAAATCAGAGGCACCTATATGAATGGTCACCAGCCAGGTGAGAAGCATCTCCTCATCAGATACAGACAGAGGGGTTGAAGCAGCTAGAAAAATTACCCTGAGGGCCAGATATGGTCTCCAGGCCTCCCTGATGTAGATGGTAAAGAGAAACTGATAAGACGCATCTTATGTAATAACAACTAAGTTTTGTTGTACTTTAAAGATTAAGAAGTTCAGTACAACATATGCTTTCTTGGATTATAGCCTACTTCAGGAGTTGCATGAAGGTTTATCCTGAGATAGATAGATAGATAGATAGATAGATAGATAGATAGACAGACAGACAGACAGACAGACATCACACACATGTATGTGATGGGGTTGGGGAAGTGAACAGTGAGGTTGAGGAAAAGGAAACGCAGAAAGTGACAATTATGTTATTAACAGTGGCCAATCACCGAACAGGTTCTGGTGTTAGCACAGACAGCCTGGGATGAGTAACACATAGAGTGATTAAAGTACTGGTGTACTTCAGATGGTTGTATTTTAGATGGTTGGTGAGCCTGCAGAAGAGCTTCCTCATGTGGACTCAATGCACATTGGTGTGTGCGCAAATATAAGAAAAAACATCTCTTCAGCTGAACACAGCTAATACTGTGTAAAGCAGGGGGCAACCTATGGACCACCAGATGTTTTGGCCTTCAACTCCCATCATCCCTCTCCACTGGCTATGCTGGCCAGGACTGATGGGAGTAGTAGGCCAAAATATATGGAGGGCCACAAGTTGCCCACTCCTTTGAATGTCAAATTTTAAATGTCAAAAATATCACTGAAGGCCCTGAATATGTCACTGCATCCTGGACGAATTTTAATTTCTGAATTGTCTTCAAAACCAGCACCACATGGAGGGCATTACAGTAATCCAATCTAGAAGTTACCAAGGCATGGATTACAGAGGAAAGACCCTGATCATCTAGTTGTGGGCAAGATGGCACACTAATGATAAAGGAAAAAGTAAGCAGGGAGCTGCAATATGAAGTGGAACCAACAGAGACCAGAACCACTGATGACTTATGCTAAGCATATGTGAGTCTGTTAGAATCAGAGACTGCAGATGGTAGCACCAAAATTATTGCAAGTAGCAACAATTTTGCCAAGTATTTTTTGTTTACACATGATGTAAAAGAGCATATCTTAGATTTCTACTGCTAAAAAGCTCCCTGTTGAATTCCATGCAAACTTTGCCTGCAGTTGCAATCAAGGAGTAAGCTAGTTTAAAGTAGTGCTGAATTCTGGATTGATTTATAACTTTCTTTAGTTGGCCTACATATGCACAGAAAGAAGCCAGTGAAATGAAAATCAAGCTTACAAAGTATTGGGAAATATCTTGGCACTTAAGGAAATAAAATGTGTTTGGGTCTTACTAGGAGGAAATGATCATGAACAGAGCCAAAAAGCTGTGGTTTTAAGAAAATGCTCAGCCTTATCCAAAGCAAATATCTAAGGGTATAATCCTATGCATCTTCAGACAGAAAAAAAGGCCTACAACTCCCAGCATGCCATGCTGACTGGAGCATGCCGGGAGTTGTAGGCCTTTTTCTGCCTAAACATGCATAGGATTGCATCTTAAAAGCCCCTAAAGTGGCTTCTATCATATGATTTCTTAATAATTGTTTTAAGGTTACATCATCATCTCTATACCACCCCATAGCCAAAGCTCTCTGGGCAGTTTACAGAAGTTAAAACTTTAAATACAATATAAAAAGTTTAAGAGCCATTTACATAAAAGCACACAGAGAATATATACAAACAACATATAACTAAAAACAACTTTGAACCGTCAGTCATAATTAAAGACACATCCAGGACCAATTAAAACTCATCATGTACCGCCAAATGCCTGGGAAAAGAGATAGGTCTTAACCTGGCGCTGAAAAGATATGGCGACTGAAAGTAATTAATTTTTATTTAAAGTAGGGATGTACGAAATCCTCACCTGGCACCACGCCGGGGCATCCGCGGTGGGTGGGAGGTGCTCCGTCCCTCCCCCCGGAATCCTCCCTGGCTGGCTCCGGCCGCAGCCGGAGTTCCGGCCACAACCGGGCTGCTGCGGCCGCAAATGGCGGCCGTTGTACTGGCTGCCATCTGCGTCCTTGCAAGCAGCCGTGATAGGCTACATAAGTATTTATGTAGCCTATCACAGCAAAGAGCAGGGACGCAAATGGCGGCCACACAAATGGCGGCCGCTACGTCATTTGCGTGGCTGCCTTTACCGTGAAAGGCAAAGAGCAGGGGCACAAATGGCATAGCGGCCACCATTTGCGTCCCTTCTCTATGCCGTGATAGGCTACATAAATATTTACGTAGCCTATCACGGCTGCAAGAATGCAAATGGCGGCCGGAGCAGCCCAGCTGCGGCCGGCCAGGAGACCAGCTGGAGCCGCCACTGGCCCAGGTAAGTTCCGTCCCGGGGGGATTCCGTGGGGGGGCAGGAGGCCGTTATGCCATGGATTCCGGGGGGCTGGTGGATTCTAAAGAATCCGGCCTCACTGGAATCTGTGGCGGAATTCTCTGACATCCCTAATTTAAAGGCACATAATAAATCTACTATCATCCATCCATCCATCTACACACATACACACACTACACACCCACACACTGTATATTTTTGCTAAGGCGCCATTATAGCAACCTATGATTAAATAATTTTTTCAAGAAATTGGAAATAGGCAAAGTGACATAAATGGAAGCTTATTATTAAATAAAAATATCAAAGTAGTAATAACAGGCTGCCACAGGCAAAGTGTTTGTTACCCATAGGGATGTACGGATTCCCCACCATCCATTCTGGTGGGGAATATGCGGGGGGGGGGGAGCTGGTCCGTTCCTTTCCCCCGGAATCCTCGCGGAGCAGCTCCGCTTTGTGAGGATTCCGCAGAGCTGAGGGCTGCCGCTTATCTGCCACCGGAGCCCTTCGCCTCCGCGCCAATCACCATTTAAAAAAAAATGGCAATTGGCAGGATGTCCCCATAGACTTATATGCAAAATAGAGCCGTGAATCTTGCGTATAAGCCTATGGACACTTATGCGGAATCCTCCAGGAGAGGAGGTAAGTGGAGCCGATCTGCCTCATTTGAACCCACAGCAGATTTCTCTAACATCCCTAACATCATATTATACATGGGAAGGTGAGAATGAGTTCACAGCTGACCTGATATAATTTGTACTAGGGTCGACCAGCCCATAACACATGCCCTTAAACACTAGCTCTACCAGTGAATGTATAATAGATACATAATATAGAGAAGCAAACGAAGTCAACTCTTTAATGATTTTTGAGTCTCAACTTTTTGCTTGTCACAAATTAATTTAGCTGAGACTAATATTCAAAGATGGTCTGATCAGATCAAGGATCTGCAAGGTAAAAGCCTGAAATCAAGTGTTTATCAAGTAGGTGAACATGTCTTTAGTGAATATCAAAACTACATTTCATTTTATCTATAGATTTGGTACTCAGTTAAAAAGGAAGCATCAAGCCATTTCAATAGTTATATTTTTGCCTATGCTTTTCAGCTCCACTGAAAACCAAATTAAACATTCCTTTCAGCTTGCATAGTGGAGCCATGGATGCTACTTTTATTTACTCTTCAGCAAGCATGCATGGCCATAATTTGAATTGGGATGATGGCACCTTGAGAGAGGAGGGTTTCAGCTTTCCCCAACCAGTTTTCATCCCAAAATTCCATCCGACCCCGTGTGTGGGGTGGGGAGACTGTTAAAAGAAGAAGAAAAAAGATCCATCAGAGTCAATGGCTTCCATTATGCATGCTTAAGGGATTGTTTATGGCCCTCAGAAAGAGAATTTAGGGAGCAATCCTATGTCCCCTAAACAGCATCTGTGGGGATGTATTAGGGATGTATGAAAGGTACTTACCTTTCACGGATCATGTTTATGGTTGGGGGGGAAGCGTTCCGTCCCTCCCCCCAGAATCCTCGCTGGGGGGGGAGGTGCTCCGTTCCTCCCCCCCCCCCGGAATCCTGGCCGGCCGGCTGTGCTCCGCAGCAATTCTGCGGAGCCGCCGGCCGGCTCCGCCAGCAGCCGGACATCTGGCCGCTGGCTAGCAAGGTGCCAAGGGCTCCTTGGAGGGCTCTCTCAGTCTAATCCAGTAGCCAAGTCCAGACACAGACAAAGGGATTCTTTTCAAAGCTTTATTCTTCTTTTACAACTTACAACTCTACAGGTAGCAACTAGATCTGAGCAGCAGCATCCCTATGCCCTAAGTTGGAACAGTTGGTCCCCGTTTGAAAGGCAATTAGACCCCTGAATATAAGGACTAGGGAGAATCCCTCCCCTTTTCCCTTGAATCCTCTGGGCGCAACCGTTCTTTGAGCGCCAACCGGGCGCTACGCCTCCTTTCCGCGCTCTCTATTTGGCGCCGCTCTCTGCGTCTGCGCCGCGCATCCAACCAGTCTGCTATTGGTGCTGGGTCACTCCCTGGACTGCTTTCTAATCTAGGAATGTTGGTGGGAGGAATCTCTGTCAGCTGCAGGCCCTGGGAAAAAGGGGCGCGCTCCTCTCCCAGGAGCGACTGCTCTTCCTCCAAATCAGAACTACTCTGGGATTCTATGGGCTCAGTGTCCACCCTGACACAGGGGCGCAAATGGCGGCGGATGTAGCCGCCGCCACTTGCGTCCCTGCAGTCAGCCATGATAGGCTGACTGCAGCCGTGATACGTAGCCTATCATGGCTGACGTAAAGAAACAACAACGCGGCCATGGCCACGTCATTTGCGTTCCTTATCTTGGCATGTCTTAGTCTACGTAAACATTTACGTAGACTAAGACGGTGAAAATAAGGGGAACGCAAATAGTGTAGTGTCTACGCTTTTTGCGTTCCCCTTATTTTCACTGTCTTAGTCTACGTAAATGTTTGCGTATGCGCGTTTTTGTTGTTGTTGTTTTTTTAAAGTCAGCCGTGATAGGCTACGTAAAGGTTTATGTAGCCTATCACTTTTTTTTTTTTTTGAACTGGAAATGGTGGCAGGGCAGCCGGTCGGAAGACTGGCCACCACAGCTGCCGAACCGCCGCCGGAGCCGCCGCCACCACCACCAGGAAGATCCGCCCAAGGTAAGTCTCGTCCCGGGGGGGGCCGGGGGGCAGGCCGTTCCGCCATCGATTTCGGGGGGCCAAATGCACTGGCATTTGGCCTCCCCGAGATCTGTGGCGGAATTTTCGTATATCCCTATGTAGGATTGGTCGGCTTCCTGACCCTGAGGTTGTAGACAGGGATCCGAGCTGGGAGCCAGGAAACTGCACTCCCTGCCCCCTCCCCCACATAGCCAGTATGGACAGAAGCATGCCAGCTACCTCTCCAGACTCACAAAAGGGTGCGGAGATGGAGAAGGGGAAAAGGAGGCATTCCAGGGGGCAAGGAGGGGACTGAGGATGTGAGGTTCCCTTCCCTCCTTCCCTCCCCCTCCCCCGAAGCCTCCACTAGATGGGTGAAATCAGCGGTCTACCTAAAGTGCAGAGCAGGAAGCATGAGGCACCTCCTACTCTGCATTGGATACATGTAAACCTCTGAGTTCGGAGGCTAAAGAGTACCCAGGGCACATCCCATAGGAATGTGTCCTTAGACCGTAATCCTATACACATTTACCTGTGAGTGAATCCCATCGACCTCAATGGGTCTTCTGATGAGACATGCAGAGGCTGGTACTGTTAGTTACTTGGCCTAGGTATCAAAAGCATTTCTCCCCACAAAAATAACTCCCTACTGAAGTTACTATTTAAAAATCTATGATAACAATAGCATTGCTTTGTATTTATTTATTTATTGCATTTCTATCCTGACTTTTTTCCTCTCGCAAGGAACCCAAGGCGGCTTACATGATCCTCTTCCTCTCCCTTTTATCCTCACAACAACAACCCTGTGAGGTAGGTTGGGCTGAGAGTCTGTGACTGGCCCAAAGTTACGCAGTGAGCTTCCATGGCTGAGTGGGGACTAGAACCCGGATCTCTGGGCTCCCAGTCCAGCACTCTAGCTACTACGCCACACTGGCTTTGATATCATTGAAGTTTTGTAGCCAATTTAACTTTGCTCTTACAACATAATTGATGTTGCTGTATAGATGGATGAATCTGCCTCTTTTGGTTTCTCTTATATACTCATTTGTCTGTTCTTAAATTTGGCTTTTCTTGAACTTTTAGAATTTTTCCAATCTCAAGTTTGGTTCTTTTCAGACTTCAGATTTTTTTTAAAAAGCTGGCATGAAATGGAATACATTTACTACAGTATGAAAATTCATACACATTTTCTGTGTGCATTTCTCCTTATACATGCATTTATGCATGCAATTTTGCCTAATATACATATTTTTGCAAGCTATTTTCCTAATACAATGAATTTTACTGTTATTTTCACTATATCCATTTTTATGTGCATTTACCTCTAATACACACATTTTTGTACACATTTTGTGACAGGAGAAGTCCATTGCAAAATTTGGAGAAGTGCACATTTCAAAGAATAATTGAGTCCGAAAGTGTGAAAGTAGGTAAACTCACATTAAAATGCAAACTGAACAGATTTCTTCCCCCTCTGTAGTATAGGGTGCTTCTGTTCAGGGCTATAGCCAGCCAGCCAGCCAGCCATGCTCTCTTCCACTTTATTCCCCTTCATGATTGGTTTTCCATTGCCCGACTCCAACAGCATGCTCAGTCCACATTGGGCTGTTTTGGGGCTGTCGTTTTTCCTCCCTTAGGATTTATTTTTTTCCTGAATTTTTCTGGGAATGCTGCAAACCTTGGGGTTTCCTTGAGCTTGCCGATACTTCCCTGATTGTACATAGGTAGTGCCATTTTGGCTACATAAAGTTTCATATTTAGAGAATTAGTTTTCTATTAGTATATAAGATACAAGATAAATATTTGATTTGGAATGCACTTCTTTATTCACTGATACATTTTTTCTGACAAATGCTAAATTACAGATTTTAAATCTGTTCATTAAGTTCAGCAACCTATTTCTACGGGGGAAAGCAAATGCTACTTGCAATAGATGTGCTAAGCATACACTTCTATTTATGGGTTAATTAAATTTAATCATATATATTTAATAAACAAAAGATATCAGAAAGACAAATTCATATGCATTAACTTGACAAGAATACACACAGTAAGTAGCAAGCTGTTAATTGTAATTGTCTGTGGGACCCACCACTAGGAGAAGATTAATCCTAATTAATTTTACCTCATTAATAATTGTCCAATTGTGTTGTATGTATATCGACTTTTTCACGGGAGTCTGGAACATGATTCCAAACAGGAGTCACCAAACTGAATTAAGACAAGTTTAATGCAAGAGAAGGACAAATGAAAATTCTCATTTAACCTTACTTTCTGGAAATATGGAGTGAATCATAGAATCATAGAATAGTAGGATTGGAAGGGTCCTACAAGGCCATCGGGTGAACAGATAGCACAAAGAAGTGAACTATACATATATTTGTCCAGTCCTACCTACAGCTTTTGGCTATGTTCAAATATTGGTGCCTGGAAGAAAGGCTATGAAAATCTGAACAAAATAAAAATGATTTTTAAAAACGTATTTTCATGGCAAAACCTGAGTGTAGAAACTAGTGTTCACATCCCTAGAATGGTTTATCCCTGCCCTGATCTAGTTGTCCACTGGTACAAGTGTTCAATCCTTATCCTTCCATATGATGAGTATAAACTTTGGTTCTCAGCTCAATAGTATAATATGTGAAGTAACTTAGAGCAAGGACTATTATTGATTATTATTGTTGATATGCTTGTGAAGGTAGACCCCAGCATTATAAACCTTTGCAGGGTATGGTCCCAGTACAGGACTGCCTTAGTCACATGGAAACATCTAAGCCCTTAGGGGCGAGCAGATCACATACCCGGTTCCGGTCCGGGGCACCCGCTGCCGGGGGGGGGAGGTGATCTGTCCCTCCCCCCCGGAATCCTCCCTGGCTGGCTCCACTCCGCAGCAAAGCCACGGAGCCGCCGGCCAGGGCTGGCCGCAGCCAGACTTCCGGCCGCTGCACTGCGGATGCAAATGGCAGCCGCTATGCCAGCCGCCATTTGCGTCTGTGCCTTAGGCCGTGATAGGCTATGTAAGTATTTACGTAGCCTATCACGGCAAAAAGCAGGGGCGCAAATGGCGCCCATTATGCCATTTGCGCCCCTGCTCTTTGCCATGATAGGCTATGTAAGCATTTACGTAGCCTATCACAGCCTAAGGCAGGGACACAAATGGTGGCTGCTACGACGGCCGCCATTTGCAGCTGCAGCAGCCCAGCAGCAGCCAGAAGACAACCCAGAGCCGCCGCCGCCTCATCCGCCGCCTCATCCGCTGCCAGGTAGGTCCGTTCCAGGGGGGATTTCAGGGGGTGGCAGAGGGGTAGTCCGGTCTGCCATGGAATCCGGCCTCACTGGAGTCCATGGTGGAATTCTCCAACATCCCTATAAGCCCTATGTTTCATTTTTGGGAGAGCTGTGACCTCTAGGGGGTGAAGGAGAATGAGCAAGACTTTGTCCTGTGAAAAATGCACTAGTAGCCACCAGTGGAGGCTGGTGGCTCCAATTTCGGTGAAACTGAATCCATTCTGTGTTTCAGTCCGAACCAGCCGGAAACCGAAAGGAACTATCCACAGTGCTGAACCCTATCCCCAAAATGTGTTCAGCACTTTGGATAGCTCCTTTAGAATTCTGGCTGGTTCGGCCTGAAATGCAGAAAGAACAGCCCCACTGAAACCAGAGCCACCAGCCTCCACTGGTAGCCAGGTAGCTACATGGAACCTCTGTGCTCACTGGCAACAGATACAAGATGCTGGGAGCAAACAACCAGGAGGGAGGCTGTTGTCTTTATGCTAGGGATGGGAAAATCAGCAAGGCTTGAGCTTGTTAAGGTTTTCCAAGTTCCACCTCGAAGCTCAGTCTGCCTTGTTCCCATCCCCGTTTGCGAGCTCCTCATCACCACCATTAGAATGGGAAAAGTATGCATTTGGTGCACTTGCCCTCAGTGACATCATCAGACTTTGAACCTTTGGGAAGGAAACTCAAGAACTTTGGGGCCCAGATAGTTTTCTCATCCAGCCTTCCAGTAGTTAGAATAGGGATAGAAAGGGAAAGAAAAATACTCCAGGTGAATGACTGGCTACAAAGGTGGTGCCAGCACGAGAGCTTTGGATTCTGGGACCATGGGCTATACTTCCTGGAAGATGGGCTGTTGGCAAGGGACGGCTTGCACCTCACAAAGGCTGGGAAGAATGTGTTTGGCTCAGCATGAAGAACTTCATCAGAAGGGCTTTAAACTGAATCCTGCATGGAAGGCAGACGTAAAGGTGGGGGTAACAATGGACGAAGGCTCATGCACCGCAACGAACAGCTCTAATAGCACCCAATAATAGTCTTCAGACACATGTAGGAAGAAAGCCAGACTATGAAGTACATGGTCTTCGATGTCTATATACTAATGCCCAGAGTATGGGAAACAAACAGAATGAACTTGAACTCTTAACACAAGAGGGAAATTATGACTTGATAGGTGTAACTGAGACTTGGTGGGATGACTCTCATGACTGGAATACAGCAATTGAAGGATATAACTTGTTCAAAAAGAACAGGAGGAACAGAAAGGGAGGTGGGGTTGCACTATATGCTAAAAATACATACCTCTGCACAGAAATACAGGAGAATGAGCTTGATAGCCCCATCAAAAGCAAGTGGATCAAAATAAATGGAGCAAAGATTAAAAGGAACCTCATGGTCGGAGTCTACAACCGGCCACCAAATCAAGGAGAAGACGAGGATGAAACTTTTGAAAAGCAAATAGCCAATGTTTCAAGGAAGCAAGATGTAGTAATAATGGGGGACTTCAATTTCCCCGATATTTGTTGGGACACAAATTCTGCAAAATATGACCCCTCCAGGAAATTCCTGACTTGTGTGGCAGATAACTTCCTCCTACAGAAAGCAGAGGAAGGAACTAGAGGATTGGCTATCCTTGACTTGATCCTAACCAACAGAGATGACTTAATGTATAAAGTAGCAGTTACAGGAAATCTGGGGGAAAGCGACCATGTTATACTTGAGTTCATGGTTCTAAAGGAAGCAAAAGCCGAGTGTAGTCAAACGCGTACCCTGGATTTTAGAAAAGCTGATTTTAATAAACTCAGAACAATGATAAGTAAGGTCCCACGGTCAGCGACTCTAATGAGAAAAGGAGTCCAAGATGGGTGGGAGCTTTTAAAAAAGGAAATTCTAAAGGCACAATTACAAACAATTCCAACAAGAAGGTGGAAGACAACAGAAGAAGCCAGTGTGGCTTCACAAAAAGCTTAGAGATGACCTGAAAACAAAAAAAAGGACACATATAGGAAGTGGAAAGAAGGCCAAGCAACAAAGGAAGAGTACAGGCAGGTAGCACAGAATTGCAGGGATGGCGTCAGGAAGGCTAAAGCTGAGAACTAGGGATGTACGAAAGTCACTTACCTTTTCGCAGCTTGGCTTCGCGGTGGGGGGGAGGCGCTTCGCTTTTCCCCCCAAAGTTCAGGCGAAGGGGGGGAGGCTTCCCGCCTCGCCCGGCCGAAATTCAGGCTGGGGAGAAGTGCCCCGTCTCCCCGGCCGCGAAACAAAAAGTAAAAAAAAAAAAAAGACCCCGTGATAGGCTACGTGACGATTTACGTAGCCTATCACAGCTAGATTTCCAAAGTCAGCCGTGATAGGCTACGTAAATTGTCACATAGCCTATCACAGGTGACTTTAGAGGGGAAAAAAAGCGCGTACGCAAATGGCGGCGGCCCATGGGCGCCGCAATTTGCGTTCCTTATTTTGGCACGTCTAGTCTACGTAAAGATTTACGTAGACTACGGCGAAAATAAGGGCAACGCAAATAGCGTGCCCTTATTTTCGCCGTAGTCTACGTAAATCTTTACGCAGACTAGACGTGCCAAAATAAGGAACGCAAATTGCGGCGCCCATGGGTCGCCGCCATTTGCGTACGCGCTTTTTTTTTCTTTTTTCAAAGTCACCCGTGATAGGCTACGTGAAGATTTACGTAGCCTATCACGGCTGACTTTGGAAATCTTAGGGATGGTGGAGAATTTCTCCCTGAAACTTCGGGGGGCCGAGTGCCAACGTATTCGGCCCCCCGAAGTAGTTTCGGGGAGAAATTCTCCACCCCCCGCCCCCCCCGGGATGGGACTTACCTTTCCCGAATGTCCCTCCCGGCGGCGGGTCCCGGCGGTGGTTCGGCAGGTCTTCGACAGGGGCAGAGGCGGCAGCTGGTCTTTCGACCGGCTGCCGCCGCCGCCATTGCAATAAAAGTAAAAAAAAAAAAACGCCCCCGTGATAGGCTACGTGACGATTAACGTAGCCTATCACGGCTAGATTTGCAAAGTCAGCCGTGATAGGCTACGTCAATCGTCACGTAGCCTATCACGGGTGACTTTTTTTTTTAAAAAAAAGCGCGTACGGATAATGGCGGCCCCCATAGGGAGCCGCCATTCCCGTTCCTTATTTGGTCACTGTTGTCTATGTAAAGATTTACGTAGACTGCAGCGACCAAATAAGGAACGCGAATGGCGGCTCCCTATGTGGGCCGCCATTTGCGTACGCGCTTTTTTTTCTTTTTTTTAGTCACCCGTGATAGGCTACGTGACAATTAACGTAGCCTATCATGGCTGACTTTGCAGATCTAGCCGTGATAGGCTACGATAATCGTCACGTAGCCTATCACGGGGGCGTTTTTGTTTGTTTTTTAACTTTTTATTTCATGGCCGGGCGAGGCGAGGCGCCTCCTCCCCAGCCTGAATTTCGGCCAGGCGAGGCGGGAAGCCTCCCCGCCGGCCTGAATTTCAGCCGGGCGAGGAGGGAAGCCTCCCCCCCCGGCCTGAACTTCGGGGGGAGCAGCGAAGCGCCTCCCCCCCACCGCGAAGCAAGCTGCGTGACCAAGTAAGTGGCTTTCGTGCACCCCTACGTAGCCTATCACGGGTGTGTGTGTTTTTGTACTGGCAAAGGCGAATTCCAGGCTGAAGGGACAGGATTGCAGCTTGAGATCGATAGGCATATGGTCAAGGAACACCTAATTAATTTGAATGAGTTCAAATCTCCAGGGCCAGATGAACTGCATCCTAGAGTAATAAAGGAACTGGCAGAAGAACTCTTAGAACCACTGTCTATTCTCTTTGAGAAATCATGGAGGACAGGAGAAGTGCCAGATGACTGGAGGAGGGCTAATGTTGTCCCTATCCTCAAAAAGGGTAAAAAGGAGGAACTTGGGAACTACAGACCAGTCAGTCTGACATCAATCCCTGGGAAAATTCTGGAGCAGATGATAAAGCAATCCATCTGTAAGCCCCTTGAAAATAATGCAGTAATTACTTGAAGCCAACATGGATTTGTCAAGAACAATCCTGCCAGACGAATCTGATCTCACTTTTTGATCAAGTAACCTCCCTTGTGGATTGTGGGAATGCTGTAAACATAACATACCTCGACTTCATCAAAGCTTTCGACAAAGGGCCCCATGATGTCCTGATGAGCAAACTAGCTCAAAGTGGGCTAGATGAAACAACGATCCAGTGGATCCACAGTTCGCTACAGAATCGGACTCAAAGAGTGCTTATCAGTGGGATCTTCTCAAACTGGGGAGAGGTAATGAGCGGGGTATTGCAGGGCTCAGTCCTGGGCCCAGTGCTCTTCAACATTTCTATTAATGACTTGGAGGAGGAAGTGCAGCGAATACTGATCAAATGTGCAGATGACTCAAAATTGGGTGGGATAGCTAATACTTTGGAAGACATAAACAAAACTCAAAGTGATCTTGATAGACTGGGGGGCTGGGCAGAAAACAACAGAATGACATTTAACAGGGATAAATGCCAAGTTCTGCACCTAGGAAAAAGAAACCAAATGCACAGTTACAAGATGGGGAATACGTGGCTCAACAACACTACAAGTGAGAAGGATCTTGGAATTGCTGTAGATCACAAACTGAATATGAGCCAACAATATGATGTGGCTGCAAAAAAGGCAAATCCTATTTTGCTGCATTCATAGAAGCATAGCTTCCAAATTAGGGGTGTACAGAACTCACCTCCGAGTCTGAGTTCTCACCTCCGAGTTCTCACCTCCTGAATCTCCCACCAATCAGCTTCACGGGATGACCCCGGGTTCTAGTATTAGGAGAGAGGGAGAAAAATGTCCACATTCTATCCACATTCTCCACACCAGGGCAATCTGAATGGAAAAAAAATAGTTCTGCAGTTGATCGGGATTGTGAAGAGGCTCACAGTGGAGCTGTTCCCTGAATGCCAGGTCTCGGGAGGGGACTGCAGCACAGGCTGCTTCAATATGTGCGAGGATTTCTTCTCTCTCCAGCACCCCTACAAAACAAATTGCTGGAAAAAACACCCCTTTCAAAACTCACCCAAGGGGAGATACTTTATTTCTAGTTGCAAGAGTTTCTTTGTGGTTGCATTTTTGGCTTTGGCTCCATTCTAATTAAGATTCACAGGGGGAAAAACCTTCAAGGACTTACCAAAATTCAGAGGAGCACCCTGTGCCTAACAAAATATTCTCCAGAAATAAACAGATAGATATGACTGCATTATACCTATACAGGAGCTCTTGAATTTTGACTTCAGAGGCGAAAGTTTTCTGTAAACATATCGGGACTTGGGATTTGCTGGAGTTGAACTGTACTCTGCTATCCACGATATAAAAGAAAATCTTATCTGCATGTTACAGATGTTCTTCAAAAGACTTAATAAAATAAAAGAACATCTTCCTCGTAAATGAAACAAATGTGTCATTGCAACTCTCACAGTCATCCATAATTAAAAGTTAAGACCACCAGCTGACTTCTTTTATTTTTGGAAAGCACAACTGGATCAGCTCCGGGACTGCAACCTTCTTCAATATGTTTTTCCCCTTCCAGAAAGTAGGAACCCACCTGTTGATCTGTAGGCAAATGCTAGTAGTTGTCCAGTAGTCATCACAAAGATTAATTAATTCTGCTTTCCCGTAGGCATTCAATATTCATCACAACAGTCAAAATTTAGTCATTAATATTTGTCAAAAACTAAGAGTGTGTTTAATCTAAAGGAAGTTGCTCCCTGTGCATCTTTCTCATGTGCTCTTTAATGGATCACAGTTGGCAAGTAGGGACTGTGAATTCTCACAGCAGGACCCAAATCATAGGGGGGGTTTTTTCCTCATAATTTAAAGAACTTGACTCCATGTTGATAATGTGCAGTACTAACAATTTAAATAGATGTCATGGAACAGCTTGGAATCTTCTTCAAAACGGATGGTTTGTGAAAAATATTTCCTACAAAAGGGCAAGTATGCAGCAGTGCTAATGGAAAAGGAAATTTGAGAATTTCTGAAATAGGCTAACCAACATTCGGCATCTACAACAGGCATAGGGAACGTGCAGCACTCCAAATACCATTAGACTTTGTAACTTCCACCATGCCTCACCATTGGGTATGCCCTCTAGGTCTCATAGAAGTCCAACGATATTTTGATTTCCACCCAGAGAGCTTGTAAGCTTGATTTCACTTACATTCTCTTTTTTCCACTGCTAAGTTCCTTCTGTTCCATTTCTGCATTGGATCGCAAACTTTTTTGGGGTCTACATGAAAATTAATACCTATTTTTGTGCACATTTAAAAATATATATGCATTTTCTATACATTTTTCCAATGTACACCATTTTTGCTCACTTTTTCACATTTTTGAACATATGTTGTTGTTTTTGCAAACAGCAAACTTCTGAACAGGATGGTCTACATTCCAGTTCGTATTCAGGTTTGGGACATTCAAATTTGGTAAGTTCACACTGAAATGCATACCAAACAAATTTCTTACCCATCCCTGTCCTAGGCACTGTGGAGAAAAAAGAATGCACTGGCCCCTATTGTATATCATGGCTCTGAAAGACTGGAGCAAAGGTGATGCTATATCCTGCTAATATTTGCCTTCTCTCTTTTAGGATAAGCATTGAATCTAAGAATAAAAAGGATTCATTCCATTCAGTTTAGAAGTATTGACTTTTTAAAACACTAAACAGCTTGGACCCAGGTACTTGAAGGAGCACTTCCTCCTCCTATACCATCCTGCTGGTACCCTGAGCTCAGCAGCAAAGGCTCTTTTCTCTGTTACTCCTTGTTAGAGATGTGAAGCAAGTCAAAACCAAAGTGAGGGCCTCTTCTGCTGTGGTATCCCCTCACCATGGAATGCCCTCCCCAGAGAGGGTTGCGTTGTACCAACATTACACTCTTTTAGGTGCCAGGCAAATGCCTGTTAATTCTTCCGGCTTTTTAAGTATTATAGGCATTTTTACATGTTTCTGACTGATTTCTACTTATGTGTCCATTGTCTTTATAATGTGGCTTATTATTTTTTGATATTTTAATTTTGTAAACTACCCAAGAACCAAATTTGGAGAAGACTAGAGTATACATATTTTTAATGAAGAAATGGTTCCTGTTACTCACCTGTGTTTTATTCTTCCTGAATTCTCATTTAATTAGAAAAAAATATAAAATTAATGTTGAAGTTGGAGCATGCATAATTTTCCACAGTTTTCATTTCCTTCAGGTAATTTGCATATTTCTTCTTTTTCCCTATATTACCAATGTACAATGATAAAACATTGTAAAAAAAGAATCTTGATGTGGTCCTATGTAAGGATGCATTAAAATTCTTTTTGCACAGTGTTGTACCGAGGCGCACATGTACTTATGCACATTGGTAAGTGCATAAGAACCTTGATATATATAGATAGTTATAGATATAGATACACACACACACACACACACACGCACACACATATATGCTGTGTTTTATCAATGCACACATACATTCTGGTAATGTGTGTGTGGTGGTGGAGGGACAGTAAAGAACTAACAATGTAATCCTATACATCACTACTAAAAAGAAGTTCCACTGAGTTCAGGGGGATTACTTCCAAGTAAATGGGCATATGACTGCAGCTTAAAATACCAGAAATACTATTGTACCACTCCTACCCCACTCCCTCTTTTAGGGCTTCTGAAAAAAAGCTTCATCATACAGAATGATAAAAGGTTTCCTTAGGATGCCATTAGGATACTTTTTCCCATACTCCCTCCATGTTCATGTACATACACAATGCTCTATAAACACTGCAGAAATAATTTAAAAAACCAGAACAATGGAGGATTCCTAATGCACTAGTTTCAGTCTGAAACTAAAAATGAAGACCACTTAACTCAGAACTCAAAAATTCCAGGAGAAATATCGGATGAAGAGAATTTTGGGACCCTACCTAATTAACCCTTAGTACATGGAACCCAATGCATTGTCTCCCAATGAATCAACAACATTACAGAAACAAAGAGGTTTTACCTAATGGACAAATTGCAAATGTCTACATTTCAAAAGCTCCCCAAGTGCATATTTCTACGATCTATCATGTATCTTGCTGGCCACTCCCATGTATTTTTGCTGCAAAGAATCATTCTATATTTGACAAAGATTGCAGACATCTGGAATGTTCCTGTTGTCCAAAAGCAACGCACAAAGAGGGGAGTACTCAACCAACAGTACAAACCCTCTGTTCAAGGTTGTAAAATATTTGTTGCAACAATAATTAGAAAAATTGTATAGGCCACAGTAACAACATACTTTCATGTGAATTTATACATATTTCACTTGCCCCTGTTCAATCTCTGTAGAATACTGTGGTCCAACTGTAGAAGTCTAATATGCAAGTCTTTGCGTCCAGATGCTATAGGATCGTCTGATTCCATGAATGACAAACCTTCCAGGTTTGTGGCTACAGTTGTGACTGTTATGGTTCTTCACAGGTTAAAGGAAAAATAGGACGGAGAAGTGTAGTTCAAGAAAAAAGGGGCTGTCTCCTTTGGGTAGAGCCTCGTGTGGCGCAGAGTGGTAGGCGGCAGTATTGCAGCCGAAACTCTCCCCATGACCTGAGTTCGATCCCAGCGGAAGCCGGGTCTCAGGTAGCTGGCTCAGGTCAACTCAGCCTTCCATCCTTCCGAGGTTGGTAAAATGAGCACCCAGCTTGCTGGGGGAAAGGTAGTCACGACTGGGGAAAGCAATGGCAAACCACCCCGCTACAGTCTGCCAGGAAAACGCCAGCGCAAGCGGCGTCCCTCTAGAGGTCAGTAATGACTCGGTGCTTGCACAGGAGGAACCTTTCCTTTCCTCCTTTGGGTAGGACAGCCACTTATGAATCACCAAAAAAGAGGAAATGCATCACCAAAAAAGAGGATAAGACACCAATCTGCATATGCTAATTTGTATGTATAGGTGCAAATTTAGAAATAATAATTATAATTTAAATAGACGTACAGTACATCTCACCATACTGGGGAAGACTGTGACCAGGTGACCTGTGTGCCTTGCTCAGCCTGCTGTCCAGGTGCTGTTGATAGGCAACTTCAATGCCCAGCTCTTCCTTCTGATGGTTCCTTATCTTTAAATGAGACTTGGGCTGGGCAGCCCTTCAAACAGAGGATGCCTTTAAAACAGAGGACAGTCCTCAGGCAGCCCTTCAAATAGAGACTGCCCTCTGTAAAAGAGGACACATGGTCACCCTACCGTTGGGAGAGGCACTTCAGTTTCTACTTCAACATGGTTGCTGAACTTTCTTTCATACTCACCACAACAGTTGCAGATATCTGTATGCTATAAATTAGGCCTTCAATATCTGATTAATTCCAGGAATTACCAAAATAAATACAGGCTAAGTATTTGCTCACTGAATAAGGATAAAGTAACTTCAAAATCCACAGCCACTCGTTGCCATGGAACCTGCTATACTATTATGGCAGAAATAAGCTGTGCTTGAATTTTCCATGCCCTCTCGCTCAGCTGTCTTGATGCTGTGATACTCTAATGCTTCTCAGCTAACTTCCATTAAGTAGGGGTGTTTTTTTTCCTGTGGGGTAGAATTCCAAGGTTAAAATGATTAAATAACTTTTATGGTTGATCAAATATAAGTCCTTATTATACACAGTAGGCAAAACCATACATTTTAATTACTTCACTATCAAAGATCTAGGTATTTACATTTCAGTTTTTTCACTTATAGTTCTGAGTTTAGTTTGACCTTCAAATAGCCCCATACCCGTCCCAATATTCTCATCATTTCAAAATATTTCTTCCATAAACAGCATTTTCCCACCCACCTAAAAATGGGCATTCACACTTGGACTTATTAATGCAACATGATTTACACTTTTTGTTTTGCTTAATTAGACATTTGCTTTACGTTTATTTAATCAAGTTTATTTCATGTAATATTTGATGAGTGTAAGAGGTGCACTTTGCACTTTTGCAGTCAAGCACAAAACAAAATTAACTGATCAATAATTGGTCATTTTTAGTCTAGTATTTTTTTTCTTTTTTCAGTGGTATTAATGCCTTTATTGACTTTTTGAAGGCATTTTACAAATAAAGGGAAATAAATTGCATTTTGAAAGTAGGATTAAAAAGTACATCTTAAACTTGATTTTTATGAACACTTTTTTAATGTAGTAGCAGCCTGTAGACATGTATCATTGGCACAAATTTACAAGAATCATCCTATATTTTAAAGGCTCTGTTGTTCAGAGTTTTTCTTTTGTTGTTTCTTAAATTATTATGCAGGGAGAAAATTAACACAGGCAAAATATGACTTAATAAGGGCCTTATACATTCATTTATTACAAAAAATGTAATGCAATTTAAAATCTCTCCATTAACCTCTAACACTTATGAAAAAGGAGATTTATTAGAAGAGGATAGAAACACCATTTTGTTAATTCACACTATAAATATTTCAAAATAAAAATATACTACCTTACATTTATTAGAATTGGGGCAATATGACATATTTGCTTTCACTTTATTGATAGGGAAATCTGCTCAGCTGATAGTACCTTAAGGGAAAGCAAAAATTGTATATTGAGATTCAAAGAAATTTAATAGACTGAGATAGCTATATTTTACAGTAAAGCTGTGTTATGGAAATTAGAACAGCAAATTATATTATGGCTATCTTAGTGTTGTGATTTTATCAGTATTTCAAACTCTCCACAGGTCTGTATATGCTTGTATAGCATTCTCTCTCTCTCTCTCTCTCTCTCTCTCTCTCTCAATCTCTTGTGTGCGTGCATGCGCGCGCGCGCGCGCACACACACACACACACACAAAGGCATGCTATATGAAACCATATATATACTAACAGAAATAGTAAGCAGCAAATGAAAATTTGGGCCGCATCATTTATGCTATTAATAAAAATATTTTCTATAGAAATCACCAAACAAATAATTTGACAAAGCCTAAAACAGTTATAAAAGCTAAAGCTCTAAAACCCAGTTCCAGTAATGGCTCGAGCATACAAGGTATAATACTATTTGCTTTTCTTTCTTTTTTTCAGATTGTAATGATGCTCACATGCAAACACGTGGCTAGGTTGCTTTTATGAAGTAACTGCTTCACAGCCTCCCTTCAGCTCTATACGCTTTGTGTCTGTATAATGTATCACTTCTGCAGCACTGCGTTTTGTAATTCTGATGCACCAAATAGCTCTTGACATCATTTTCGACATTAGAGCTTTATATGTATATGCATGCGTGTGTAAACACACACACACATTTTAATAAAGAGAAAAATCTGCAAACCCATTCTTCCATGTACTTTTTATGAGACAAAAGAAACAACATTCTGAACAAAATTCTCAAGACATTTTAAAAGGGAGTAAATGAGAGCAGACGGCATGTTAAGTGACACATTGTCTTATGTTTTCAGAGACAGATGGGGGCACTATCCAATATGCTCAAACAACTTCATGTACAAAACAGGATAATCACAGCTCACTTCAGTGAAGAAGGCGGTGGTATAAGCACTGAACATGGATTTGAGCCGTTTATAATTAGCAATGCTAAAAATGCAAAGACTTAGTTCATTACTGTCAGGTGTTTAGATAATGCTATCAAGTGTGGAGACCAGAATTCTCAAATCATTTTGTACACTCAGTGTATCATTCTGAAGACCAAATTTCAATTTCTTAACATTCACACTTTAGACCTTCTGGTGAAATTATACAATATAAAAGAGAACCCCACATGACACAGGCATAGATATAAAGCAGAAACGAACTTTAAAGAAAAAGTTTAAAGGATCTGTCATCGAAACTTTAAATAGACCTTTCTCCAGCTGTAGCTAAATTATTGTACTTCTTGATACTGTTTGCTCCTTATAGCAATTGAAAGCATATGTAATTTAACAGCAGGCCTCAATCCTTTAATAAGCTGTCTTTAAAATACCTTACATGGATTACCTATCTGTAAATCTGCTTCCCATGCAGAATGTGACAGCATTATGGAAATCGTGAGTTCAGTAAAGATGGCATGTACCAAAGAGAGCCACATCTGCACACTATAAGATTATACCAACATTGGAAGTAATCTTTAGTCATTTATAATACTGCAGAATGCATAATTAAGATTAAGGGGTCTATTCTGCCCTTACGTCCTACATCTCCCTTCATATTTTTTTTTTTTAGTAAATTAAATGAAAAACGCTCTGCAAGCCTGTCTTGTAAAAATAAGCAAAACTGGGATCTGCCATCCCCAAATGTGGTGTAGAATAACGGCAACGTGGAGACCAAAATCATGCAAAAGGAATAGTAAATGTATTACAAGGGCAGGGCAGATTAAATGGGGAAAAGTTGCACATAGAAAAAAAAACCACACAGTTCCAAGCTGCAGTAAATGAGCTGTTTCATTCTGCACATCATTGCCATAAATTAACTCTTCATCTCAATGGATTACCGAAATGCAAGGGCAGATAGGGGCATCTGGCATTTGTCAGAAGGGCCACTGGGTGGCACTGTGTTCAGGCCGGCATCTGCAGTATTAGCAGAGAATAGAGACCCGTCTCTCTCTAGGACCCAGCAGCAGAGAAGTACACAGCCACAGCGGAGAGACCTGGGCTGCTGCAAGTAGCAGCTAATGAGCTAAATAAGTAATCCTCACATTACAGCTCCTGCTCCCTTGAAGACCTGGCCCTAAACAAAGTTTAGTTTTTACTGGACCCATACGGAGTCCATGCATGTAGGAAAGGGGAGGAACTTTATGTCCTGCGGCTGTTGACTGAGCTGTAAGTAGTTCAGTAGTAACAACTTCTGGTTCTTCATAGCAGGCTTATTTAAAATAAGCAAAAGTACACCATGGGTGGCTGCAGGAATTTCTCCAGGGGCATTAGGGGAGGCAAAGCTACACAGCAGTTTGTGGTTGTAGTTCGCGCACATAGCATGCACCGCTACAACCTGTGTAGTTCCTTTGTGCATGCGCTTGGTTGCTTAGCATCATGTTCCATGATATTTTGAAGCCTACATGGACTAAGTAGAAGAGCCTGGGAATCGAACAGCACTAATGCGTAAGATTGTTATACTGAAGAAGCATCATGAACACCAATAACACTTTGTTTGAAGTGCAGGATTTAAAAAAAAACCCAGCTAGAAACAAGAGGGGGAAAAAACACATTACAGCTGTATTAAGGATATCATACTGGATATTTTATGGCATCTTAACGTAACACTGACAACTTCACATGACTTGCCTGGAATGATTTCCTTCACCTTGGTAACATTGGTGAACACTCTCTCTAGAGCAATTTTACCCAATCTGGTGCCTTCCAGGTGTCTTGGACTACAACTCCCAGTATTCCTGGCCACGCTGGCCAGGGCTGATGGGAGTTGAAGTTGAAAACATCTGCATGGCGCTAGGTTAGGGAAGGCAGCTCAAGAGGGCAGTCAAGTCTGTGGGGGAGTGTCTTTGGCAGTGGGAGGATAAATGGGTATGTTTGATCAGGGTTGAGTGTTCTCGAGTCTGGACTACTCACTTTACTTTTCACATTGTTATTATCAGCCACTTTTTACATCAGCTAACAATACAACTTCTGCATGGCTTGAATTGTGAAGTGCAGCAATGTCCTTCTGGAATTGCATATTTTTCCTGGAACTGCACATTTTGTGTATAGTTGCATATTTTTTAAAAAGCCCTGATAGCATCTGAGAACAGGCTCATAATTTCTGGTAGGTCTGCTGACTGAGCAGTGAGTGACAAGGCCTTGGCACGAGGTCTACAAAGATAGGTAGGCCTGGCCTCTGAGAAATCTGCATACCACGTCTACCTCTGTTGTTTTTCAAAGGTAGACTTGGCTTCTGCACAATTTCTTTCCACCGGCAACTGAAACCCTCAGCTCTTTCCCCTACTCCTTTCACCCATGTAATGGCTCTTAGAGTGGAGGGTGTGGTTAATATTGGGTGGGAGTGACTTGCTTGGCCTGCAGTCCACTCCTAGGCTCTGCTCTGTAGGAAACACACAATTGATTCAGGTACCTCCACAATAGGGTTATTTATTACTACAATACATGAGAAAACACTAACATCCAAGGAGGTGATGGCACACTGCCTCTGCTCCAAGGCCTGCACTAAGAGAGAGACGGGGAGAAGCTCCACTTGGGCTTCCTGCAAGAGCTAAAAATGGCAGGTTCTCTTAAACCTATATACATCACAACAACCCTCTGGGCCTTAATAAATTGCACTGCTGCTGCTACGATTGCTGATACAACACAGCCCCATAAGGAGACTGGATAACAACACTGAACTTAACTGCAGAGGTGTCATACACTACTCTAACCACTCTCCGCTTCGCAAAATGGGAATAACAACACTGAGCAACTCTGCAGGACTGCTGTAACCCACCCTTTCTCATCCACAGCCCCTCCTCCTGCAATATGGGTATAATAATGGTGAACTTCATCTGCATTGTCAGGGTAATAAGTATTAAAACGTGAGTTACAAAGATCATGAACGCCGGTCTTTCCTGCTACCTTCTGTTTTTTGGTAGGCACTGCTGCCCAATCTCAGCTACCGTAAACTCCTGGATTTCTAAACTGCTTTTTATGAGACTGCAATTAGTTCCTAAGAGGGAAGGCCCCCAAAGGGTTAGAAATGAACCAGGAAGATCCTTCTCCAGATAGTGGGTATGTTAACCATCGCTACGGCTTCATTCATTGGCTAAAAACACTGAAAGGCGGAAGCAGGCTAGCTCCTCACAAAACAACTGGGCAGACTACTGACTGAACATTTTGCCTCACATCTCAGGTTCTACAAGGGGTAGAGACGTGCATTTAAAAACGAAAGAAAGCAGGGAATCTGGAGATTATAGCCCATGCTGGGGGGGGGGGGGATAATACAATAGGGTTGGAAGGGGACTACAAGGTCATCGTGTCCAACCCCCTGCTCAATGCAGGAATCCAAGTCAGAGCATCCCTGACAGATGGCTGCCCAGCCTCGTCTTGCATGCCTCCAGTGTGGGAGAGCCCACCACCTCCCTAGGTCACTGGTTCCATTGTCGTCTTGCTCTAACAGTCAGGAAGTTTTTCCTGACGTTCAGCCAGAATCTGGCTTCCTGTCACTTGAGCCCATGATTCCGTGTCCTGCACTCTGGGATGAGCGAGAAGAGATCCTGGACTGCCTCTCTGTGACAGCCTTTCAAGTACTTGAAACATGAGAGTCAGCGTTGTGTAGTAGCTGGAGTGTTGGACTAGGAGTTGGGAGATCCAGGTTCTAGTCCCCACTTGGCCATGGAAGCTCACTGAGTGACTTTGGGCCAGTCACACAGACTCTCAGCCCAACCTGCCTCACAGGGTTGTTGTTGTGAGGATAAAATGGAGGAGTAGGAGTATGTACGCCGCCTTGGGTTCCTTAAGGAGAAAAAAAGGAAGGATATGAATGTAATAAATACACCTAATTAAGATGGCATAGAAATAGCAGGAAAGCTTGGTAAAATCTTGCTTCCTGTCACTTGAGCCCATTATTCCGTGTCCTGCACTCTGAGATGATCGAGAATCGATCCTGGCCTTCCTCTCTGTGACAGCCTTTCACATACTTGAAGTGCGCTATCATATTTTCTCCCAGTCTTCTCTTCTCAAGGCTAAACATGCGTAGTTCTTTCAGTCTCTCTTCATAGGGCTTTGTTTCCAGTCCCCTGATCATCTTTGTTGCCCTCCTCTGAACCCTCTCCAGCTTGTCAGCATCCTTCTTAAAGTGTGGCGCCCAGAAGTGGACACAGTACTCCAGATGAGGCCTAACCAGTGCTGAGTAGAGGGGAACTAGGACTTCCCGGGGTTTGGAAGCTATGCTTCTATTAATGCAGCCCAAAATAGCATTGACCTTTTTTGCAGCCACATCACACTGTTGGCTCATAGTCAGCTTGTGATCTACAACCATTCCAAGATCCTTCTCGCTTGTAGTGTTGTTGAGCCACGTATCCCCTGTCATGTAACTGTGCATTTGGTTTCTTTTTCCTAGGTGCAGAACTTGGCATTTATCCCTATTACATTTCATTCTGTTGTTTTCTGCCCAGCGCTCCAGCCTATCAAGATCACTTTGAATTCTGTTTCTGTCTTCCAGGATATTAGCTATCCCGCCCAATTTTGTGTCATCTGGAAATCTGATCAGCATTCCCTGCACCTCCTCCTCCAAGTCATTAATAAAAATGTTGAAGAGCACTGGGCCCAGGACTGAGCCTTGTCGTACCCCACTCATTACCAGTTTGAGGAGATCCCATTGATAAGCACTCTTTCAGTCCGATCCTGTAGCCAACTGTGGATCCACCTGACTGCATTCCATGGCCCCTTTCTGCAGACAGGCATGGGAACAGTTCTTTAGTATTATAACAAATATGTTATACTACTATATTTATCTCCTTTTAAGGCATTTCTTCTCTCCCTGTTTCCACTGCTGCCAAAGAAGCAGATGCCTCTGCAGCAGCCATATAAGGGGTTGCGGGGGGGGGGGGTCAGAGAAGGTGTCTGGGACTTTGGTTTAGACTCATCATGCTTCTAATTATGGACCCCATTAATGATGGGATCCTAACTGGACTTAGAATTAACTGAGCTACTTTACTTTTCTCCTTCCACTTTTGTTATGTAAAATTGTTCAGTTTGCTGAGCCCACTTCCCAATCAAAATGTGGGTGAGGGTGGGGCGAGGGGGGAAATAGCCTATCACTTGCAATTGTGATAGACAGATAGACATAGACACATTACATAAAATAACCTTATAATACCACTTATAATACACGGACTCAAGAATTAGGATGCAAGATAACACAATACATTTCCCATTCCAATTTTGGCTTTCTCTATTTGAGCATTTTATGCAAGCCCCCAATTATTATTTTTTTCGGTGAGAAATCTGTACTGATGAGTAAGATTCACACACATGGTTAATGTTTGCTACTTTGGAACATGTGGTATTCCTAGGGCTTGGCATTTGAGAGAGCAGATGGGGTGAAAAGGAAATTGCCTTCAGGGCCGGGGACATTAGTTTCTTTTTCACCAGCTCACTGCTGGACTTTCATATTTTGTTTTTGTTCAAAGTCATGAAGACACAGCCATTGTAAACAGTAACAATGTATTTTTACAGTAAGGCTGCAATCTTGTGCACATTATCTAGGAGCAGGACCCAGTAAACTCAATAGGGCTTACTTCTGAGTAGACATTTATAGGACTGCAAGACTCCTTAAACCATCTAAGCATGACACACATCAAAGTCCTAATGAGGCCCCATGGTTGATATCTGATTCAATACAAGGAGAAAATCTCTCTCTTATGAGATCATAGTATCATATATACTTTATCTGAGATAAACTTAAGTAATTTTTTAAAAAACAACTGGGGAACTACTTTTAGGTGGGGGCAAGTCCCCCCCCCCCAGAACCGAGTTGTCTGTGGGCTAGATGACATGAGTGGCCAGTGGATTTGCAATTGGAGAGAATGGTAGATCCCCCAGTGTACTGTGTTCACCCTCCCAATTTGGGGTGGGGTGGAGCAGCATGCAAGGGAATCCCCCCTTTAAAATTTCTCCCCTATCCCTATGTCAGATACGGGGGAACAACAAAAAGTTATATCAGCATCTCTCTGTGACAGGTTCCAGGGCAGGAGCTATGTTAGTTTTTTCACAGCAAAAAAGAAGAATGCTATACCACAAGTCTGTACAACTTGTAAAAGTTGTACAGACGTCATTAACGTAAATGCAACCCACCAGTTATGTCTGGAAAACCCACCAGGAGCTAACTAAACCACCTATTTCTGTGTTTGCCTAGAAATGCAAAAAAGATTGACTGTTAAATATCTGGCAGCTCCCCAGCATCTGCCAGCTTCTTGCAAACTGTGTTTAGCTTTGTTGGTCAAAAGTACTGCAGGTCTGCTGTATGACCTATACGGACATACCTGGGAATAAGTCACACAGTGAACTCAGCAGGACTTTAATTCTGAGTAGACATGCATAGGATTGCGCTGTTAGGGAGACCACAGACTTCTTTTACACGGAAATAATCTTTTGTAGAAAAAAATAGGTTCTCTTTGATGTGTGATGCATGGGGTGAGCTTTTGTTTTTTATTTTGATTTGGTGTTTTTGCATCAGATGAACAAGTATCAGGTAGTTGCTGCTTACATTTCTTTACAAGGGCTACATTAGGGATGTTGGAGAAATCCGCCACGGACTCCAGTGAGGCCGGATTCTTTGGTCCATCCCCCCGGAGTCCATGGCGGAAATTTCTTTTGGTGCCCAGGTTTAAGAATTATGGCAGGAAACATATACTTCCTGGCACTTCTCATGGAATGGAGAGCGGCTTGGAATGGAAGAACAGGCAATTTCTCAGATAATTTAGAGCTGGCTAAACACTAGTGAATTGACAACATTGTTGGTCAGTAACCTGCCTCAGTGCACATTACAACTGACCTATATGCATGTGTGTAAATAAAAGTTATTGTTCATGACTTTGTTGTTTCTTTTTTGACATTAATTAATCCAGAAATGGCTTATTTCTCAAAAGAATTATGTAGTATCAATTTAGACTTCCGCTCTTTTCTTAACTCTGGATTCAGTGGACTTAGAAACAATGTGTACCTCTGTTTACCATTAGAGTTTGCAACTTTCAGGATTTGATCGTGACTATTTGGGCCAGTCAAACATGCTGCAGGCTCTTGACCTGGGGATTTCAGCCAAAGACTCAGAATACACACTACCAGGGATGGGAAAATCTGTCAGTTTAACATTTACCTGAATTTGATTTTTTAAAATCTCAAGTTATTTTTCCCCAAATAGGAAGAACTTTGTGAATTTTGGTAAATTCTTATCAGAAACCAACTGGAATGAAATTTTCACCTGCCTGCACCAGCCAAATTCAATAGCTACAGTGATTCCCAGCCTGGAGAGGGCCATGATGTACCTTCCTGCCATATCGCTTTTTAAAATACAACAAGGCACCTGTCAGAAAAAAGAGCTGGTGACCCTAATTAAGCACTAACATGGTTGAATACACAGAGATCCAAACCCAAAAGTTTAAGATGAAAGCACTCAAAGCCCTGGGCTGGATGGATGAATCTGTCAGTGTTGGCTTCTTCCACATTTGGATTTTTTAAATCTAAAGTTCTCTTTGTCCCAAATATGGAGAACTTTGCAAATTTTGGTAATTCTTATCAAAACTGAACTGAAACAAAATTCATCCCTTTACACTACCATTGAGCTCTGGTCAAAGGAGGGAATTACAAAGAGATCAACCAGACCTATCAGTGCCACATCAATACCAAATCAAACAGAGCAGGTACTGTGGCAAGTTGTATATGGGTCCACTGCCCAGGCTGCTTCTCCAGTCTAATTGACAAAGGGATTCATATTTTTCTGCCAAACACTGCCCTCATCCTAGGCCTCACCAAACCTTTGTTCCTCACCTTGGATTGTCTAGATTTTGGCTGTGCTTTGTTCTCACTGTGCTGACACCCTGGGCTGCATATACAGACATCTGACAAGTATTTCCATCATGCAAAGTGATTTTGTTCTCCTGCTTTTACTAAAGAGTATTATGATTCAAAATATTACCAGTTTCAGTTCTGCGAGAAAAACTTGTAGGAATGCTAAAGACCAGATAGAGCTGCTCTCAACAAAGATGAAACAAAGTGTAGATAAGAGGATACCAAATCAAAGCTCTCTTTCTGTCATTGTGTCTGTTTTTCTTTGGCAGCATCTATCACCACAATATTCCCTTCAACTGATTGCCCATCATGTCATTGTTCTGTCTTGAATCTTCAGGCCACATAGCATCATTACATTTGAATCCATACCACTCTCTTCTTTACTGTCTGTGAATTCAAGGTATAAACAGAGAACAGCAATGTGTGCATTTTATTATTTCAGCATTGTGCTGGCCTAAAAATGTGCATGGAGACTGAATGCAGCATCTTAAGAATCACAACTTTCATTTTTAAAAAATGTATCAACATGAGCTATTTCCCAAAGGGCAAGTTGTGAGCTGGGGATCTGTGGAGGAAAGAGATGGATGACTGTATACATGGGATGTGTGAACTGGCCTCCGGTTGGATATAAGGGTGAGTGTACATACGCATAGCAAGAAGATATCTGGGGAAGGGGAAGAAAGGAAAAGGGCTCAGTTGAGCCTGAACCCAATTGTATCTGGAGGGAGGTATGGACTGTGCCCTGGGTTTTTAGCCATGGAACTCTAAATATAGATTTAAGACTATATAGGCAACACATTGTAAAAATTAGTGTAGATTATTATTGCTACTGTAAAGATGAAGCTTGTTCCGAATCTTTAGACAGAGTAATCTTATAGTCCCTGGGAGGGCATCCATAGGAACCATGGGATATGTCGGATTCCCCCTCCCAAGACGTAGACAGACATACGACCTCAGGAGGGAGAATCTGACCAAGCTTTTCGCTCTCTCCTTGCCCTTCCCTGTCATAGCCACAAGCACTGCAGTAGCTGTTCCACCAAGGTCGCAAGAGAGGACAAAAAGGGGGTTGGTACCATGGAAGCAATGGGGAGAGGCCAGGAACTGTAGGATCCTATGGCCTCTCTGTAGCTGTCCCTGCCTATTGCTGGTAATTCAGCTAAGGGCTGAGAGGCATGCCTATCTAATTTTTTTTTTTTTTTAAGGAGTAACAGGAGGCATAATCCCCTCCGTCGTCCTCCTGCCCTGCCTGGCTCTTCCCAGCAGGGCATAGGATAGGCTCTGGTCTCTGAGCCCTCTGTCTATCAACAGAGCATAGGTTTGCTCTCTAAGAATACATGAATGCATGCCTACTTATATTTCTAAAGTTTAAAAATCAATGAGGTTGCAAGTGTTTAATTTTGTAGACCATGAGCAGAAGTCCATTCAGGCCTAATAATAGATAGTGATTGTTTCATGTTTAGGAGAAATTTTACACTTGATGAAAATAGTGCATTTTGTTTCTATCATGTGTCAGTTACAAACCCTACCACCCAATCTGCACAACACGTACTTTCAATAGCTAGAATTTAAGCCCTCTTTCCCCAGAAAAATAGTAGGATATGTGCATTGCTGCTAAGCTGTGCAGCAGTGATGACAAAAATATATTTGATGTTTTTGAGATAGATCAGTTGGTTTCTAGATTTCCAAACGTGGGAAGCAAAGCAAAAAACTACTTTTCTGCTCAGTTTTCAAGACCTGATTTTAAAAAATCACAGAATAGGTTTGGCTATGGAAATAGAAATAAAGTTAGCAAGGCATTGTCATAAAAAATCAAATATGCCTTTTGTGAGTGTCAGAAGCAGATGACGTGTGATAAAAACTTTTCCATTTGGGGAAGCACAAAAAGCTAAGCAGAGAATGCAACACAACCATTGGTTATTAAGGCAAGAAAAAACTCACCAATGGATGACACAGAGTATGTCTGAAAAGTAAAGCAGTAACATGGGGGAAGGTCTTGTTTATGACTTCAGCATGGAATGTTGTCAAGATACATTTCTCATTGAAGAACTGGCATCTCTGCAAGAACTTCATTTATTGAAATCTTAAGATTTTCTCACTTGTAGATGCAAAAACAAATTGGAACAAAAGCATAAACTCCACCCCCTTGAATTATATCAATGGATGCTTTCAGTTGGAACTATAATTAACAATACAAATGCTATGCATATCAACTAAGAATAAGAGCCCATTTAGTTCAATGAAACTTACTCCAGGGTAAATATTTATAAGCTTGCAGCCTAACAGTGCAATCCTGTATGTGTCTGCTCAAGAATAAGTTCTATTGACTTCATTGAGGATTTCTCTTAGGTAGGTGTGTATAGGATTGCAGCCAGACAGAGCAATCCTATGGTCCCTGGGAGAGGGTCCCAGGGACCATAGGATATGTCAACTTGCCTATCTTGAGGCTATAGACACTCCTAGGACGGGGAATCTGACATCTGGCCATTTCTCCTACCCCTTGCAGGTGTCACAGAAAGCACTGTGGTGGCTGTTTTTTCAAAGTCACAACAACAACCTCAGAGAAGTAAAAAAAAAAAAAGCAGGCGGGATGATGGGAGAGGAGAGGATCTACATAATCCTATGGCCTCTCCATTGCCATCCCTACCTCAGAGGCCCCTCTAGCTGAATTTTTTTTATTGGGACAGGATGTGAAATCACCTCCATCCTCCTCCCGTCCTGCCTGGCTTTTGCTGGAACATCATAGAACAGACAGAGGGCTCTGATCTTTGAAAGGAAAGACTGTAGCTCAGTTGTAGAGCACACGCTATACTTGCAGAAGGTCCCAGGTTCAATCCATAGCATCTCCAGGAGGGCAAAGAAAGAATCCTGTCAAAGCCAGTCAGTGTCGGCAGTATTGGGCTAAGTGGTCTGATGGTTCAACTTGGTATAAGGCGGCTTCCTATCTCAGATCACAGAAAACTGTTTAATAAAAGTTCTCGTAAGTATGAACAGAAATAAAATACTTCTTATAAAACCCTAAAATTCAAAGTGTGTTGAGCTTTCTGATTTCTGAATAAAGGTAATTGAAAAGTAGTGTACTGGAAAGGGATTGATCATACAAGATGCTGGGCACCCCTCCTTTGACACACCGACGTTCTCAAGCAAGTGTAAAGCTTCTCAGAACCATCAATGAAGTCCATAAGGATTCACCCTTATGGATATCCCTCACCCAATACTTTTCTGTATCAATTCAAGCCCAAGGGTTTAGCATCTTGCAGGATCAAGTTCCAGAATTCTGTATTAATTGGATCATTCTTAGAACTCTGTAAAAATTTTATGGAAGAATTGAGGCTTCATCTTTTGAATGATGAGGCAGCTTTGCTACATTGTTCACAGTTGATATTGACTATTCACACTAGGAAGCACTGACTTTATACTTGGAAATCTCACCCAACAGAGAGATGCAATGACAGAACTGCTCCCATTAGCACAGCCTCAATGACCATTTGTAACAATTACCAGTGCAATCCTATACAGTTATTCAGAAGTAAGACCCAGTGAATTCACTGGGCCTTACTCGCCTATAAGTGTGCATAGGATTGCAGCCTTAGCTGCTCAAAGCCTAGGGAAATAGAAGTAAATTCAAAGGCATTCCAGAGCTTCTCAAGTTTGGGAATGCCACTGCCTACCGATTGTGTACAAGCAATATTGTTCTAGTAGAAATTTCATTTTTTTCCTAAACGGAAAATGCCTTGAGATGAATACACACAAGTGTAATGCTCTTGCTTTATACTTCAGCTCAGTGTGGCTCTAAACTATTGGCAAGTGAATATATATAGCAAACCATATAGAATAACATAGACACTATCAGCATTGTGGTTATTTGTATCAGCCTTATATTCTCATTTTGCTGCCATTTAACACTTTTTCTCTATAAAGTTCAGTAGTGATTATTCATTTTGATTTATAGCTTATATAGTATCTGTAGGTTTTGCTCCATAGTACAAACAGAAGCTTGCCTTGGGGACAAGGATTTAAAATGGAAAAACATTGCCAGAGGAAATGGTTAACCCCTCCTCCAATTGCGCTGTGGTCCCAATCCAAATTCGAAGCTCCACAGCTTCATTTACTATTCAAAAGTCTAACAAGAGATCCAACCATAGATCTCCTTCCATATTTTCTAGTTCAGCCCACAGGCATCAATTCCTTGTGTACTACTGCTACAGGTGCTAGCAGAGAAGGAATACCTGAATCAAATAATTGAGATGAATCAAGCAAGTGAACTGGTAGAGAGTAACACAACTTTAGTCAAACAGGTCAACAAACCTGATATAGGGTAAGGCAACCACAGTTAATGGGCACTTCCAGATGGACAGCTCCTAGCACTACCAATCAAAAAACACTGTGCAGTTTTCCTCTCCTTAACGGATTTTCCGTGCTGTCTTCTGGAATCCCCCAGCACCCTAACATTCTGTGGATAAGGTACACTAAAAGCCTTGCTTTGAAGCAAACGATCTGTCTGGGGAAAATTCTTTGCTAAAATTGTGATTGGGGGTAGTCTTTCAGCTTGTAGTTCTCTATCTTGCCTCCCCACAGCACTTGCCACTCTTGTGACATCACACATAGATGTGAACACCCAAACAGAAGGCTCTCGTATTTATTTGAATGGAAAATTACTTTTACCCTGGATATTGAGCTTTTTTAACCAAGTTAGTTCAGACTAACCTTACTCCTGCTTCTGATCTCACCATTGTTAGAAGAAGAGAACTAACATTCAAACAGCTTTTCGGAAGTCCAAATGGAAGTAAGGAAATAAGCCTTCCCCAACCTGGTGCCCTCCAGATGTGCTGGACAGCAACTCTCATAATTTCCACTTGTACTCCAACACATCTACAGGGCACCAGATTGGGTAAGGCTGTAATAAATGAATTCACATTCTTAGGGAGAAAAAAGTATCATGAATTGAAGTAATGGAAAGGAACCACAGCTCCATAGTAAAGCACAAACTTTGTATTCAGAAGATCCCAGTTTCAAACTGCAGCATCTCCAGTTAACATTTTAAGTAACTGTGACTGGGGGAGATCTCTGCCTGAGATGCTGGAGAACTGCTGCCAGTCAAATCAGACAATACTGGGTGACATGGAACAATGCTCTGACTCAGTATAAGGTGACTTCATACATAAAATAACAAAACTGTCCTCTGTAAATTTATGCAGCTATGTTTTTCTTGAACAGCTATTCATAACTCTTTGAAAACTGTGAAAGTAAAATAATTAGAAGCCTGCTTCTGATCTCCAAACTAAAGTAATGAACAGTTAGTTACCATTAGTTCCTATACCCTCCTCAGCTATTGTGAATGATTCTTTTTGTGAGTCTCCTTCTCCTGTTGCAGCACTGTAAAGACATCCACAAACTGGCCTGCCTGCCTGCTTGCCTGCCCATACAGAGCTAAAAGTCAAACTCTATAGTCCATCTCCCACAAATCTGAGAAGCACTTAATTGGATGTAGGGATGTACAAAAGTCACTTACCTTTTCGAAGGGTAACATTCGCGGTGGGGGGGAGGCGCTCCGTCCCTCCCCCTGAAATTCTCTCCAGCTGGCTCTGCTCCATGGAGATTCCGCGGAGCCGCCAGCCAGGGCTGCCCACAGCCGGATATCTGGCTGCTGGGCACCCTACACTAAGGATGGACGAAAGTCCCTTACCTGGTCCCGCAGCTTGCTTCGCGGTGGGGGGGAGGCACTCCGTTTCTCCCCCCGAAATTCTGGGCGGGGGGGAGGCACCCTGCCCCTCACCGCCGAAATTCAGGCCGGGGGGGAGCGCCCCGTCTCCCCAGCCGCGAAATAAAAAAAGGAAATTGAAAAAAAACACGTGATAGGCTACGTAACAATTTACGTAGCCTATCACGGCTAGATTTTCAAAGTCAGACGTGATAGGCTATGTATATCGTTACGTAGCCTATCACGGCTGACTTGGGGGGGGAGCGCGTACGCAACTGGCGGCACCCATGGGCGCTGCCAGTTGCGTTCGCGCTTTTTTTTTTTTTTCAAAGTCAGCCGTGATAGGCTACGTAACGATATACGTAGCCTATCATGGCTGACTTTGAAAATCTAGCCGTGATAGGCTACGTAAATCGTTACGTAGCCTATCACGTTTTTTTTTTTACTTTACTTTGTAATGGCGGCGGCGGCGGCAGCCGGTCGGAAGACCGGCCGCTGCCCCTGCCACCGCCGAAACGCCGCCGGGACCTGCTGCCGAGAGAGACATTCGAAGGAGGTAAGTCCCATCCCGGGGTGGGGGTGGCGGAGAATTTCCCCAACAATTTTGGGGGGCCGAATGTGTTGGCATTCGGCCTCCCGGAGATTCGTGGAGAAATTCTCCACCATCCCTACCCTACACAGGGACGCAAATGGCGGCTGCTGTAGCCGCCATTTGCGTCCCTGTATTTTGCCATGATAGGCTACGTAAATATTTACGTAGCCTATTACGGCGGGAAAAAAAATGGAACGTATATGGCGGCCACTATGCCATTTGCGCCCCTCTTTTGCCGTGATAGGCTGTGTAAGTATTTACGTAGCCTATCACGGCAAAAAGAAAAGGGAACGCAAATGGCGGCCGCCATAGCCGCGGCCATTTGTGTTCCCTTTTTTTTGCCTTGATAGGCTACGTAAATACTTACACAGCCTATCACGGCTTCCACAGGGACACAAATGGAGCCCCTGCGTTAGCATGATAGGCTACGTAAGTATTTACATAGCCTATCACGGCTATAGTGATAAAGCGAATGGTTGCAAATCAGAGCAAACGGCAGCAGGTAGGTGTCCCGTTTCGCGCGCCTTTCGCCGGGGGGGGCGGGGGGCTTCGTTCCGCCATGGATTTCGGGGGGCCGAATGCACTGGCATTCGGTCTTACTGAGATCCGTGGCGGAATTCTCTGACATCCCTAACTGGATGTAAAGCAAATAATTGGTCTATGTAAAGTCTTTGTTTGAGGCTCTAAGAGGACTGATTGGTTAGTGCCTTTAAGTAAGGTTTTCCAATTTTGCAGAGAATTTCATTACTGGGGGGACACACACACACCAAATGTTAGTGGTACAAGATCTATGCTCACCATGCTCAGATCTATACGTTTGGAAATCATTTTAGTACACATATCTCACTGTTTTGCACATTTTGTTCCTTCCTTTCTTTCTTTTTGGTATGCAGAAGTGCAAACAACTTTAGAGGAGAATAAGAGGCAAAACACACCAAGCTTTAATTTTAATTTAATTTAATTTGTTTTAGCACTAATGCACATTAACTCATGCGGATTAGTGTATTTTCACAAGTGGGCACTAGCGCTAATGCACACTTGCCACTAATGCAAATTACTGCAACCCCCGCCCCCAAGAAAAACTGGTCTGCAAGTCCATGGAATCCACTTGACTCAGAAAAAGCCAGTTTGCTGCAAAATCCGCAGGTCAGATTCATACTATAGATTCATACAATCTGTTGCAGATTTCTCCAACATCCCTATACCAGATACAGTTCATGCATGTGGTGAAGTGAGTTCTTACCCATGGAAGCTTATGCCACAATATATGTGTTAATATGTACAGTATGTGTATTTAAGGTGCCATAGGTCTCCTTGTCCTTTTTGCTTCAACAGACCGACACGGCAATCCCATTCAGAAGTCATGCCAGAAATAGTCTATTAGTACTACTATTCAAGTATAAGGAAGAGGCAGAGAGTTTTAACTATAATACCGGTTTTATCTTTGATAGTTTTATTTATCTACAACTATCCCTATTAGAAGAAGGGACCACATTTAAAAAAAAAACTGTGATAAATAATTGTCACCCTCTTAATTATCTCTCCACACTCCATAGACTTTGCAAGTTCTAAAATAAATCTGAATCACTGCATGTAGGCCTCTGAGATATCCCAAATGTCTTTTGAAAAAGTTGCAGAGTTTTTCTTTTACTCCTCTACATGTCTCTTCCAGCATCTTGCAGTGTTATGGGCACAGTGTCTTGTGTTTATAACCTTAACCATCCACTAGGCTTTAAGGACCCTAAGTGAATGAGGTGGAACAATATTAAGGAATTACAAAAATGCCATGCAGAGCTAAGCTGGCAAGCTGTTTGGATCAGTGACTCTAGCAAACGTCTGCTATTCTGAAACAGCATCACCAACCTCTGGTATTTGGAACCTGCTGTACCTCAGTGGATATAGCTTTGCACATGGGTGTTGCTATGGGCACCAGAGCAGATGAGCCATCCACAAAAGGAGGTTGCCAGAGGGAAACAAAAGAGGAAAAAACCTAGAGGGTATAAATGGATAGTTGCCAATTAAAATTACAATGCTGCAATTTTGTTAGTTATCAGTGACAGACTAAAGTACACACCAGCTTAACCGAAAGAAAATGTCCTTTGGGGCACAAATATAACCTAGAGATCTCTGACTTTTTAGCATGCCGAGTCCAGATGGTACTGTTTGCTTCATGTTGTGATCAAGAGGCAGAAAGGGCATTTCTGAAACAGTGGTACTGAAAGCAAGCATAGATCAAAGAGGAATATGAAGTCCTTCTATGACTGTCTTAGAATGAAATGTATTTCTGCCACTGGTAATCCTTCCAAAAAGGTACAGAGGGTGAGAAGAATATGTTTTTTAAAGTCAGCACTCTCAAGTGTGCTTGGGGATTACTTGCACAACTGTTCAGGATCTGGTGGGGAGGGGGATGTGCTGTAGAAGATTGGTGTTTTGTTTACAAAGTATAAAGAAGAATGGTCTTGACAACAACTCTGTGCCCTCCTATTTTCCAACGTGCTGAATTAACTTGATGCTGCTCTTTAAATATTATGTTGTTACATCCTTCCTTGTCTTATATTTAAATAGGAAAAATGTAAATGCATTAAATGGAAAAATCAATTACAATATGTATGTATGCATTCTTATTGTGAAATTCCTCCAGCTGGCTTCACTTGCCAGTCAAAAAGATACTAACATTAGGGTACAAAGTCAGACAAAAAAACAAGGCATACTGTAATGAAACATATTAACATATACACACTAGAGAACAAAACAAAAATAATGTTCTAAACGCCAGTGTATAAGATAAGGCTGCCTTGGGGGCAGCCTGAATTTGTGGTCTTGGCCATTTATGCAGGATTTTACAGAACAATCTATTACAGTATCCAACAAGAAGGAGCACTTCAAAAAGCTTTTTTTTTTTTGGTTTAAAGCTGGATGTATAATAATTTTGTAAGTAAAAATTTGGAAGTGTTCCCAGTTTTTGGCAGTAAAATGATAATACTGGGCATATCATTTTAAAGTGGAATCTCATAGAAGTTAATTCAGACGACAAGGTCACTTTTAGACATTTTCTTTCCTTATGTTTTGGACTGAAAATAATTCCCAAATCCTATTATTTGAAGCAGGGGTGCTTACCATGTCAATCCCTGATACACATGCTACCTCTGAGATAGAGTTTTGTTTTTTAAAAAAAGAAGACTATCATTCACTAGTGTACACACACACACACTGGGTAACAGAAATTCTTAAGGAGGGAAAAGGAAGTTTTATACTAAGCATTTATATGTTGCCACTTAGTGGTGCCCCTGAATAAATTCTTCAAGGTATACGACATGGTACTACAACATTCACAATCACAACTATGAAAAGAGTTTAGAGTTCTTAATACAGCAAAATTGCTTTCTGTGGCACAGTTCAGTTGATGAAAGCTACATGGAACAGACATTCATTTGACATCCATCACCCATAGGCAAACGTGAACCTGGGCCTTCTGGACTGGAGTCCTGTTTGTCTGGACCCATGGAACTCTTGGGACCCAAGCAGCTTAATTAGTTCTTTGCTTTGTGCCACCTTCCCCACTATAACTGGTCTTTTCCTGGCCCAGTATAACTTCCCCTCCTGCTAACAAAGTTTGTCTGAACTTACTACATCCAGCATGCAGACTTGATTCCTTGTTCTGCCACAATCTGGTCCTGTTTTGTTTCCTGCCTCTGCAAGCCTTTCCCTGATTCCACATTCCAGCCAATCCTACTAATTGCTTCTCCCTCCACACTTGGCTTTCCACAAGTGACCTCAGCTTGCCATTCTGGCCTACCATTTTGCCTCAACTCTCAGACACACCCTTAAGCCAAAGAGATTGCCGAAACCCCCCCAAGGAAGATCCTTCTTCTCTCTCCACTGAGTGACTGACCTTGGAATGGGGTGGGGGAAAGGACAGTATCCTTCTCCACCTATCATTTTCTTTGTGTGTGTAAGAACAAGTCCACAAAAACACATGTATGGCTGCAAGTCTGCTTTGTTTCAGTAGCATATTACCACTGATATATTATTCAGATGCTGCTCTTTGGTATAGTGGAACTAGAATGAGTTCATAAAGGTTTGTTGTTCAGTCGTTCAGTTGTGTCCGACTCTTCGTGACCCCATGGACCATAGCACGCCAGGCCTTCCTGTCCTGCGCTCTCTCCCGGAGTGTGCTCAAGTTCATATTCATTGCATCCGTGATGCTATCTAGCCATCTCATCCTCTGCTGTCCCCTTCTCCTTTTGCCTTCAGTCTTCCCAGCATCAGGGTCTTTTCCAGAGAGTTTTCTCTTCGCATTTGGTGGCCAAAATATTTGAGCTTCAGCTTCAGTATCTGTCCTTCCAATGAGCACTCAGGGTTGATTTCCTTTAGGATGGACTGATTTGACCTCTTTGCAGTCCAGGGCACTCGTAAGAGTCTTCTCCAGCACCACAGTTCGAAAGCATCAATTCTTCGGCGCTCAGCCTTCCTTATAATCCAGCTCTCACAGCCATATATTACTACTGGGAAAACCATAGCTTTGATTAGACGGACCTTTGTCGGCAAGGTGATGTCTCTGCTTCTTACTATGCTGTCTAGGTTGGCCATAGCTTTCCTCCCAAGGAGCAAGCGTCTTTTAATTTCATGGCTACAGTCACCGTCTGCGGTGATCTTGGAGCTCAAGAAAATGAAATCTGTCACAGCTTCCATTTTTTCCCCTTCTATATGCCAGGAAGTGATGGGGCCAGATGCCATGATCTTAGTTTTTTGAATGTTGAGTTTCAAACCAGCTTTTGCACTCTCCTCTTTCACCCTCAACAAGAGGCTCTTGAGATCCTCTTTGCTTTCTGCCATTAGGGTGGTATTGTCTGCGTGTCTGAGGTTGTTGATAATTCTCATGGCAATCTTAATTCTGACCTGTGATTCATCCAATCCGGTGTTTCTCATGATGTACTCTGCATATAAGTTAAATAAGCAGGGCAATAATATGCAGCCTTGTCGTACTCCTTTCCCAATTTTGAACCAATCGGTTGTTCCATGTCTGGTTCTTACTGTTGCTTCTTGTCCCTCGTACAGGTTTCTCAGGAGAGAGGTAAGGTGGTCTGGTACTCCCATCACTTTCAGAATTTGCCAGAGTTTGTTGTGATCCACACAATCAAAGGCTTTAGCATAGTCAATGAAGCAGAAATAGACGTTTTTCTGGAATTCTCTTGCTTTCTCCATGATCCAGCGAATGCTGGCGATTTGATCTCTAGTTCCTCTGCCTCTTCGAAACCCAGCTTGTACTTCCGGTAGTTCTTGGTTCGCATACTGCTGAAGCCTAGCTTGTAGGATTTTGAGCATCACCTTGCTGGCATGTGAAATGAGCGCAATTGTGTGGTAGTTTGAACACTCTTTGGCGTTGCCCTTCTTTGGAATTGGAATGTAAACTGACCTTTTCCAGTCTTGCGGCCACTGTTGAGTGTTCCAAATTTGTTGGCATATTGAGTGCAGCACTTTAACAGCATCATCTTTTAGGATTTTAAATAGCTCAGCTGGAATACTGTCATCTTCGCTAGCTTTGTTTGTTAGTCATGCTTCCTAAGGCCCACTTGACTTCACTCTCTCAGTTGTCTGGCTCAAGTTCAGTGACCACACTATCATGGCTATCAGGGATATTAAGATCTTTCCGGTATAGTTCTTCTGTGTATTCTTTCCAGCTCTTCTTAATCTCATCTGCTTCTGTGAGGTCCCTGCCTTCTTTGTCCTTTATCATGCCCGTCTTTGCACAAAACGTTCCCTTGAGATCTCCAATTTTCTTGAAGAGATCTCTACTCTTTCCCATTCTGTTGTTTTCCTCGATTTCTTTGCACTGTTCATTTAAGAAGGCCTTCTTGTCTCTTCTTGCTATTCTCTGGAACTCTGCATTCAGTTGGATATATCTTCCCCTTTCTCCCTTGCTTTTCGCTTCCTTTCTTTACTCAGCTACTTGTAAAGCCTCATCAGACAGCCACTTGGCTTTCTTGCCTTTCTTTTTCTTTGGGATGGATTTCGTTGCTGCCTCCTGAACAATGTTACGGACCTCCGTCCATAGTTCCTCAGGCACTCTGTCTATCAGGTCTAATCCCTTAAATCTATTCCTCACCTCCACTGTATATTCATAAGGGATATGATTGAGGTCATACCTGAATGGTTTAGTGGTTTTCCCTACGTTCTTCAATTTAAGCCGAAATTTTGCAACAAGAAGCTCATGATCTGAGCCACAGTCAGCTCCAGGTCTTGTTTTGACTGACTGTATAGAGCTTCTCCATCTTTGGCTACAAAGGACATAATCAATCTGATTTCAATATTGACCATCTGTTGATGTCCATGTGTAGAGTCGCCTCTTGTGCTGTTGGAAAAGGGTGTTTGCTATGATCAGCATGTTCTCTTGGCAAAACTCTATTAGCCTTTGTCCTGCTTCATTTTGTACACCAAGGCCATGCTTGCCTGTTATCCCGGTGATTTCTTGACTTCCTACTTTAGCATTCCAATCCCCTATGATGAAGAGGACATCTTTTTTTGGTGTTAGTTCTAGAAGGTGTTGTAGGTCTCCATAGAACCGATCAACCTTAGCTTCTTCGGCCTCAGTGGTTGGGGCATAGACTTAAATTACTGTGATGTTGAATGGTTTGCCTTGGATTCATACTGAGATCATTCTATCGTTTTTAAGATTGTACCCCAGTACTGCTTTTCCCACCCTTTTGTTGACTATGAGTGCTACTCCATTTCTTCTAAGGGATTCTTGCCCACAGTAGTAGATATGATGGTCACCTGAATTAAATTCGCCCATGCATGTCCATTTTAGTTCGCTGATTCCCAAGATGTCGATGTTCAGTCTTGCCATCTCATGTTTGACCACCTCCAGCTTACCTTGATTCACTGATCTTACATTCCAGGTTCCTAAACAATATTGTTCTTTACAGCATCGGATTTTCTTTTCACCACCAGACACATCCACAGCTGATTGTCCTTTCGGCTTTGGCCCAGCCGCTTCACTCTTTCTGGCGCTACTTGGAAATACCCTCTGCTCTTCCCCACTAGTATATTGGACACCTTCCGACCTGAGGGGCTCATCTTCCGGCGTCATCTCTTTTAGCCTTGTGATAGGTTTCATGGGGTTTTCTTGGCAAGAATACTGGAGTGGGTTGCCATTTCCTTCTCCAGTGGACCACATTTTGTCAGAACTCTCTGCCATGACCTGTCCATCTTGGGTGGCCCTGCACGGCATAGCTTATGGCTTCACTGAGTTACGCAAGCCCCTTCGCCACAACAAGGCAGTGATCCATGAAGGGGTCATAAAGGTTACTGAGATATTATTTCTTCCCGTTGAATATTAAGGGTTCGATCCAGTTTAGTCATACTTAGAGTAAACCCACTGAAATAAATGGAACTTGAGTTAGTTATGACAATTTTATCATGGGGTATTAAACTCAGTACTACAATGTCTGAACAAAGCTCCCCTTTAAAGTCTTATCTGTTTTCCATCATCCCACTCCCATCCCTTTCTTCTGTAAGACCTGTCCTGATTCCCTTTGTCACTTACATACTCTCCAGTTTGATTTACATAATTTCAACAGCATGATAAATGTAATGATAAAGTTCCACGATAATGTATCTTGGACAGAGTCTAAGCATAGATAATGTATCCTAGGCAGCAGTCTAGTTGCAGCACGGGGAAAATGTAACTGGAAAACCAAATGCACTGTATATCTCAGGTGTTGACCATTTAAAGGAGGAAATACCTGGTAGCAGTTCTGTTATAATGACTGAATTTCAAAATGGGAGTGCAAAATCAGAATACTGTCAAGAATAAAATAGATATTAATATTACAATGTCCAGTTCTCCGTTAGTCTAATAGTAATTATGTACAGCTACCACAGAGGAAAGTATTCAGTTTATGAAGTAAATTGGCACTAACAAGCTAAATAAATAAAATATATAAACAAACCAATAATGAAGCATACAAAATTCTTACAAAGTGAGGTTAAGAAAGGGAGTTCCATATCGGGCCCAAAAGTGGAATCCATTTTTATCTTTTCATAGATGTCAGTGACAAAGTCTCTTGTGCCCACAGTGCGGAACGGAAACGGAGAGAGCATGAACCTCACTAAGACAAGAGATGGGTTAAAACTGGGCACAACTGAATTGGCTACAGTTTACACAATTCAGCATGGCATAGGGCAAGGTTCAGACAGCCCAACTGTTAACAATGCAACCAACCAGCCCTCATGGTGGGAAATGTTAGTGAGAGGAAGGCAAGATCAGGCCCACCACAGTATGGGCCTATGCAGTGGGTCATCATTGCCAACCCGAGCCAGGCTAAGCCTTCAAGCAACACCACAAAATTCCTTAAGGTGGTCCCCAGTGAGAAGCAGATAGCCCACCCCTACCCCAGCTATGGATCCTGCCCAGTCCACCCATTCCATGCAAGAAATTTGTGATGATACTACAGTGAAACACAACTGAACACACCACAAAGAACATCTCTATGGAGAAGGCAAAAGCCCCACTGCTAAATACTGTTAACAAATGTGCATCAAAAAGTCTTTCATTTCAACTTTCCCCTGCCACTATAATACTACATATATGTAATCCAGAGTTGGCACTCCCATTTACTGTTTCCAAAAACAAAATATAAGAGGAGACTATAAAGGACCTGTAATAGCATTTTATTTATCTATTTAAATAAAAGTAAGGCACCACAAGTGAGATGCAATGATGGTCATCATCTCTTGCCTGCCTTTTGGAATTTGCATATGGAAGGTTATTATCTGACAATGGGGTTCATCACACGGAGCTTTTATCCTGCTATTGAGATGGCTCTCTCTCAGAAGTTTGTGGGCTCTTTAGATGACACCGTTACCCTCCAGGGTGTCTCCCGCCATTTCCCCCAGCCTATCCTGTGTTTTCCCCAAACACAAAAAATGTAGTATTTTCCCCAGCCCATGGAACAGGAGCGCCATGACCGCCACATGAAATTCTCTCATAGTGGATGAAACCACTATGGCCGTTTGTTTTTGGTTGTTGGGGGAGCGGTCAGGATGACAAAGGAATTGAGGATGGGAGCAGGGTTGCAGGGAAGGAGACCTGAGCAGCTTTGACAGGTGCGAGGGCAAGAATTGCCTGCCAATTGCGTCTCCTGCCTCTGCATTTCTCAGTAGGAGGGAGAAGAGGGTAAAATGTCTCCCTGCAACACATCTGATCCCCCACCCCACCAGGCTCAGAAGCAACGTCCTCTGTTGTTTCAGAGCACGCTATTAATTTCAGTGTGGCTTACTCCCAAGTAAGTGTGCCCAACATTGCAGACTTATACCATGGTATTAATTCTACTCAGAAGTAAGTCAGAGGTTTCCTGGGGGCTGCAAGAAAACAGTACAGCAGAAGTTGAGCTACAAAAACAAGACTCCTCCCCCCTCCTTTGCACACATGTCAAGGAGGGAGGGAGGCACTCCCTCAGTTCAAACTATGTGGCTGCTGTGTAAAGAGGCCCTTCCTAATCCCGTAAAGAAACCGAAAGCAGGAAGCTCCGGAAAGGATGTGGTTTTTTGCAGGGGTTTTGCTTAATGCAGAAACACCCAATTTCTTTCAAACCATTAGTTATAGTAACAGTAGGAAAATTTAGACATATCAATTCCTTTGTGATGATAAGCAAAGCTGAAATGAAATCTATCTATCATCTGTCTGTCTGTCTGTCTGTCTATCATGCTACTATACACCTAAACTGAGAACTCCTCAAGGCCTAAACTACTGAATATCTACACAACCTGCAGAGGCAGAGTGTCTCTATTTTAAAAGTGAAGTTCAATCTGATTCATGTCTGCTCAGATGTTACTTCTAGGTATGTGCGCATAGGACAGCAGCCTAACCGATATAGAACAATAAACAATATATCCACTATATTTAACATAACATTTCATAACAGCAGAAATAACTGCTGAAATATACTTTGATTTCTGATTGACAACCAAACAGAAAGACTTTGGACTTCTCTGAAAGATTTATGAGGCTTCTCACCATAAAGGAGCCTGGATTACAGTGCTGCTTACTTTATAAAATGAAATTCTCCCATTATAGGCAAGAGTTCATGCCTGTAATTATTTCAATGCACTTCTCAGTCAATGTGTCTTAGGCAGCTGAGCCAAACCCTCTCTTACATATGCAGGTCATTTCATAAGAAGTATAAGAGCTTGAACAACTTTGTGTGACCTTGCATTGAATAACACCGGAAAATTGATTTGGCTCTAGTAATAAAAGACCGTCTGCATTATCTGCATTCTAATTATAATTAATATAACCAGGATAACTGCTGTATTATTTACGATTAGAGCTATGGTGAGCTCAGTGTAATAATAATCTGCTACATAATTTTTTATTGATCTGATGGGTTTATTGCAGAAAAAACAAAATGCTACACCACTGTACAACTAAAATTGCCTTTCTTGACATGCATATTCAGAAGAATAAATTTTCATTTAACATTTCTTTTATCTCATTACATTCTCATATTTTTTTTTTCTTTTTGTGTTCCTTTCCCAACAATTTTTTCCTGTTTAAAAATAAGAGAAAGTGAGCTGATTCACACACACCGTTTTTCCCATTGTTCATTTCCTGGATATAAGTCATTCCTTAGTGCCAGTAGTTTCAGCAGATTTCATTACCAGCACTGCACTGTGCCCTGGGAATATACAGTGCTCCATTTTAATGGGCTGTCATCCCACTCAAAACAAAAGGAGCCTTTGAAAAGTAGTTCAAATGTGTCAGAAGGGTCAGAATTTCTCTGAAGAATCTACAACACCACTCCAACGACAAAATATATGAACTTAAAACTTCCAAACACTTGGGGTACAGATAAAGCCATGACCCATGTCTCTAGTTTTGATGTGTTAAATCTGTGTGTGAACAGACAAGTCACTGAAATTTTTAGAGGGGAAATTTAGAGCTGCATTAATGCACTTTGGCTCTTATCTGCTGGCCAAATGGCAAGTTACAAATCCTCCCTAGTGAGAATACACAGGGGAAACTGTGAATTCACCCTGGTTGGCTGGCTGACCTATCAACTATCCTAGGAACCAATACAGTCTGTTTAAAGCTACAACTGGCAACTTGAATTATTCACTGCTGCAGTTACCAAGCTGGAACAACTGTATGGTGTCATAGAGACTGCATGCATGTGAAACGCCATCTCTCCTTTGCCTTAAAAGACCACCAGCCCTTTCCAGCAAGTGTAGAGAGCAAGCTTCCTACAAGAGTAGCCCCCATATTGTTAAAATAGATCTCCAAATTGAAGAGCTGCAGTGCAGAGCTACGTTGGCTACTGGTATCACTGGTATGCACTGGGGTCCAAAGGATTCTGGGTAGACTGACATGGCCTGGCCTATTCATTGTCTCATACTGGGGTTTGTCGGGAATTTAGTCCCCCACCATAGCTCGAACTATATTCCGCAGAATTAGTAGGTAACTTTACCCAACCCTACTTTTCCCCATCACTATGTGACTTTTCCCACAATTCCTTACTGAGATCCCTGATTAAATATCCAGTGCGGCTGGCGACACACCATATATTTGGCTTATAGAATGTGTGCTGGCTGGAGAGATGTGTACACATTAGGACCTTTCATGAAATTTACTTTCGTGCTGAATCTCATGATGTGATGATCATTTCATATATATTTACACACACACACACACACACACACACACGGGGCAAGCAATTGTTGAAATAATACACCTTACATTCCCTGTAGAAGTACCCAACAGTTTCCCACATGCCCTGTTCTTATTAATACCAATGAAAACACAGGTATCACACTGCTACTTATTCTCCTGGGCATATCGCAAGCAGAATGTAGTACTGGGAATTGTCAGCACATGTGTGCTCAATATTCTGTTATTAGAAGGAAACAAAGGAAGGGACACAGAGAGAGAAAGTACAGGCATTCTTCCAGTTAAAGATAACTTCAAGCAGCCAAATGAGCCATAGGGTCATTACGAATAAGAAATGTTATTTTCTTCCCATTTCCAAAATGCACAAGGAAAATAGATTCCTGCTATGTTAACTCTTTGTACATCGCAAAAGCTGCACTGAGAAATCACAAATACGTGCATACATCTATAATAAGGAGAAAATATTGTTGATAACTACTGGCTGTGAATAATTTGTTCAGATTAGATATGTTCGCTACAAAGCAATTATGTCCGTTTCTGCAGACCTCCATAATGCTATTTCCAGTTATTTTACCATTGTTATTGTTGTTTCAAAACATTTTATCATATGTACGCTTTGGGCAAAATTCGATGTTCCCACACAATTATGTACTCAGGTTTTGTGGTTATGAAATCCACTCCCTGCAATGTGTATGTACGCTAGAATAACAGCCAACGCTCTTCTGATTCCCCTATAGAGGGTGTTAAAGTCATTTCATCAGGCAAAAAACAAACAAACCAGTATGGCATTAATCCTTAGAAATCACTAGGGTAACTTCGCTGTAGTGACTACCTACACAGAAGGCATCTGTATTTTACTTGCCAGTGCATAATTATCTATCTATATGGCATGGCAGGTGACTGAGAATTATAAAGAAAAATGAGCAAAGTTCTTGTGATACTGTTGGCTCTTTTCATGTTAGAGTTTCTTCCTGCCGGACATTAATGACTTGCCTTGCAAATAAAACATGTTGCAAAATTTGTTTAAACTAAGATGATGGTTGTTTTTTAAACATTAGCTGGCTTTTAACACAAAAAGTCACTTTATTCTCCACTACCAACAAATAAAGCATCATACTTATTTTACATATGCATATGAAAAGGTCAGACGGAAATAGGAGGTAAGTATTGCATGATGTTTCTTATAGTAGAGAACAAAATTCTTTTTTACCATTTGTTTTTAAGTAAGGGCTGAAAATAAGGCATTGTTGCTTTACTACCCACAAGAGGTTGTATTTCAGAGCTGGCGGAAAACAAAACAGTGCGGCTCTTGAAACTGGGTCCTTCCACATCTTCTCCAAGTACATTTATGCAAAGGGAGAATATTCAGCATGCTGCTCTAATCTCAAAGGGGATTCATTCACCTGTGCTTGTGCACATTTGGGATTCAAGAGGAACAGCTACAGCAGCCTTCTCCAACCTGGTGCCCTCCAAATATTTTGGACTTCAGCTCCCATCAACCACAGCCAGCATAGCTAAGGGTTATGACTCCTGAGAGATCTTAACTAATTACCTGCCTTCCCACCAAAAATGGTGCTCATTGTTATAACAATAACAAAGTTTTGAAGTACAAAACATTTGCAAGGCCCCAGGTTGGGACAGTCACAAGATGTGGTGATGCCCACCAACCTGGATGGCTTTAAAAGAGGGTTAGACACATTTATGGAGGAACAGGTTATCCATAGGTACTAGTCCTGATGGTTATACGCTACGTCCAGTATCATAGGCTATATGCCTATGTACACCAGTTGCTGGGGAACATGGGTGGGACGGTGCTATTTCACTCATGTCCTACTTGTGGGCTTCTCAAAGGCAGCTGGTTGGCCACTGTGTGAACAGAATGCTGGACTAGATAGCCCTTTGGTCTGATTCAGCATGATGCTTCTTATGTTCTTAGATTCTTAAGACTGAGGTCCAGTGTAATACTTACGTATATCTAGTGTTGCACTAAACGTTCTCAAACATTTTCAAGGCAAAAAGTGGGATTTAAATGGGTGGGAAATGTCCCCTACCTTAGAGGTCTTGAATGTTTTTTCATAACTGTCTGCAGCCCTAATATGCTAATGCTTTGCGTGCATATTCAGGCCTTCTTTCTGCTTCTCTGAATGATCTAGGCCAATCAGGGATCACATAGTGTTGGAGAATCAGAAACAGGTTTAATAAGCCAGGTTATTGTACAAGCTCCATGCACCTACACACTGATTTTTTGCTGCTTTGTTTTTCCTTTTGTGTGTGCAAGTGAAGAAAACAGGAAGCCGCTGTTAACTACAGCTTCCTCTTATGTGGGAGTCTAGAACGAAAGTTAATGATTTCCAAACAAGTCATGATTCGGAAACCAACTTTAAAGCTATGTAATGGTTTACAAGTAATGCGAAGCTATGGTTAATTGTGGCCTCCTGGTTTGTTTCACTACTCATGTGAAGAGAGGCACGAAGCAGCGGCAAAGACGCTGCATGTGAGTGCATGGAGCGCAGGGGTATACTGGCTTATTAAGCAAGGATATAATTCTCTGAACGTGGCCACTGAATATGCTGATGTCACAGCACCGTATAGACAATCAAATTAGGCCAGGGAATGTCACTGACAGCAAATGAAGTCACCTATCCATCCTTTGTGAATAAATGGGGGAGGGGAAAGTGTTTCCATTGATGAGACAACCTGACTGATGCTCCCTAGGCTGTTGTGTTCCATTGGCAGTTTCATAAACTGTCAGCACTGCTCAGTGGGGTTTTGTCCTCATCCAGCTTTAGCTACACAAAGTTACTCATCACTTTAGTTGCATTTAGATCTGCCCCCTCCTTCTAAATGGTGAGATCAGAGGCAAGCTTTGTGCTTGTGTACCCCCTTGCTCCAATCACCATGCATAGTCCATGTCCAAACTGGGAAATCCTCTGATTATTTGGATACAGACATCATATTCAAAAGAGATCCTGTGTTGAAATAACAGTGAGATCTCACAGTTTGGATGTTAGCTTTTAGTTGTGGTGAGGAAGATAGGAAAACAGTTTGGAAGCCCTAGGACTGCACCATATTTAATTGCATGTAAACTTTATATTAGTGGTGGTAATTGCGAACAGGCCTATAGGCTTGGCTCTCTCTGTTGCTCTGCTGAAAGGCTTGATGTATGCTCTGTACTATATGGATAACTGCAAGATCACAAAAACTGAATTTGTGTCCTGAAATTATTTTTAGCTATAGAGGGAGCAACCCTACGGCTAGACCGCCATAGGATATCTGGTTTTCCAGGAACCGACCTTGGAGCCCGTGGTCCGAGGTCAGTTCCCAGAGAACTGACTTCCCCCCACTTCTGCGCTGCCTTGGAGGCAGCATGGAAAAGGCCCATGCTCTGCGCTCGCAAGAGAAGCGCGGAGCAGCCGAAAAGGTGCATTCCAGGGTGGAGAGGGCAGCATGTGTCATACTGCAGCCTCCTCCCCCACTCAGCCCTCTCGTGGCTAGACAGCTGCAATCGGCTGTCTAGCCGAAATTGCAGGGCAGGAGAAGCACGGAGGGAACGATCCCCTCCACGTTTCTCCTGCCTCGCTTTGGATAGGTGGTCGCCTCCAAGTTCGGAGGCGGCCGCCATCTGAATAGGATTGTGCCTTTAATGTTTTCAATGTTGTACCTTAAAAATGTTTAGACCATGATTTATTATAATGTTGTATTATAATGTTTGTAGTTTATAACATAGTTTTTGTATTTTCTTGTGAATTGTTGTGAACTGCCTGGAGAGCCTCAGCTATTGGGCAGTATAGAAATGATGGTGATGATGATAATATTAATAGATACATATCACTAGAGGAAAGGACATGCATTTGTATGCATATCTTATTGAAAGTTATTTATTTAAAGTATTTTTATCTCACTCCTCAGCCAAAAAAGGGATGGGAAGGAAAGAAGAGGCTTACAGTTTAAAAGATACAACACACAAGGAAAAAGGGATGGGAAGGAAAGAAGAAACATTTAACTAGACTTTCAGCAGGGTCGGTGGGATGGCCCTGCTTCCTCTTTCATCTCCCTCTGTACAGCCTGCTAGAATGGATGTTGGTGATGTCAGCTGAGAGAGGAGAAGCCTCCATGGAGGTGGTCTTTCAGTAGGGCTGATGGAATGGCTCTGTTTTCCCAGTCAATTTGACAACATACACATCCCAATATGCATCTGAGTCTGGATGTCATACATCCATCTCATTACTTTCAATCAAATGAGAATTTGTTTGTGCATTACCACCCATATTTTGACACAAATAGTCAACTATTTTTGATTGGATTTGGGTGGAGGGGCATCAGCCTGATTTCCTTGACAATGGAGATATTTTCCTCCTTCCGATGCAAACCAGTCCTCTCCCGAAATCATTGTAACCTTTTTGCACAGGAGGAACCAAAAATGTGGAACGCACCCTGCCCCCCATTGCAGCTCAAGCATCACTTTTTATTAATTTAAAATATTTCTTGGCTGCCTTTCAGGGCAGAAGCCCTCCCAAGGTGATGTACAGCAATAAAATACATAAAACGTGCATTATATTAATAGTGATAAAAATGTGAATCCTTCAAGCTATGGACAAAAGACAGTGTGCTGGATGGATCCCAGTGGATTCTTCTGGTGTCTTTCCCAAACCACAAGACAGGATAGTATATTTTGAACAAGTACATTCTGTGTTGTACGTAGCCCAAATACCTCTCATGTTACTCTTCTGCCTTGGACATCAAATACAGCCACAGATGGCACTTATTTTACCCAGTAGACTCTGCAGTTTGACAACCTAACAAGGTTTTCCTTCTTGGTGGCCTTTCCCTGACAAAATGAAGCACCCTTAAATGTTAATTCTATGATATGCTAAGGTTGGACCACATGCCAGCATGAGAACTCCCAAGCATGAAATTAGTGGGCCATAACTGGTCCACAAGGAACAGCTTTCTCTTGCCAAATGAACAGAATGAACAATAAAGTGTAAACACGCAGGCTTGAATCCAAAGGTGTCCTTTCACCAGCGGAATGGAAACAGCTGGCAAAAGGGATTTCCCTCTCCCCCTGCAGCCCCCCACAAGAGCCAGATGTGCTTGAGGATTGGGGACCCTTTGGAGTAGATTTGGGCATGCGAAGAGGACTGCAAGGGGGAAGCAGAGGACAGGGGAAGTTGCTCACACAACATGTGATTTAAACTAAGTCTTATATGGATTTAAAGCAGTCTTGCAGGTTGTAGCAATGCAAAGGAACCAAAGGCTACACAGTAAACCTAAGCAATTGGGCCTACCGCCCAAATGGCCTGAAAGACATCTGTAATATTCAGATAATTAGAAGGTTGAGCAAATGCTTAGTTTGTATGGTTTATAATTGTAGGAGGAATTCCAATGAGGAAACATGACATGTAGACATAGGGCAGCATGGACACATAGGGTTCATCCCAGACTCAGTCATGTTTAGAGTAAACCTACTGAAATCAATGGAATTTCAATGAGTCATGACCAACATGCCTCAATTTTAATAAGTCTATTCTGACTATGTTTGGATCCAACCCATACTCTTTTTTCAGACACATTATGCCTAGGGAAATTATGGGCTTTTCCAGACTTCTGAATATCCCAGTTCCTGGAACATAATCACCCAGATTCCCTAGACCTTCTGCACTGTTGTTTTTAGCAGAACACCACTGATATGAGCTAGTATATTCAGCAACTTTAATATCCAGGGGTACTCAATAATATTAAAAATACATATAGGGCACAATCTTCTGCATGTTTAGACAGAAAAAAAGTCCTACAACTCCCAGCATTCTCCAGCCAGCCATGTTATGCACCCATAAGTTTTTCCAGCCCTACCTGGGGAAGAAGCCAGGGATCGAGCCTTTTCCATGCAAAGCATGTGGTCTACCGCTGATCTGTGGCCCTTCCTCCACAACATTCACCATTGGAAGTCACGGAATGTCAGTCATCGAGGGAAGATAATAAGGGCATTTGTCTGTACAAATGTAATGTTTGAAGAAGAACTTACTGAATTTAGATGCACAAGTAAATTAGGGTTTAGATAACAGAAGTTCTTTGATTGGAGACAGGTGGTGCAGGGAGTGAAAGAGTGAAATTATTATCATGGCAGAATAATGCACATTTCAACCCATGCAACAACAATTTAAATGAAAACTTGGGAGGCTCTCTTTAAATAAGTATGAAATTGTTTTAGTGAATGACAAAAGAAGCTGTAATAGGGAGGTGATCTAGTGATACATTATTTGAACCACTTGCCTATCCCTTTGGCTGCTTTAGTATCAACAGGAGAAATGCAGACTTCTATACAGTCAAAATTTAATACACAGAGGCTTATCTAGAAGGCATTATTTTCTTTCTGGCAGGGACCAGGGCTCTTTTACATTGCTTGATAGAGAGACTATGTTAGGCCTCCGGGAAGGAAGAGATTTTGTTTTTAAAGTAAGGCTTGCCTAACAGCAGCATCTTGCTCCCTCTTGAAACTTTAACCATCTTCCCTGATACATAAAAATAATTTTATTTCCTGTTTTCTTTAAAACACACACACACATCATTAGCTGTCTCCTTCTTAATCCCTCTCACAACCACTCCTAGATTGTCTGGAGAGCCTTGCTCCAGTGTCAGCGGCTACGTTTGCCAGTCTCCCTTCCTCTCCATTCCGGCGACCAGCCTCCCTGCTTCCTCAATCTCATGTGTTGTTTCTCATTTAAATGAACAGTTGGATTCTTTTATTTCTTACAAGTGCTGGATTCGCCTTATCGCCCTCATTCCTTTGGGGGTTGCCAATTGGTTTTATCCACGGATGTATCATTTCTCATGCTTCCTTTTTTTCTTACAAAGAGAAAGAACCACTTCGTCAACAAGCCTCTCCGGAGTGGAAGATTAAAAACCTAGACATCACCTACCTTGCAGCGCTACTCCCAACTGGGTTGTGTAAAACTCAATTAAACTTGTCCCCATTGAATTCTGCATTACAGTACATTAAACAGAAAATTCTTCAAGCGTGATGACAAAGCTTGAAACCTTGCCTCAAAGCTGTTCCTTGTAGCTTTCTTTAACATTTCAGACTTTATGGTGCAAGCCTCCCGTTGACACAACTTTAGTCCAGCTATGAAAAATCACAGAGCCTCACAGGGATTAAAAGAAAAAGAGGGGAAAAAGCGGGGTGGGGGGAGAAATCTGTGAAAGCTGGTCTTGGCACTTCTCTTAGTATATCTATTGAAACTATATTGCCAGCAAACTAGAGCTTGAGATGTATTATAGAGAAGTGTAATCTAACAATTTCAAATGCAAGAGTACGCTTATTCTGTTCAGGTGCTTTCATGCATGTTCATTTTTTTCAGGGGAGTACAGTGGTTCACAATATCTCCTATTAGCACATTATATATGTTGCCTGAGGATTTCATCAGCCTAGGAGCTGAAAAAGGCACCAACCTTTCTTTCTCTGTCCCAGTCTTCATCATAAGAAATTTGAATATCAACGGCTTATAACGAACTATTGGATTTTGAACCTCTCAGTCAGAAGAAAGTGAATTGTGGGCAAGTTAAGCGTGAGATCAATGTCTGGATTCCAAGTACATTCTAGTATAAATCACATAGTACGGTCATTTTAATCTCATCTACATTTTAAAAAAATGAAACAACAAGATGCCAATTTCAGTCACACTACACTACTACATTGTTATAGGCCCATCTGTATGAAATGGCACCATGGATTCAGGCAAATTCCCATAGTCAAGCTGGTGTCTCTCAGAGAGGGGAGGGAAGATAGATTGGGTGTATCTATTGCTGTATTGAACACTGATGCATTTATCCTTCATTATTCCCCTATTCCTACATTACCTGTGGCCTTTTGTGTGCTTTAGAAGCAGTGGGAACACTCCCCTGTACCACACAAAAAATGCAGTGTCTTGACGGATACACCCAACTCTGTGAAGGCCTCATTCATGATATTCCCTGAGCTGTTTCGAAGGGGAGAAATCATGTTCCCAATGGGATCTTTTGTACAATTGGCTATACATGTGGGACCACAGTTCACAGGTTATCTGTAGAGAGGAAAAGGGCACGCTGGTCCTCCACAAGGCAATGATGCCCAAAGTACCTGTTCTGATTTTGAAAATGCATCTCCTGCCTTTGTTTATCACACTAAACACAAACTAGCGTAAGGACAAAATTTAAAACAAAGCAAGGATCACCTCAAATTACATCACAAAATCAAATCATGAGGATAAAAATAATGCCGCTGTAGAGACAGGATGAAAAATTAACAGTAGCTAGCAAAAAAGTAACAAAGGACAAACAACTAGAAACAGCCTCAGCCAGTAACAAAAGTTTGTATGAACTGGGACCATGGGCCAACAAATTATAGGCAAAATATCTACCACATCAGCTGTTATCACCGAGCAATGACCAGGAGGAGCAAGTCTCTGTGTCCTTTCCGGTGGAGATAATGGAGGGAGGTGCACCAGAAACAACAAAATGTGTGCTGGTCAGCAGCGCCCCAGGTGGACACAGACCAATGATGTCATCAGCTGTGCTGTGCACTGCAAGGCACTGACACCTACTGTATATGGCATTGCCTGTACCATTCCTTGTCTCTGCTGCCTCCAGTAAGGACCCTAGCCCCAACACAACTGTGCTCAGCATTAACAATATTTTACTGTTCTCAGTCACTTGTGTTGCTGGGGACTGAGAATTTGATGTGCTATGGTTAATTAAACTCTGTAAATTCATGTTAAGGCCATTTTAGGTGTTTTTAAATATACTATTGCCTACCTAGGAATTGATAAAAATGGAAACAGACTCAAAAAGGGCCAAGTTACAGTATTTAAAATCTTCTCTAGAGGAGAGAAAAGTGGATGCTGATATTTTGCACAACTGGCAGATATTATTATTATTATTATTATTCAACTCAATATGTATGGCACTTTACAGAGTACAAGAGGACAGGTCAGCGCCCCCAAAAGTTTTCAATCTGAACTCTGACCAGGAGAAACAAAAGAGGAAGGGGGAGGAAGTGGAGGCAGGAGTAAACCGGGGAAGAAAGTATTATTTTTTCAGTTACAAATACTTAGGTTTGGTTACAGTAAGGCATGGGATCTACGGTAGCTTTGTTTTTAACAACTTGCCCGGCCGCCCTAGGTGACTAGGAATTTCACTCAGGTGAGTAAACAGGATGCCAGAAGAATGATGGAGTGTTCAGTCCCTCTTCCAGCAGCCTACTGCATTTATATCCTGGGCAGGGAGGGAAAGCCCCCACCTTCCCGCTCAGCAGAGAAATCAAGCATGCTACCAGCAGAGATAGGGAGCATTTCATGCCTCCTCTGGAAGTTCCCATACTAGATGCATAGGAGGTGCAGCTCCCACTGATGTGTCTTGCATAGAAACTAAGACGCTTGACAGGAAGGAGAACTCCTTTTTGCTGCCAGCCTGCTGTGTTTCTATGCTAGACATACAGCAAGCAAAGTTCCTGCACATCTAGCATAGAAACAGGGCAAGCTAGAGGTGAAAAGAGATATTTGTGCCTCTGCTGCCAGCCCATTTGGTTTCTATGCTGGACGAGCAGGGTAGGGTTCACCATAGGTATATCTAGCATAGAAACACGGAGGCCAGCAGAAAAGGATGGAGCGATATGTGCCTTCGCTTCCAACCTGCTGAGGTTCTTGCGTGTCCAGCGTAATAATCACATGGGTTCGCAGCAGAGGTGTCTATGATAGATGCGCAGGAGGGCTAGTGGTAAAGGGAGGGCTTGTTTCTAACCCAAACAATGTTTTACTAGCTTGTTTATCCTCCACCAGCCCCTCTTAAGAGTAAAAAGCAGGTGAGTAAATAAATTTGCAGGCTAGTACCTTGGGAGGCTAATTCTCAAGGCTGAACTAGGGGGTTATATCTTGGTTATAAATATTTTGTTCATATTTGATAGACCTGATACATTTTGGAGGAGATGTAACCTGGAAATTGCATTTTCAAACAAAATGCTTTAAAAAACAGTTTGTATTAACTCCATCAGATTTTAATCTTATAACAAACAGAATAAACATTGTGTGTGTGTGTGTACATACACACACACACACACACACACACACACACATATATATATATATATATATGAGAAATATTAATAATTTAGATCCATTAAAGGTTACAGTTTGCAAAGACAGATATTTCTGTGTACACACTGTATAGCTTTCATGCACACTCCTGTGCAAGAGTATGTTTCAATTCCTTTTTATCACGTATTAACTGCAGTTGCCCATCACATAGTATCAGTGTACTTGCTGGCTGGCTGAAGACCCAGTTCACTCCCTCATGTCTCAAATGCTTCCGTTCCAACATTTCTGAACATTTTCGGCTAACAGATCAACCCCATTAAGTTCATCACAGTTTCAGAGTTGAAGGTTAGGGCATATCAGTCAATTGCTCCTGTGAATGATCCCTGCATGTGTATATTTTGTTTTGTTTTAAACACAGAGGTATCTTTGTTTTGATCTGTGTTCAAGTGTCTAGTTTCCTATCTGCGATATATTCAGTAATATTTTTACGCAGAACCATAGTAATGCTGTTGTTTATGAAGATCATGTTATAAAGCATTATATTATCAGACTTTGTTCTTGAATGCTTCAAGGAAGATAAGGCAAGGTTTACTAAAACTCCCCAACAAAATCTTGCTATGTCCTTCAGCTTCTTTTAAACAAGCAAACAAGTGAGAATTGTGGAGCTGAAAGGCAGAATAAAAATATTTTAATACATGAACAGTTTTTCTACAGTGTTCCTTTTTTGCTCCTTATATGCTAACAATCTTCTTTCAGAACTTATATTTTTAATGGAAATTTTATTAACTGAATAGTAATCCTAAGAACATAGTCTTGAGTCTTATGCTGCATGCTGATGCAACGTAGGGAGGTACTGAATGGTGTTCATGTATCTACCTGAAAGCTGAGCTTCATCGGTGCACCACAGTTATGCCACGTTATCTGTGTAACATAAGGCACAAACTGCATTGGGGAGGCCAGAACAGCCAGCATCTTACCCATCATTGTGTGCACAGAAAATGATAATGATGGATAAGAGCTAACTATTATATCCAACGGTAGCCTCAAACTTTCTCGCACTGCATACCTAGGTTGGGAGATGGGATTGTGATTAGCCCTGTTGCCAGTCATAGCACAATACAAGGCATATATGAACTGCAACAGGGGAACCCATTTCACCTATCAGGTCACACCACATGGACTATGTCACTCTGCTCTCACTCGTGCCTTTTTAAGTGTGAGAACACAAGAAAGGAGCGGTAGAAAAAGACCACTTCACACCTTGGCTCAAACAAGGACATCTGATGCAAAAAGGCACCTTGCACCAAACCTTCAGGCAAATGACATCCATAAACACCAACCAAAACACCAATCAGAAGATTAGTATACAGTGCAATCAGGATTTAACAGTAACTTAATATAGCTGTAGGTTAGGGGTGTACAGGTGTTTTCACTATCAGGAAATTATTCAGGGTCACTGTAAATCTAAATCAATCAGATAGAAAGGTGATGACTGGGTGTTGAGCAAACCATTACTTAGCCTGTAGATCTTCAGCCACAGTTGTATTCAGTATTCAGAAATCAAAAGAATTGCAATATAAACAATGCTGATAATTTTAAAAACTAACGTCATGGTTTGGAGGAATCCAGTTCGAGACTTATGAGAAGGTTTGAGTTTTCACAACAATATTTCCTGTGTTGTTCATGATCCGACATTCTATTTGGTATTGACTCTCAATGCAGCTAGTGTGCAAAAAGCTAGGAACATGACTGACAGTCCAATACAGGACCAAGTTAAGCCTTGATAATTGGACTTAAACCAGTTTATTGCATCGATTTCAGTGGAACCTGATCAGCTTAAACAGAAATATCTTTGCTTAACTGAGAGGTAGGCTGAGATCATAAGACTGCAATCCACAACACATTTACTCCATAACAGCCTATTAGCATCAACTGGGCTGCTAAAAGAGTAAAGGTTTTGTATATGGAACCATAGGGTTGTGTAAAGTTAAGCAAAATATAGATTTAAAACAAATAAAACTTGCATACCGAGAAAGGGTTCTTACAGCACCATCCTATACTCAAAACAGAAGTAAGTCCCACTGAGTTCATTTGGGCTTATTTCTAATTAAGCTAGTATAGGATTGCAGCCTTAGCTGCTTTTTAATCAATGTATAGTGTATGTTTACTGGTTGGCAGTTCTCAGATATACAAAATTTTCTAAGCATCAGTCATTCCATTTAACACCTGCTGGTCAGGAGAACAAGATCAAGTTTTAGTAATTATTATTATCATTAACTATATTATGTCCTAAATACATTGCATGGAATTGACGTATCAGCCACTACACTACAAACTCTCTAATCTAAAATACATTTACCTATGTCCAATAATCACAGTGTCCCAACACCACATGATCCAGTTAAAGTTAATTATTTGGAACCCTAGAGCACAAGGTACAATCCTGTCGAAATGGGAATTTAACCAAATATAGAATTGCCCAGTTTCTATCATCCTGGGAAACTAAAGGGTTTTCCCCCCCAGTTACTAATTGCTGGTGTCATTTCAACTCCCTAAGAAGCCAAACCTCAAAGCACTTCCACGAGGGGGAGCCATGTAAATTTATTTTCTTCCCTACAAGTTCTGTAATCAGCTAGAGACCACATGCATACAAGGGGGATTTAAATGTTTTGTTCCATGTATTCATTTAGCTGTTCACGTCCAACACCCAGGTTGCTTTTTAACATTTTCCATTAATCTTCCTTGGGAACTAGTAATCACTATAAATATTATGACAAAATTATTCTCTTAATTATTAAAACCAGGCTGGGTATCTGGAGGGCACGCAACACAGTAGTCTTATACTGCAGAAACAGCTTTTATAAAACAGTTCTATAATCAGTGAAGAATAAATTCCCAGATTTCCCCCCTTTTATTTTATTTTTTACAAAGTACACCTGCCAACATTCATTTCTCCTTGTGTCATAAACCCAGAGCAGGAGCATTTGACAGGAATCACTATAAAATAGGCTGTGGATAAATTCATCCTTGTTTCATTTCATATAGACCTTTTGCTCTCTGTTCTGATGGGGCTGTTTGAAAAGAATGACCAAGGTTTGATATTAGGCTTCTAGGTCATGGTTTCACCTTGACAACAGCTCTTTCATTTCAAGCAGTAACATTTGCCAGGATCCCTAAGGTGCTTTCATTTTTGTCAAGCCCTGTTTTAAAAAAGAATGCTATGAGGAAAAAAAAGATAAATCTTAATTCACAAGCTGCAGGACTATCTCTGTGTCTCCAGCACAAAACTTCAAATTCAATCCAAAAAGTGGATGTGTATTAGAAGTCTGCAGATTTAAACCTTGTCCACCATGATCAAACTGGATTTATGGAGCATCATAACTCTCCAGACACCATCCAGCAGCTTATTAATTTAATAGACTCCTGTCCATTCCATGATGTTCCTGCCCTGACAGTCTCTCAAGATAAGGTGAAAGCCTCTTGACAGGACAGAGTGCATATATATTTTCTTCTGTTTTCTTGTGTATGGGGTTGTCGACAATTTGAAATGTGTGGCTCAGCAAATTTGCGATTTCTTTTCTTATTTAGCTTTGCACAGTAGACAAAAGCAGCAACATTCCTGTGAAGCAATGTGTTTGTGAGGATGGTGGGTTCCTCAAGCCCAAGACCAAGAAGCCCTATAGACTCAGAGCTTGCAAAGTAATATTTAAGACTTTAAGGGAGGAAAATGAATCACATTTAGCATCTAATACATAATCAGTACATTGCAGGGGCTCCTTGCTATTACTGCCACCAACTTACAGCTAAAGTGAAATTTTGAATCTAATGTGGAGGTTCATGGGCAAGTAAAAAATTCAAGAAACTTCAACTGAAGCAATAAGAGTTTAAATTATACCCCTGAAATTTCTCTGGTGTGTTTGCAGTCCCTAAGTTACTAAGTTACTACTATGTTTAATCAAAAGTGTTTTTTTTAAATGCAAATATGGATGTTGCTGCTTGGCCAAAACATCGTAGGAATTTCAAAGCAAAAACAGCACATACATCATTGTTCTTTGAATCTGTGGATCTCTGCTGTACTCATGGAGCTCCCTGTACAGCCTCATAGCTTCCCCTGTTCCTACAGTAAATAGGGGAAATAGTGCATGCTAGGAGTTCCATGTCCTACATCAGAATGCTTGGGACCAACATTTATAGTTGTTGGGCAAGGACCATGCAACATCACATAATGTAAGTTGTAGATTTAAACCAAGGAAGCTAAATCAAAACACATGCCGAACCTAGTAAAATATCCTTTCTAAGGGCAGTCTATTACTCCTCGCAGCACCCCCTACGCGCGCGCGCACACACACACACTTAATTCAAGGAACTTTTCAAGGACAAAGTTTTATAGGCCCTGTTCTACAATTTTATTCTAGCTTTGCACAGCACCTTATATGTTTCAGAACTTTACATATTTATTTTCTCATCATACAAATAATGTAATCCTTTAGAAGGTCTTATTGTATAATGCACTATTATACAATAACACCCTTTTAATGCATTGGGGAGCAATCCTATGGCCACTACATACTGTCTAGAGGGCCATAGAATATGCTGTTTTCCAGGAACTGACCTCAGAGCCCACACTCCGAGGTTGTTTCCCGGAAAACTAACCTTCCCCCATGTCCACGCTGCCTTGCAGGCAGCGCAGAGAAGCCCCATCCTCCGCACTCGGAAGAGGAGAGCGGAGCGACTGAAAAGGGGCATGGCTGGGGGTGTTCTGGAGTGGGGAGAGTGGAGCTGCATGTACGACACATCCAATGTGTCATATAGCAGCCTCCTCTCCCGGTTGCCCCCCCACACACACAGCTAGACAGCCAAAAACAGCTGTCTAGCAGAAAATAGCAGGGCAGGAGAGGCACGGAGAGAACGACACACACCCCCGTGCCTCTCCTGCCTTGCTTTGGATAGGCGGCTGCCTCCGAGTTCGGAGGCGGCCGCCTATCTTGATAGGATTGCGCCCTTAATTAGCTAACTATTTATTTGGCCCTTCAAATGACTAAGTGCCTCCTATAACATGTTTTCTACCGGACAAGACACAACTTTCCCATCCTCCCTCTTGTGCTTAGTTACAAACAAGGGCATGTGACTCTATTTTGGTATCATCAGCAGAAAGAGTTGTTTTCATCCAATATCTCTAGCTCTTCTGAGGTGGGCTTACTTGAAGGTTATAAAAATAGACTGGGATCCTGAGATACTGTGAACATGAATCTGTGCACAGGATGCTCCCACTGGCAGAACTAGGGGAAGGTGATTGTCACCGATTCCCTCTTCTGCCTGAAGTCCCCTGTACAAAAATCTGCTCTGGAGGGAACCCCCCACAACAGCGTGGGGGGTGGCACAGGACAGTGCAGAAGGATGGGGGAAGTTATTAAAATCCCTCCTTGCACTAGCAGGAGCCTCCTGGATCAATGGCCCTTCCACCAAAGGAAGAAGCCCTTCAGAATCCAAGCCGTATACTTTGTACCTGTTATAATATATCTGATCTAAAAAGAGCAAATAAAAACAAAACATGCAGTAAACTTTAAGATTTTTAGGAAGCAGGGCAAGATCACCATTTACTAAACTCAAAACTGATTGTGACTGATTTTATAATGCTGGAAAGGATTTGCTCCATCATAAACAGGGGAGTGGGTAACCATCTCAGGACAAGTTTCAGAAAACAGAGAAGCCATAAAGGTTGTCCTGGTTTCTCAAAGAGCATGCGGTCATCACAAAAACAAAGTGCTCCATGTTCAAAAAGGAGATATACACACAGAAGACACCAGAGTGCAAAAATATATCATTTCATCTATGAGAAATAGTCCATGCCGACTAACAACAGAGTATTTAGTCTTATATTCTGAACTGTAAAATGTTATTTTTAAAATGTGTAAAATGGAAAATTAATGTCATGTCCCATGCTCCCATGGCAGACCCTGATTCAGATGAATCACAGGTCTCTCCATGTAGGGAGCAGCCCTCGGTACCTCCTATATGCTCCCAGTAAGAGGTCCTGACTCTCCCATCAACATCTGACTCTGAGGATGACTCCCCTGCAGCTTCTCGTATCACACAGTCATGCATGAGCATGAGGCTGCAGAAACAGCCATGGGCTTCTTAAGGATTACAGACAGTGCCCAGCATAGGTGGAGGCTCTGCCAGCTTTTCTAAAGGTTCCATTGACTCCAGTCCTTTGCTGAGACAACATCTTTTTCCAGCTCACTTAGCAGAGTGCACTGGGTACTATCAGCAGTCCTATGTACCTGAACAGGACTAAACCAGTAATGAACTGGCTTGCCTTGACCTGACCTGACTTATTGACTGGCTTGACTCACTGTGACCTGACTGACTCAACCTAACTCATTTGACTCCATCTGACTTACTTCACCTAGATCTGTCCAACTTAGCCTGCATCTTCCCTCACATGACCCAGGTCCTGGTAACCAAGAGAATTAATAACTTCAAGAACTGGATCTGAAATGCAAACGGTGCATCCTCACATTAGGAGATTCAGATACAGATGTGAGGGGGAGATTCATCAACTTTCAAGTACATTAGACATTCATTTGACGGTTATTCTACATGGGTTTTGGAAATAGATATAAATATATTTGTTCCCTCTTTAAGAAGCCGTATTAATTGCTGGTGTTGTTGATGATGATCTGGTATTCTTACAATACCCTATTGTCTTAAAATTAGGGTTGATCTGCAAATTCAGCAAAATCACATGGTAAAGTCCTTAAGACTGCGTATGGGCAATATCCAAATGGGTATTTTTTAAATAGCCTCCCTTCTCCCCAGATGTTCTGGTTTTCTTCAACCAACTTGAGAGTCTTTTAACTGGGAAGCATTTAGATCTGAACTGGTACAGTGCAGAAAGGTCTCTATCCATGTGACTTGAAATGTAGCTCAGCCATAACTTGCCAAAAAGGCAATGTTTGCAGACTTCACTAGAAACTAAGATTCATTGAAGACATCTGTCATTTAACAAAAAAAATATCTCACTCTGGGTGTCATTTACCTACTCTCTCCATTCAATTTAATGGGCTTGCATCTTCCTCTGTAAATATGCTCTTGTGAGGCTTGCCATTGTGATGGCAGAATATATGCCTATGAGCAGGGCCAGCTCCAGGTATTTGAGGGCACTTTGGCAAGGCACCCTCAGTGATCCCCCCTCCCTCAGTGAGTCTACTTTCTCACCACCATTGTCACCAGCTGCTCTTGCTCTTCATCCTCCTTCTCATCATTGCTACCACTTGCTTGCTTGACACGTAGAGAGCCAGTGAGCAAATAGGCAGTGACGTCTACTGCTCTTTATTCTCATCACTACCGTTGTCTGGTGAACAAGCAGGTTGCAACGAAGAGGAGGAACAACTCCAGGGGGCTTTTGTCACTGGACCCTTACTGGGGTGTGGACCCTTGGCAGGTGCCCAACCATGCCTGCCCTTGACAATGGCCTTCTCTACGGATAAAGGTTGTACAAGAAATACTGTCTGACATACAGCTTTGACTTAACCATGTATTTAATCCATATTTATGTTTACTATAACTTACTGTTATTGTTGCTAGGATAAATGTATTTGTTCATATGGCACTCCGAGCATTGTACAACAATAAAAGTGAATAGGATCTCAGCAAAACATGGCTTACAATATAGACAACATATGAGACAAAAGGAGAAGGGAAGAAGAGACACCCTTCACACACACACTTCTCCCCCCCCTCCAAATGGGGGCACTTGTTTGTTTAAAATCTCAAGCATGAAGAGACAGCAGGTTTCACTTGGAGAGGATTTAAACATCTTTTTACAGCATGTGAGGCCACACATAAATTGCTATTCCTGAGCCAATTATCAATTATTATTTGTATAGAATTATCTGCTCACATTTCATTAAGCATGCATTGAACAGCAGTGGGGGAAGCACAAATTTTTTTTTCTGCATCATCTCTATAATAACTAAGGACATAAACTACTTGGTGAGGCTGGATAAAAATAAAATAATATCAGTAAATCATGATCATAAGTGTAAAAACAATCAATGTGGGACATGAAAAGGAATGACAGAAGGCTTGAGAAATATTTGCACTGCATACTTCTGCTGTATAACTGATGCAGCAAATGGCTACTTTTTCTATAGCTCACATGACCGTCATTCCTCATTTCAAAAATTCTACAAAAACCTGGAAATTTGGATTTTTTTTTTAATAGTTTAAAAGCAGCCATTTTATGATCTTTGGTATCCAATGCAATGCAAGTATATCTCACCAGTTCTATCTTAAGTTGAAATATCCTCAGACTTAGGTACCACATCGAACTGGTCTCAGACATATATTAAACATGTTGGTTTTTACTGCATGGAGTTATCCTGTGGTGCTCTGCAATCAATTACTGTTATACTACCATCATTAATAATTTTCTTAATGAAAATGATTCTGTTGATCTCCGTTGTATTTTAATTATCAGAGTTAAGCATAATTACACTGCAGCTCTGAGCTGGCATGTAGACTCCTTTAGGGCGCAATTTTGTTTTAACACACTGATAATGTAATTTTACATTGTGTCAGTTGTTTAGTTATTATCCAGTCGTACAATTCCACTGTATTCCTGATAACAGATAATAACCTTAGCACCTCCTATATCCCGAAGTCATTTAAAAAGCAATATTAGAATTTCACAACTAGCTAACTTAATCGCCTTATGATTTTATAATTCCCACTGCTAAATATTTTTACGTGCACCCGCCCTCTTTTACCAATGCCAAACATACATGTTTCATGTTTTTTTAAAAAGGCAATATTTAGGTAAAATACACATGTGTGTATGCTTGCACGCACATTCATTTTAACATGCACAGTTGTGTTCAGTGCCTAGTCCCTTTTTCTCTGAATTTTAATGCTCTCATTTTCTTACACTCTTAACAAAAAAGTTGTAATTAACCGTCCAGCATTTTGTTTAAAGGTAGGTATTCAATTTGTCACTTGCCTGGTCTGAGTATGTATTGCACTCAGGTGAACAACTATATTCCCCTGGACTGCAAGGAGGTCAAATCAGTCCATACTAAAGGAAATCAACCCTGAGTGCTCATTGGAAGGACAGATACTGAAGCTGAAGCTCAAATATTTTGGCCACCTAATGCGAAGAGAAAACTCTCTGGAAAAGACCCTGATGCTGGGAAAGACTGAAGGCAAAAGGAGAAGGGGATGGCAGGGGATGAGATGGGTAGACAGCATCACTGATGCAATGAATATGGACTTCAGCACGCTCCGGGAGAAAGCGCAGGACAAGAAGGCCTGGCGTGCTATGGTCCATGGGGTCACGAAGAGTCGGACACGACTGAACAACAACAACAACAACAACGAACAACTATATGATGAATACATGACCTGATCCAGCTCTGCCACTGTCACTTCTCCCACAATTTGCTTAACCACAGTTAAGCAAATCACAAGATTACATATCCCTTCCCTGCTCCATCTCTTCCAGGGTATGAATGGCCCTCACAGGGCCTAGCCAAAGCTAGCTGTTACATCAGCAATGATGGTACCCTGTCCACATTGTGGAGGGGCTGTAGCTCAGCAATAGTGCATGTGCTTTGCATACAGAAGGTGCCAGGTTCAATCCCCGACATCTCCAGATACGACAGCAAGAACTCCTGCCTGAAACCTTGGACAGCTGTTGCCTGTCAGCATCAACAATACTGGGCTAGATGGACAAATGGTGTGATTCAGTATAAAGCAGCTTCCTACGTTCCTGTGTTCACACTTACAGCTAACCAGGATTCCCACTTAATCCAAGGTCTGAAACCACAGTTTGAATCTGCTATTAAGATCTTGAGTTAGGCAGACGTTAGCCCTGACAACCATTAAAGTTATGGGTGACATGATGGTTAACCATGGTTAAGCCCCAAAGGGGAAATTCATACTCCAAAGAAATGGAATGTGTGAGAGACAGCACAATCTCTTCACCCACCCTACCGCATTTTCCTTATCTATGATATTTGACCATTTGCTGAAACAGATGCACAGAAATTATGGATCTAAGGGTGCAATCCTATGCATATTAAGACAGAAAAATCCTACAACTCCCAGCATTCCCCAGGCAGTATGGCTGGCTGGGGAATGCTAAGAGTTGTAGGACTTTTTCTGTCTAAACATGCATAGGGTTGCACCCTAAATTGCTTAAGCTATCACCAACCATCAGCAGATTGAAAAAGAATATGTTTTCATTAGCATGAAGACAGGCTGAAGGAGCCTTTGCCTTCAAAATTCATGCTATCAGATACCAAGCAAATGTTACCGAAAGGTTTTCAAAAGGATGAAGATCAGTTAAAATGTCCACTGAAGGTCAACAGGTATTATGCATTATAGAATATTCATTACACTTTTTGCTGCCCTCTGAATGCAGTACTTTCTAATGCTGAAGGTATTTTTCCAGTGAACCACCAAGAACATACTCTGAAAAAGCTTTACCCAGGGAGTATCCAGGACAGATCCAATATACCCACAACACTCTTCAATATTCCCATTTCCATGGGAATGAGTTTATTATGATTTGATTGAGAACAACTATTTTCACAAATGGAATCAATCAGCAAGCTACACACTTTGAATATGGATAAAATAACAAAAGCATATTTATTTGTTTTTGGAAATGTGGAAATAAACATGTTATGTCATCCTGAAGCTGAAGACCCTGGTGTGCATTAAGCCAGAGTTCCTTGTTTCAATAGAACTGAGAACTTTGGCATAATGTCAGTTAACAAATCAGGAAAATAAGTCAGGAACTTGTCTTATTACCCTGGTTTGTTAACTAGCATTCATGGAGGCATCTGTCTAGCAGTAGGATTGTGCCCTAAGCCAGAACCCACCAGTTTAGACAAAATGGGGAACTCTGCCTTAATGCAAGACAGGATTTTCATGCCAAGTCCAATGCATGATGGGAGCAGCGGAGAGACAAGGGAGGAGCACATGGCTGCAGCACACACAGCCATGGCTTCATAAGCCATTGTTTATTAAGCCTTTGACAGTTGTGGATCCAGCCCACACACCCCAGAGATCAGGGATCTAAGCTTTACTTACTGACACACTGCAGGGCTCGGTGAGTGTCAAAATGTGGATTTGACAGTATGTGATCTGAATGTGAGAACATAAGAAGCTTTTGGTGGATCAGACCAAAGTCCCATCTAATCTAGCATCTTGTTCACCACAGTGGCCAGCTAGATTCTTCCAGGAAGCCCATAAGTAGGGCTTGAAGGCTCTTCTTGTTCTGTGCAACTAGTATTCAATGGTGTACTGCATCTCTGTTCCTTCAGGTTCACGTGCAGTGAACTGCACTTTCACCTATCATGGCCAATAGCTAACGAGAGGTATAGCTAATCTCCCCAAGGAAGTGGCTATCATCACATTCATTGGCAGTGGATGTCTGCACTTGTAAACCACAAAATTGCATTTTCAATGTATTCCAATCTAACTACTTGTTGGAATACCAGGCTTTAGGCATGCAGTGAAGCATCCACCCAACCTAAACGCTGCCATGAAGAATTCAACTTTCTAAGTAGTACACGAGATGGTTAAACTTCCTAGATTTTATCACTTTAGTCTATATCCTCCTCCAAATGAAAAGCATCTTGCACACAGTAAATTAGATGTCAAGATGAAGAGTTCTAGACTAGTTTTCTCCCTGATGTGCTAATTTGGCTGTAGAGGGAATTGTCATGTGCAAGCTTTGACCCACGCAAGCCACGATGTTCAGTATGATGTAATACAGTCCAGCATTGGTTTCACAACTGCTTTTGGAGTAAACTAGACAAATGGGGAATGCCTAGGGGCACTGCCTTAAATCTTTAAGGGCACCAACCTATGGGCTGGCTGTGAAATGATGAGAGTTGGAGGACTTTTTTCTGGGAGTTGTAGGATCCTAAAAGTGCAATCCTATACATTTCTACACAGAAGTCCCTTTGAGTTCAATGGGTTCCCCCCCTCCCCCAGTTAACAGGGTTAGCACTGTAGCCTAAGACACTGGTGTTGTAACAGGATCTGACCCTCCAGATCTCCTTCATAGCTCAAGTGTGGCATCTGCATCTCACAGAAAACATAAGTGAATGCAGAAGTATGTTGGATGGAGGGAAAGAAGTGTGGGAGACAGGAAGAGAAAAAACTCACCTATAAACATTCTGGATTTCTGCTCCTGACACATCTGAAGGCTGAAGTTCTACTTTGGTTAGTTGCAGCAAAGTTTTTATATAAACAGTCCTTAATACCTTTCAAAATAACTTGCAATTTCTCACGCATAGGAAACATTTACTGTCTACTAACATCAAAATACTATGCTGTTTTTTGCTGCTAGAGCAATGAGTCACAGTAAACTTTAAAATGACACAGATTCATCCCCTTTTAGGCTCGAGTTTTTCCATAACCAAATCAGGTATTTTCAGGTTAGAAAATTAATTTAGTGGTGTTTTGTAGTTATAAAAGGAAGAATGCATAAGACCCTGACATATAACGACTCATTTTTAAACATGCAAATTCCCTGTTTTCAGTGTTTCAATTTTCAAAGGCTTGCAGCAGTTTAAAGGCAATCCTCTTATAAGTGTACAAACTGCAATGATTATAGGAACAACTTGTAATTGTTTCTAGTAAGTTTTAGTAGCCTTTGATGTTATGATTAGTGTTTTGTATGTTAATATAGTGATATGGGTACTTATTTGCCTGGATGGTTGTATGCAGAAATGGTCACTATGTTACCTCAGCAAACAAATCTTTCATCTCAATGGGTCTGTTTGGTAAGGAACAAAAAAATCCTAAAATAAAGGGCTCTAGAACTGTGCAATTTCTGAAGCAATCACAAAGTACTGAGACTGGGGGTTTATAGCACTTGAAACCTGAGCTTACTTGGAAATACTAAGGGGATGGGGGAATAAATACAACATAGACTACACTAATAGAGCATTACAACTATATCCACAATGCTTTCCTTGATTGAGCCTGGTAGTACAAACTCAGCACCGCAGGTTTAATTTTGCACCTTTTCTTCTAAAACTCAAAACTCTAGCTGCTGACCAAAGCAACTGTGATAGGAGCAGGAAGGACATTCAATCTAAGAAGGAGTAGTTCCCAAACTTTTATCTACATAGGTTCACAGACAGAACTTAAGTTCTGCCTTTGCTCCATATCCTCCTGTCAACCAACATTCTAACTCAGAAGCTCAACCATCTATTCATGTTTCCATATTATTCCATAGTGGCTGCAATCCTATGCAGTTAGGCTGCTTAATCCCACTGAAGTTAATTGGATTTAAGCAACCTGTAACATCTTGGGCACCCATTGGAAGCCACCCAGTAACTCATATAGAAATAGAATATTCTTGTGCCTCACTAGTAGATCCTAGCCTATCATTTTGGGAATCACTGCAGTGGAAAGCAATAATAGCCATGCATTCTAAAGGTGTTTCTAGACAGAGGGCACCTAGTGCTATAAATCAAAAGGCACTGTGAAGCTATTCTGTCTTTTCCTCCTTAACAGATTGTTTCCTGGTACGATAAAAGATGGGAAATGTTTGGAAAATATAGGAGGATTACAAATTGAAGATGTCATCATCTCTACATCTTGTGAAATTCTGTGAATGAAGCAGAGCAATTGCTTGATAAAGCTTCATCTGGAAGCATCCTAAATAACCTCGTGATGTTATCAACACAGAACTTTTTTTTTTTTTACACAGGGTGGCTCATGCAGTCTTTGAGCCAAAGTTAGCTGACATTTGTTTTCCCCTTCAGTGTAATCCTTTAGTCTTCAAAAACCTGGGAATCACGATTTCAAAATAATTACAAAAATAACATTTCATACAACAATCTTCCAGAAAACAAAGTAATTCCTCAACAAAATTTTCAGAGATATCAAGGTTTACTCACTTCTCATGGGGCAAAACATTTTGGATTTCTATGAGATAAGAATGCCAGCCTCAGCTCCTCTTGGTGAACCTCTTTTAAAACTCAGCCAAGTTTCAGGAGAGGTTTGTGTTGTGATAGTGTAGCAAGTTACTCTTAGGGGAAAAAAAGAATCAGAGAACTTCTGCATTTGTAAAGCCCTTGAATTTTAGTAAAGTCTGGGAAATGTAGGACATACTTACATACATACATACAAATGTAGGACGAGTGCTTATATGGCAAGTGGATTAGACAATTACTTACAGGGGCAACAAACTTTTATATCAAGCTGTACACCAGATATAAGAAAGCTCTGTAACTAAAAAGAAGCAGAAACTTATTCCCTGCTTGAATATTGAATAATGTCTCCATTTCATATTCAATACAGAATGCACGAAACATTTTTTCATAGATCAGAAATAAGGAAATGGGAGCTACTGTATATATGACAGGGAACCACAGTCTTGCCTTTGCACTCTGCGTTTCCTGCCTGTTATGCAATGGGCATGTTTCATCAGCACTGTATTAATTTCTTGAAAAGAAAGTGGAAGGAAAATCAGCTTGTGTTTACCTTTGCTGTACACAATGCAGTTGTTTTTGTTGTCTTCCACTCCTTGCCAAGTCACATCCAGCAGCCACTTGGGGCCAGCAGTCAGCACCATAGGGACTGGAGCCTTTGTCTTCTGGAGAAAGGATGATAACAAACAGATGCCATTTGCTTGCGTTGATTAAGAACTTGAATAATAATAGTAATAATCATTTTATTTGCAAACAACTAAATCTCCAAACCCATAAGCCAAGGCCTTATTCCCCAGCCTTGGGACTTAAAAAAAAAAGTAGAAGATGACACAAGCTGCAAAGCTTTAGTGCTTTCATAGATCTGAATGGTGGAATTATTATCAAGGATTTTTCTCAGTGATAGCACTGGATCAGATCTCCAAGATTAGGCATATCTCTGGGGCTAAGAATTATAAAGGGAATGCAGATGACTTTCACAGCAAAGAGCCAAGTGTTTAGAAGTGAACTTTAGACACATTGTACTTCATTATCAACAGGATCTCACTATTTCCTGAAACAGACAGGAAAGAATTTAAAGAATCAGTATCCATTTCAAAGCCCTAGCGTGGGTAACATTTATATTAGGTGGGAAATTATTCTGAATGGATAATGTAATTTTTTTCTGTCTCCTTTTTTTCCCTTGATGGCTGCTGATGTGCTGCTTTACTATTGCTAAAATAATAATGCTAATGATCCCACAAGCACGGGCTCCAGAAAGAAATGTTAAAAGCAGCAGCCAGAATAAATCTGAATGAAGTCCTAAAGAAAAAGAGGAAAAATCACGACACTCATCCCCTGTTCACAAAAGACAGAGACAAAATGACACATTTTATTACAAAAGACATTTACTCAAAAAGGTTTTGCATTTTGCGAGGTAGGGTAGAAAAATTTAAATTATTTTTGAATTCAACTTCACCGCTAAATCTAGATGCAAGGAATGACCTGATCTGGAATTTAGTCAGCCTTATCAACTGTTCTTTACAGTGGCTGGTAGTGAAATGTCGTTTAGACATTTATCATTCACCAGTCCTTGTTCTTTATATCAAACATCATGAAACTATGACTCAGAGTAAAGAGTACAATGAAAAGGGTCTCAAGGTAATATTCCACTAGGTTTTTTTCCTCCAAATATAGATAAAATCTTTTTCCAGCAGCTCCAAATGTTTCTTAGATAAATTCTCAGTTTCCATGACTGACCCAGAAGTTAGAAGCATAGATTAAAACCTATTCCTAGGGGGCCATTGCACCAGCAAACAGACATTGATAATGAGACACTATTCCCACCATGCTGGTGTAATATTACGCTTGTGGCACTGCAGAACCGTCATAGACAAACCCAGCATGTGTGAGTTGACATTATTATGCTATAAATTCCTAACATTTACATATTGCAGCACTGAAATTTTAATTATTTCATTCATATTATTTATGAAAGGTATATTTTGGGCACAATCCTATCCAGATAGGCAGCCGCCTCTGAACTCGGAGGCAACCACCTATCCAAAGCAGGGCAGGAGAAGCACAGAGGGCATCATTCCCTCCGCACTTCTCCTGCCCTCCATTTTTGGCTAGACAAAATATGGGTGGTAATGCACAAACAAATTCTCATTTGATTGAAAGTAATGGGATAGATGTATGACATCCAGACTCAGATGCATATTGAGATATGTATGTTGTCAAATTGACTGGGAAAACAGGGCCTTTCTATCAGCCCTGCTGAAAGATCACCTCCATGAAGGCTTCTCCTGTCTCAGCTGACATCACCAAAAGCCATTCTAGCAGAAGGAGATGAAAGAGGAAGCAGGGCCATCCCACCGACCCTGCTGAAAGTCTAGTTAAACATTTCTTCTTTCCTTCCCATCCCTTTTTGGCTGAGGAGTGGGATAAAAATACTTTAAATAAATAACTTTCAGTAAGATATGCATACAAATGCATGTCCTTTCCTCTAGTGATATGTATCTATTATCATCATCACCATCATCATTTCTATACTGCCCAATAGCTGAGGCTCTCCGGGCAGTTCACAACTATTCACAAGAAAACACAAAAACTACGTTATAAACTACAAACATTATAATACAACATTATAGTAAAACATGGTCTAAACAGTTGTAAAGTACAACATTTAAAACAATTAAAGGCGCAATCCTATAGGCAGCCGCCTCCGAACTCAGAGGCGACCACCTATCCAATGCAGGGCAGGAGAAGCAGGGAGGGGATCGTTCCCTCCGCACTTCTCCTGCCCTGCATTTTCGGCTAGACAGTCAATTGTGGCTGTCTAGCCGTGGGAGGGCTGAGTGGGAGGGAGGCTGCTGAGCAGGGGAGGAGGCTGCTGTATGACACATTGGATGTGTCGTACAAGCATCTCCACCCTGCCTGCCTTGGAACACCCCCAGACACTCCACTTTTTGGTTGTGCCACGCTCCTCTTGTGAGCGCGGAGGACAGGGCTCTTCCACGCTGCCTCAGAGGCAGTGCAGAAGTGGGGAGGTCGGTTTCCAGGAAACAAGATATCCTATGGCCGTCTATCCGCTATCTAGCGGCCATAGGATTGCTCCCTCCATGATTATATAGTACAATTGCGATAGAGAAGCACTGGAAATGAGTGACTCACCTACACTGCATTCTGGAGGCTATTCCAGCTACGAAGGAATGGAACTGAAAACCTACACACCTACTACCCGGAAGTAACTAAACTACATGTTTAGGAAAATTGCCTTGTTTCAACAAACTACAACTAATATTAGCCACAGGTTAGGGTCCAGTGGAGAAAGAGCATGAACCTGAGCCTTTGCACTTAACACTAACTCATAGTTTGATGTTATGTCCAAGCCAGGTCACTGAAAAGTAGCTTGCCAGGAAGAAGTCTAGGCTAGAATTAGTTTTCCAGGGAAATTTTATAATGCGAGGAATTCATATATGTGGTTCCTCCACCTGCAGTATAAAGTTATACAATCCAATTGGAGCTGTTCCAAGTTATTGTGTTGTTCAAGTAGCTTGGTTCTAAGATGTTTGAATGGGCTAGCAACTTACATGGAAATGAGATGGATAGACCATCCCAACGTGCCTTACATAGGAGGCTCTGTTGGCACATCGTTCAATCTACTTCCATGGCTATCTAAGAATGTGGTGCATAATTCAATCAATTATTTATTCATTTATTTAATAAATTTATATACTGCTTATTTCATTTCATTTATTATATTTCTATACTGCCCCATAGCTGAAGCTCTCTGGGAGGTTCACAAAAATTAAAAACCATTAAAATACATTATATAAAATATAAAAACCATTCACGTAATGACATAAAACAAATAACACACACAACAACATATATCTAAAACAATTTAAAACCATCAGCCAGAGACAACCAAAAGACTCATTATACACTGCCAAATGCCTGAGAGAAGATGGCAGTTTTAACCTGGAGCTGAAAAGATGACAATGTTGGCACCAGGTGGGCCTCATCCGGGAGATTATTCCATAAATGGGAAGCCACCACCAAAGAGGACCTCTCCCTTGTTGCTGCCCTCCAAGCCTCCCTCAAAGGAGGCTCCCGGAGGAGGGCCTTGGTTGCAGAGCATAGTGTACGGGTCAGTTCAAGCTGGGAGAGGCGTTCTGTCAGGTACTTTGGTCCCGAGCCATGTAGGGCTTTTATAGGTCAAAACCAGCACTTTGAACTGGATTTGGAATCATGTAGGCATCCAGTGCAAGCAGGCCAGAATTGGTCTTATATGTTCAGACCTTCTGGTCCCCATTATCAGTCTGGCTGCCGCATTTTGCACAAGCTGCAGCTTCCGAACCATCTTCAAAGGCAGCCCCACATAGAGCGTATTGCAGTAATCTAATTTGGAGGTTAACAGATCATAGACAACTGAAGCCAGGCTATTCCTGTCCAGATAGGGGCATAGCTGGACCACCAACCGAAGTTGGTAGAAGGCACTCTGGGCCACTGATGCTACTTGAGCTTCACGTGACAAAGATGGCTCCAAGAGGACCCCCAAACTACAAACCTGCTCCTTCAGGGGGAGTGCAACCCCATCCAGAACAGGTTGAGCACCCTCCATCCAGTCAGCAGAACCACCCACTAACAGCATCTCAGTCTTGTCTGGATTAAGTTTCAGTTTATTAGCCCTCATTGTCACAGCCAGGCACCGATTTAGCACATCCACAGCCTCACCTGAAGAATACGAATAGGAGAAATACAGCTATGTGTCATCAGGATACTGATGACAGTGCACTCCAAAGCTCTGGATGACTGTGCTCAATGGTTTCATGTAGATGCTGAATAACATGGGGGACAAAACCGACCCCTGTGGAAACCCATACTGGAGAGTCCGCAGGGCCGAGCAATATTCCCCCAGCACCACCTTCTGGAGCTAACCATCCAAGCAAGAGCAAAACCACTGCAATGCATGCCTCCCGCTCTCAACTCAGACAACAATCTCCCCAGAAGGATACCATGGTTGATGGTATCGAAAGCCGCCGAGAGATCAAGGAAAATCAACAAGGTCACACTCCCCCGGGTCATTCTCCTGACATGGGTCATCATACAGGGCAACCAAGGCTGTTTCTGTGCCAAAACCCGGCCTGAACCCCGACTGAAATGGACTAGATAATCATATCAAAAGATATCAACAGTTATTATGCAGGCATCATTATTTAATTACTGATGCCTACATAAAAGTTTAACGTGCTTCACTCTAGTCCTAAATTTCCTTACTTATAATGAGGGCTAGTTGAGCACTCTATGACCAAATATAACGTCCAACTGGAAGCCATCTAGAGCTGGCAGAATTGCTTTCAAGGCAAACCAGGACAGATAGTCTAGGAACATATGAAAGCTACCTTATACCGAGTCAGACCTTTGGTCCATCTAGTTCAGTGCTGTCTACACTGACTGACTAGGGATGTCAGAGAATTTCGCCATGAATCTCGGGGAGGCCGAATGCCAGCGCATTCAGCCCCCCGAAATTGGTGGCAAAACGGTCTACCCCTCCACCCCCCCCGGGACGGGACTTACCTTCGGCGAATCTTCCTGGCGGCGGCTCCGGCGGCAGTTCGGCAGCAGCGGCCAGTCTTCCAACCGGCTGCCGCTGCCGCCATTTCCAGTAAAAGAAAAACAAAAAAACGTGATAGGCTACGTAAAGATTTACGTAGCCTATCACGGCTAGATTTTTAAAAAACACCGTGATAGGCTACGTAAATGTTTACGCAGCCAATCACGGCTGCTTTAAAAGAAAAAAAAACACGCGCGTACGCAAATGGCGGCGCCCATGGGCGCCGCCATTTGCGTATGCGCATTTTTTTCTTCTTTTAAAGCAGCCGTGATAGGCTACGTAAACATTTACGTAGCCTATCACGGCTGACTGTAGGGACGCAAACGGTGGCGGCTACAGCCGCCGCCATTTGCGGAGCCGGCCGGCCAGGATTCGGGGGGGGAGGACGAAGCGCCTCCCCCCCCCGCCAGAATTTCGGGGGGGAGGGACGGAGCGCCCCCCCGGCCAGAATTTCGGGGGGAGGGACGGAGTGCCTCCCCCCCGGCCAGAATTTCGGGGGGAGGGACGGAGCGCCTCCCCCCCACCACGAATGTCACCCATCGAAAAGTTAAGTGACTTTCGTACATCCCTATGACTGACTGACAAGAGTTTCCCAGGGTTTCAGAGAGGGGTCTTTCTCAGCCCCACCTGGAGACTGCAGGGATTAAATCTGGAAACTTCTACATGCAAAGCATATGTGCTTCCACTGGGCTCACATTATTAGCAGTTCCTTGACAGAGATTGCCTGATGGGACATCAGTGTAGCTGATTCACCTACTCATCTCTGTCTGAGTTTTAATAGTACTAGCTCTATGTAACTGTCAGTACAATAGCCCATGGTATGGTGCAGTACGGCAGGCCCCACTCTGTCTCTCAGACCAGCATTCTCCAGTGGTGGGCTGAAAAAGAGGGAGATTATTGTCCTGCTCTGAATTTCTTGAGAACCCAAATTACAAGGACTTTATGCAATGTTAATTTTATTGCAAGGTGGGGTTTTCACGGTTCACACTGAACATCAGCCACTCATTCAGCCACACTCAATAAAGGCTTTTAATGTGAAGCTTCTGGATTGTAATGTCCCCACCCTAAAATAATGTCAGTAATATCCCTTCAAGATCAAGCTTGCATGACTGATACTTGCCTCAGCAAGGCATTGCGTCCTGTCTGCCTCCAGTTCACACATGGGACTTTTGTGCACCTTGCCCTGTTCATTTCAACAGAGGGAGTAAACCCACATATATGCAGACGTGTAATCATAATTGAAATGAGTGAGATGGCACCCAGAAGATGCCTGTCTATGGATCACAGATCCTGTACTCATAACATATTGTTGGGTTACACCAAAAGCCTAGAGATATCATGGCTTGAATAAGGAGAAACACGAGGACGTCTTCTCTGAAGATAACCTCACCCCACTCCAATGAACCGTGCATGGGCTGTGCATAAGGCAGAAAGTACTGTTTAAAAGCTAAACTCTAACCTATCAGTTGTTTGACAGGGAAAGGTGTGTGTGCGACAGGGGCGGGGGAGAATCCAGCGATTATTTCTTGACACTTGACAACCAGGACTTTAGATTTTTTTTTAAGGGCTCTGCATTCAGCATTGGATACTGAACTGGAGATGGCAGCCCTGCGTGCAGCTCCTAGTTGCTCTTGCATTTCACCATTTAATTCAGGGTGCATCATGCTCCTACCTCGATCAGAGCACCTATCTTTGGTAAACCCACTTGTACCAAAATAACCTGAACTGACTTTCACTATATGTTGTAGCAAAGCTTTCTGTTTTTTGGCTATTGGAAAATTAAAAAAAAAGTTTGAGGACTAATGTTGTAACATCATGGGAGCATGGGCTATTATTTCATCGTATTGTGGTAAAGGTTAGCTGGTCACTGCCAACACATATGGTGACATTTGCTGCTGGATTTATCTTTATGTTATGATTTGTTCTTTTAAAAAGAGTGTCAGGACTGTAGCCAACCTAACATAGACAGCTTATGCTCTCACATTCCAAAATTATATATTACTAGTTTGTAATATATTACTATAATAATAATAATAATAATAATAATAAAAAGAATATAACTATATTATATTATTATGATTAATAGTATAATTATAATTATACTGTTACTATCTACACCAAAAATTATATATTACTAATATATATAAAATTATATATTACTATAGAAAAAATTCCTACACCTCCTAGCATTCCCCAGCCAGCCTGGCTGGCTGGGAAATGCTGGGAGGTGTAGGATTATATTTCTGTTTAAACATGCATAGGATTTAAACATGCCTTAGAGAGCAATCCCATGTCCCCTAGACAGTTTCCTAGTTCCAAGCACGTAGACAACACTATGAACTCATAGCCGGGAAACCGTGCTCCCCACCCCCTCTCCCTCCCCCTTGTAGCCAGGGCGGAGAGAACTGTGGCGGCTGCCCCTCCATGCCTGTCTGTGCTCATAACATGGAGCAGGAACAGGTCGAAAAGGGGGCGTTCCTGGGGGCGGGGAGGGGAGGAGACAGTGGAAGCTGTTTCAGATAGCCTCCTATACCATCTTCAGCCCCATTCCCACCCCCTCCCCAAAGCCACAGGAAAACTACAGGGCAGCCAGAGGATGGAAGGAATCCTCTCCTCCATGCATCAGCTGCCCTGCATTGGACAGGCGGCCACCTCCAACTTAAGAGGAAGTAAGGCGACCGTCTACCCCAATGGGTTTGGTCCTTTAATTGACTTAAATATTACTGCTTTTGATTTCCAAATCTCTTTCAAAAATCACAACAGTACTACTCTGTCCACATCCACAAATATACTCCCTTCTCATGCTAACAATAGTCAGTTAATATTTTTGCCCTGGTAGGTTGTTGTTGTTTTTTGCTGTTTTTATGACATACATATACTCTGCATTACCCATGATTAATCAATTTGTATTCCTATCTTTCCTTCAATATCTAACATATTATTGCAACAAACAGAGCAATCATAGCCTCTGCTGAAAGCCAGCCAAGGGAGATTTGGGATGGAAGTGTTGCTCTGATAGCAGAGAGGACCTCCACTGGCAAGGCAACACTTCATGTAAAAATTTATATCCTGCCCTCCTGGTGCTTATGCACCACTCAAGACTATTTAAAACAATTATAACTAATAATAAAATACAGTAAAATTCCCAAAAGGAAGAAAAAATATAATAAAAAGGTCAGATGCAGCGATAGACTTCCACTGCCCCACTACAAGGTACCTAGCACTGCTACATTACTCAGTCAAAGGTATTAAAACTATTCACATTGCCTGTACCAGTTCCAAGCCACTGATGCATGTTTAAATGTAATCTTCATTGTAAGCAGGCTTGAAGGCCCAAACCTTCAAGGCCAAAGAAGGGTATGAGTTTAAAAATAAATAAACCAACGAAATATAAAGTGGGGAATAGTTAATGGCTTCTATCCAAATTTCAGATTACAAATAATCCTATTCTAATACATGTTAAAATCTGAACCTAGGCATTTTCCATAAACATATGGTCCAGTTTGGACTGGCTTTCAGTGGTGGTATTTAGGCAGATCCAGAATTATTTAAATGTTCTTTACATAATATTCTTTTAATTTGGTGTTTTATTCTGCTGATTATACCTTATTAAATTGTTATTACTGTTCCCTAGACCCTAGGGATGGAGAAGGCTAGAAATCGAAATACATGTCAGGGAACATAAACATGGCATATTATATCTGAATGTAAAACTAGTGTACCCAAACCCTGAGCCTGAGTACGGATGATGCATTCCATAACAGAGATATCTAGTAGGAACTCTGTGAGAGGTTGCCTTAATTATTTTTCAACTGAGTGTGCTATTTCAGTTTCAGGCCTCTTTTTTTGTAAAAACCACAACCAGACCAATTTGACAAGGGCAAACAAGGTCAAAGTTTGATCTCTCAGGGAACAATTAGGATCTGCTAATGAGGATAAGAGAGGTCGAACAGATATCCACTTTTCACTAACCTTTCAAGTAACTGGACAAACAAGTGAGGTAACCCTCAAGTGCTGTTTATACAAAAGTCAAGAGGTTAATGGAGACAAAAATAGCCAATAAAAAGCTTGAAAATTCTTTTACATTCCAACCTAAAAGGAATTTTTAATAATTTAGTAATCTTAGATAACATTGCTTAGAAACATTTGTAGCATCAGTGGTTTACATCTTCCTAGCATACAATAAGGTCAGGGTAGTTTATACATTGAACAGAGAGAAGCAGTGAAACTATTCCTGAATTCTACCATTCCACAAGCAAGAGAGGCTGAATGTTCGAATGTTTCCCTATATAGTAAGAAGGAGAAGGAGCAGAAGAAGTCTTTGCATATGGAGAAAAAGCACATCAGGAAGAAGGCCAGGCTGAACTCTTCAACTTGATGTGGTAATTTTCTATGTACAGGGACATGTAAAACAAATAAACAAGGGAGCATTACAACATGCAGCCTCCTACATCTGCAGCCTGAACTGATATCTGAACAGCCACACTGACCAAATTTACTAAATATATTACTCCAAACAGATGGTACACATCAAAAATAACTTGACATAAACAAACACCTTAAAATGTTAACAAGTCAAGAAAAGGTTACTACTTAGCTCCTCCCTTTGCAGTTGCCAGGAAACAAGCCAGGAAGTCTTCAGTTAACTATAGTTTCCGATTATGTCCACAGTCCAAACTGGAAAATTGTGATTAATGTGATTATTGTGATTAACAAGCCAAGATACTAAGCTAACTCTAAAGCATAGCTTCATATCCTGGCTTGTATGGTAACCATTAACAGCAGTTTCCCTGTTTGGTTATCATGAGAAACTATAGTTAACTGAAGACTTTCTACCTTGTTCGCATGATCACACAAAGGGAGGAGAAAAGTAGCTGTGTGCAGGGGGCAAGATCCATTTGTCCAAATGCAGCCATTATGTCTGAACCCAGACAAACTGTCATTCATGTTAGGTTTGATTGAGGAAAACAGGCCTTCAAACTGTAGTTAAAAGTGAAACCCCAACACAGGTACAGTCTTTTCAGTTGCTTCCCAAATGGCTGCCACCACATTTACACCACCCCTAAAGAGAACCAAAGAAAGAATCATATCCTTCAGCCTAAGGGTGGGGAACCTCAGGCCCAGGGGCCAAATCTGGCCCTCCTGGAGGCCAAATCCAGCTCTCTGGGTTTTCCCAGGCCATACCCCCTTTTCCTTTGCCCCAACCACTGATTGTTTGGTGGTCTCCTAGCTTTTGTGTAGTTTTTTCACTGTTCTGAAAGGTTGAAATGCCTCTCCTAAAGCTTAGTTACAGGCAATAAGATCTTTAAGCTAAAATATGCTCATATTTTTGGTATTTTGGCCCACCCCCTTTGGCTTTTGGCCATGCCCCCTTTGGACTCAGCCCTACCCTCCAGCAAAATTCAGCCCCCAAGAATAGGGATGTGTGAACCCACCCCCATCCAGGTTCTCCAGGTATCTGCCCAGCACCTGCCCCCACTCGCCAGTCCCCAGACCACACTCAAGCCCCTCCTGCACTCGGCGAGCACTCAAACTCACCCCAGTGCCCTCATCAAGTTCTACGGTCGCCATATTTTGAAAAATAAAATGGCGATCGCAAAAACACACATATTTGCATATGGATGAAAATGTGCATTTCTGTGAATGCACATATTTGTGCATGCGCGAAAATGCACATTTTTTCAAAAATGCATTTTTGTGCATATGCAAATATGCACATTTTTGTGATCGCCATTTTATTTTTCAAAAAATGGCGACCATGGAGCTCAATGATGCCACCATGGTGAGTGCAGGCTGCTTACCAAGCATAGGCAGGGGGTGAGTGGGGGCAGGGGCTTGGGAAGTGGGGCTCAGGGGTGCGGTCGGGAGGGGGTTCCGATGGGTTCCCAGATGGAATCGGGTGCCCACGCCATCTCTACCCAAGAGCTTGTACAAAATTGAATTTGGCCCTCAGTCTAAAAGAGGTTGCCCGCCACAGCTTTAGCCCAACAAGTAAGATCATGGTTCTGCAACTTCAGTTTTAAGAAATATTTCCTCTCAGTGATATTATGAAGCGAACACTACCGTAGAATAAGCAACATGTACAAAGTGGCCCATGCAATGTAAGGAAAATTGACCACTCACTCAAACAAATGTATCCAGGCCACGGAGTTCCTTATTGTTATCCTTCCTTATGACAGAAATAAAGGGATGCTCTCAATGGCTGTTGGAGGTAAAGGGGGGATATGTATGAATCTGAAATTGAACCAAAGTTTGCCTTATTTGGAGTTAGGACACAAAAATAACTTCTGTTACTCTACATTGAAAGGTCTTAATTACCTAATCCATTGATTTTAGCAAAACCTAGCAACTATAGACCCATGAAAATGAAGAGCAAAGGGCAGAAAGGCTACTTGAAATTATAGGTTTTATTATTATGAACAATGCCCAATGTATTTTGACTACAGGTCTTCCTTGGGCAAAGGGTCTTGTTTTATTCTGGTGTCCAGTTAATACAACTCACTCAAGAATATATCTCACCAAAGTAGGGATGCTGGAGAAATTAAAGATGGACTACAATGAGCTCGGATTTCAAGAATACGACCTGTGGAATCCACTGCAGAGCAACCCCCTCAGGCCACATGGAGTCTGTGGACTTTCAGATGATTTTTTTTACTTTCCCGAAATGTACACATATAAATCCGTAGAAAAATCCGTACGTTTCTGCTGAGGAAATGTTAACTAGAACGGGGGACAATACACTAAATGTTACGTACTGAGGTAAATTATGTAAATACTTACATAAATACTTACGTAAATATTTAAGTAATTATTTCTACATTTTTCCGCATGACTAAAAAAAATCGTATCCGTCTGTGGGCGGATGACAGAACAAAAGGAGTCTGACAATCCATGAAACACAGACGGAGCGGATTTTATACAGTCCATACATCCCTCCAACAAAGTATATTCTTGAGTGAGTTGATGTAACTGAGATACTGGAATAAGATACATGATAACCTTTTACCCTTCAGAAAGACCCATTATTGAAGTGCAGTGGGCAATATTCATATAATAAATAATTATTTTCAAGAATTGGATTAAGGACTGACTATCCCTTTGATCTTTTGCTTTGTTTTTTGGTGTAGCTCCCCTTTTCTCTTCTGCTACAGAAATGAACACACTCTTTTCCTATCCCTGTCATCTCATCCAGGACAAACCAACTACAAGATTCTAAAGTCTGAAAAGAAAGTATATGTTACAAGCTATTATTATTATTATTATTATTATTAACAACAAAGCACAGAAGAATAAACAATGCTTCAATAGTTTTCTACAACGCTATGGGGGGAGGAGGACATAGCACTGAATGGAAAATAAAAATGAGTATTCACAGATGGAATCCCACATGACAGCTGGGATTCCCTGCAACTAGAGACACCCAACTGTTTACCCCAGGAGATGATCACTTGACAAGCGACACACCATTTCTGCACTTGACAGACGTTGCAAGCTCATAAGAAAAGCAATTCAGAGAGATCGGAGGATGGGAAGAAATGTATATTCAGATTGTACTACTATAATTGCAAATCTGCATAGTTTTACATGTTAACAATTCTAAGAACTTGCCAATGGCTGTGGCCTTCAGCTGCCCCAATAATGCAAACAAAGGGCAGGACAGCGTGCATATAACTTTCCATGTGGTCCATATTATGCGTTGCCAATGAAAGTGCAAAACCTGGTATCTGGCTGAAAAGTACACATCCTAAGAAGCACTGCTTTTATTTTGTATTGTTTTGAAGGTTTAATATATACAGCACATTTCGGCTTTATAATATTGGAGAAAAGTTTGACAACGTGCTGGATGTTTGAAAAAGGGCTCAGAAACCAAATGGTGAACTGGGTAGGATTTCAGTACCCTGTTTAACTCCCTACTCCTCCCCAAGGTATCTCACCCTCTACTCCCCATGGATATCCAATCCCCATGCCCTTCCTGATTTGTTGCTGTTGTAAGCTTCATACCAGCATGTATCCATATTGACCTTTGTGTCAGTTCACACAAAAGCACCTGGACAAGGTGCTTGAGTGGGTGGTTGCAGGACAACTCCAGGCACTCTTCAATGAAATGGATTATCTACATCCATTTCAATCGAGCTTCAGGCCTGGTTAGGGATGTTGGAGAATTCCGCCATGGAGTCCGTGGTGGAACGGGGCAATCCCCCCTGCCACCCCGCGGAATCCCCCCGGGACGGAGCCTACCTAGCTCCAGCGGCGGCTCCGGCAGTGGCGGCTCTGGGTGGTCTTCCAGCCACTGCCGGACTGCAGCCACAAATGGCGGCCGCTACTCCGCCCACCATTTGCGTCCCTGCCAAGCCATGATAGGCTACGTAAGTATCTACGTAGCCTATCATGGCTAACGCAGGGACGCCATTCGCGTCCCTGTCTTTTGCCATGATAGGCTACGTAAATATATTCGGAGCCTATCACAGCTAACGCAGGGACGCAAATGGCATAGCGGCCGCCATTTGCGTCCCTGCAGAGGCCGTGATAGGCTATGTAAATATTTACGTAGCCTATCACGGCTCAATACAGGGATGCAAATGGCGGCGGTTATGACAGCCGCCATTTGCGTCCCTGCAGGGCTGCCCAGTGGCCGGATGTCCGGCTGCGGGTGGCTGGAGCCGGCCGGCGGCTCCATAGCTTGGCCGGGCAGGATTCCGGGGGGGGAGTGCCTCCCCCCCATTGAGGATTCCAGGGGGAGGGACGGAGCGCCTCCCCCCCACCGCGGATGCCCCTGCGCGGAGCCAGGTAAGGGATTCGTACATCTCTACATACCCTTGCTGGCATGTGTAATGAGTGCAATTGTGCGGTAGTTTGAACACTCTCTGGCATTGCCCTTCTTTGGAACTGGAATGTAAACTGACCTTTTCCAGTCTTGTGGCCACTGTTGAGTGTTCCACATTTGTTGGCATATTGAGTGCAACACTTTAACAGCATCATCTTTTAGGATCTTAAATAGCTCAGGTGGAATACTGTCATCTCCGCTAGCTTTGTTGTTACTAATGCTTCCTAAGGCCCACTTGACTTCACTCTCGAGGATGTCCGGCTCAAGGTCAGTGACCGCACTATCATGGCTATCAGGGACATTAGGATCTTTCCTGTGTAGTTCTTCTGTGTATTCTTTCCAGCTCTTCTTAATCTCATCTGCTTCTGTTAGGTCCCTGCCTTCTTTGTCCTTTTATCATGCCCGTCTTTGCACAAAACGTTCCCTTGAGATCTCCGATTTCCTTGAAGAGATCTCTAGTCTTTCCCACTCTATTGTTTTCCTCAATTTCTTTGCATTGTTCACTTAAGAAGGCCTTCTTGTCTCTCCTTGCTATTCTCTGGAAATCTGCATTCAGTTGGATATATCTTCCCCTTTCTCCCTTGCTTTTCGCTTCCCTTCTTTCCTCAGCTACTTGTAAAGCCTCATCAGACAGCCACTTGGCTTTCTTGCATTTCTTTTTCTTTGGGATGGATTTCGTTGCTGCCTCTTGAACAATGTTACGGACCTCCGTCCATAGTTCCTCAGGCACTCTGTCTATCAGGTCTAATCCCTGAAATCTATTCTTCACCTCCACTGTATATTCATAAGGGATATGCTTTAGGTCATACCTGAATGGTTTAGTGGTTTTCCCTACGTTCTTCAATTTATCTGATCTGAGCCACAGTCAGCTCCAGGTCTTGTTTTTACTGACAGTATAGAGCTTCTCCATCTTTGGCTGCAAAGGACATAATCAATCTGATTTCGATACTGACCATCTGGTGATGTCCATGTATAGAGACACCTCTTGTGCTGTTGGAAAAGAGTTTTTGCTATGATCAGCGTGTTCTCTTGGCAAAACTCTATTAGCCTTTGTCTTGCTTCGTTTTGTACACCAAAGCCATGCTTGCCTGTTATCCTAGTAATTTCTTGACTTCCTACTTTAGCATTCCAATCCCCTATGATGAAAAGGACATCTTTTGTTGGTGTTAGTTCTAGAAGGTGTTGTAGGTCTTCATAGAACCGATCAACCTCAGCTTCTTCAGCCTCAGTGGTTGGGGCATAGACTTGAATTACTGTGATGCTGAATGGTTTGTCTTGGATTTGTACTGAGATCATTCAATCGTTTTTGAGATTGTACCCCAGCACTGCTTTTCCCACCCTTTTGCTGACTATGAGTGCTACTCCATTTCTTCTAAGGGATTCTTGCCCACAGTAGTAGATATAATGGTCACCCAAATTAAATTTGCCCATGCTTGTCCATTTTAGTTCACTGATTCCCAAGATGTTGATGTTCAATCTTGCCATCTCATGTCTGACCACCTTGATTCACTTATCTTACCTTGATTCACTTATCTTACATTCCAGGTTCCTAAACAATATTGTTCTTTACAGCATCGGATTTTCTTTTCACCACAAGACGCATCCACAGCTGAGTGTCCTTTTGGCTTTGGCCCAGCTGCTTCACTCTTTCTGGTGCTACTTGGAAATTCCCTCTGCTCCTCCCCACTAGTATATTGGACACCTTCCGACCTGAGGGGCTCATCTTCCGGCGTCATTTCTTTGAGCCTTGTGATACGTTCCATGGAGTTTTCTTGGCAAGAATACTGGAGTGGGTTGCCATTTCCTTCTCCAGTGGACCACATTTTGTCAGAACTCTCTGCCATGACCTGTCCATCTTGGGTGGCCCTGCACGGCATAGTTTATGGCTTCACTGAGTTACGCAAGCCCCTTCGCCACAACAAAGCAGTGATCCATGAAGGGGTCTGGAGGAGGTTGCACTCCCCAAAGGACCAGGTTTGTAATTTGGGGGTGCTCTTGGACCCAGAAGTGTCACTTAAGGCACAGGTGGTCTCAGTGGCATTATGCCCTTATCTGGACAGAGATAGCCTAGCTACTGTTATTGATGTCTGATAACCTCTTGTCTGGATTATTGCAACATGTTATATGTGGGGCTGCATTTGAAAACGGTCCAGAAACAGGTCCAAAAGAGAGCAGCGAGATTGTTAACACAGACTGGCCAATGTGATCATATCATGCCAATACTTTTCAAGCTGCACTGGTTGCTAGTCCATGTCCGGGCCTGATTCAAAGTGCTGGAATTAACATTCAAAGCCCTAAATGACTTTGGGCCACGTTATCTGAAGGATTGCCTCCTCCTATAGGTACTTGCCCAGACCCTAAGATCATCTTCAGGGGTCCTTCTCCAGGAGCCCAGAAGTGAGGTGGGTGGCTACCAGGAAAGGACCTTTTCTGCTGTGGCACCCTGGCTGTGGAATGAGCTCCCTAGAAAGGTTCTCCTGGTCCCTATGTTGTGCTCTTTCCAGCACCAGGTGAAGACCTTTTCATTTTCCCAGCATTTTAGCAACCTAGTCTTTTTAGCTTTGCTGTTTTAAATCTGTTACTGTATTCTAAATCTCTCCATTTCTGCTAGGTTTTATTGTGGTTGTACTTTTATACTGTAGTTTTAAGTTTTTATATTTTATATTGTTTTTATGCTGTACTTTGTGGTTTTAATTTCTGAGAACCACCCAGAGAGCTTTGGCTAATGGGCAGTATAGAAATGTTATAAATAAATAAATAAATAAATAAATGTATGTTATAAATAAATACAAATACTTTCTTTTGTACACAAGCAAACATCAGCATCTCCAGGTATGTGGTCCAAGTATGATCATAGCAATCACAGCTGGAAAAGGTACTGCTAACCATAGAAACTGTGCCTGACTATGGATGGATACATACAAGCATTTTACTTCATATTCTACCATCCATAAACACATTTGCATCTGATACGTGCTGCGTCCTAGTCTATACATGCAGCAGAATGAAGCATTTGAACATTCTGCACCATGTCAGACAACAGCCAGAGGATCACATTTCTGAAAGCTCCCTTACCAAAAAATTCCCTGCAACAGAAGGCCAGCAGAGTAGACAGAATGCTAGACTAAAATCTATGCATCTATCTTGGCATGTACATGCTGATATCACCACACATGGCCCTTGAAGAGACTTATAACCAATAGTAAAACACACTATTCATTCATACAAATTAATAAACACAATGGTCCAACAAATAGATTTCTGTTTGCAAGTAGTTTCTTACATGCAGCAGTATTTCAAAGTTGTATCTGCAACTTGCAGCCTGAAGTGACCCAGTCCATTCTACTGTCCCATCCACACCTCATTGTGTTCCATCTGTGGACCCAGTATGAAGTACTTACTCCTTGACACCTGGCTGGATAATTTAGATGACTGAGCTATTTCCCCTGCTGTAGTATGGGCATCCGTATGGGCTCAGTATCCATGATTGCTCTGTTATAGTTGTGTTTGTCCACAGGAGACATTTCATGTGTTAGCCAGGTCTAGCTGCCTATTCTGTTTGTATTTATTATAAGTAATGAATAAATTCTACCGTTCTGTGTGTAATTCTCAATTTTTTGTGTTGGAATTCTTGTCAAATTTTATTTCTAATGGAATCCTCTTCAATTGTAAGCAAGATGTTCAGCCAATGAAACAACAAACCCCATGTCTGGTATACAAAGCAATGTCTGAGTCCATGAAACTAGTATTTAGGAAGATAGGAAGGGAAGGAGAAGAATGAGTGGTACCAGCTCAAGATAATGGATACATCTGGTTTACTTTAGATTTAGAAATAAGATTTCTGTATTTTTACTAATTTTACCTAGATCAGCATTGGGGAATATCCATGAAAGGTCTCTTCACACAACATCAAGCTAGGTGGTACGTCCACTGTCATCTTTACATAGCTCTGCCAAGTTTCAGTAACAAACAACACCTAGTTGTTGTTTTTGCTTGATGACATCACTCTTTTAGCAACAGACACAAGTTTAACTATGAACTGGGCAGAACAGCACAGAGGTAATACCAATCAGTGAACATACTCCATGGGTGACATGTAATAGATATCAGTGGTAAGTTCTGATAAAAGAAGAGGCATACCTAAGGTGAATGCATTGCCTGTGGGTACACAGGCCAATGTTATTCACCTATAACAACAGAAAGATTTCCCCAGTAATTACTGTGGGGAATCAGACACCGATTCTCATCCAGACAATTGTTGTTGTTGTTTATTCGTTCAGTCGCTTCCGACTCTTCGTGACAATATTATGTGACAATATTATCAGTGTCCACAGCACAACTCAACATTTCTTTTCAAGAACAGGCCTTTAACACAACTGGGGATGTTGTGGGAGTCCGAGAGGGTGGTGGAGTCCAGCAGATGCCCACCCATCCCCGCTCAGCCTCCCGGACTCCAGTCCACAGATCACCGCCATTTATTCACCCCTGTTCAGCTCCCTGGACAAGCCACCAGATGGTCGATGGATGTCTGGCACCCTGCACTCAGCCACTTGACCCCTCAGTGAGACACCACTTTATGTAAAAATGGTGACTCATTCTTTTAGGTAAAAGGCCTCTTATGCAAATGGCAGCCATAAAGTGGCCACTTAGGCAAGATTACAGAGCCCTACTATGCTCAAAAAAATCCACAAAATAAATAATATATAATTATTTTGTGGACTTATTTGAGTCCACACACACACACACACACACACAGAGATAGCTATATAAAATGAAACTAGGGATGCATGAGAATTTTGTTTCAGTTTGGTTTTGATCAGGATTTACCCAATTCCCACCTTCTAGACCGAACAGGGGCCCAAATGCAATTTGTGGTAGAGATCTGTACGTTTCTGAGCTTGCAACGTGGTTCGTGGACCAAAAAATAAACCATTTGACAAAATGTGCATGAAAAAATACGTACTTTTGAAAAATGCACACAATCAAATGCACCCCCTTTAATCAATGGGGGAAGGATACATTTCAGAGATGTGCACAATTGATGTGTACATTTGGAAAAAACGCATGAAAATATGCATGGATTTTCACGTGGAAAGGGGGGGAAACCCAAAGCTCGCAATCTGATACGGACCTGAGTTGGAACAAGCTTCCAGATGGAAGTTGGAGAACTTCAGCAAGTTCAACTTTTGCTGATTCGGACATCCTCAATGAAACTTGATGTTGTGGAGCTACCATCCTGTTATAAAACTATTAAAATATGAATGAAAAATGATCAAATAAATCACTAGTCACTATTCTTCAGGTATGCTTTGAATTAAATTTAACTTCTTTAACAATTTTCAGCTACACTTGACATAGTCTAAACAGAACTATCCCCTAACAATTGCTATTGAACTAGACTCAAAGAATGATTCTAATTTGGATGCAAGGACCACACAACCCTGCAGCAGCACCTTAGAGAATTAAGGCTCAAGTCTGATCTTCTAAGTCTTAAAGAATGTGTACTTTGGATTAGGCTATATATCTGCAAATCTGTTGTATCTCAAGGGGAGTATACACTGCTAAGTACTCTGACCTTCCAATGCACTGTATCAAATTTGTGGCTATGGAATATAAGGCTGTTTGCATATGCCTGTATTTTAACACTGATTTAATATATGATAATGTGGTAAAATCCTATTTTCTCTCTCACATGTGGTTGTATTAGTATACAGACATAATTAAGCGAGCTATTATATATTCATTTACTGGGGGTCATAGTGGGGCAAGAGGATGAAAAATCTTTCTAGATCATGCAAACCCAAGGAGAATGTCTCCAAGAATCACTTTAAAAACATACTTCTTGCAACCCTAAAAACAACTTTTAAATAAATTATCCAGAGTGACTGTTACTAGCACCAAAAAAAAAAAAAGCCGCATGACTGCTGGGTCCGCAGGACCTCGTGGTGCTGTTCCGCAGAGGATTCCGTGGCACGGACTGAAGGGAATTCGTTCCCATTTCAGTCCATGGCAGAATTCTCTGACATCCCTAGCACCCACACTTGATTACAATATTGTAAACTGGAAGTTGAGGTGATAAATGACTGATCCTTTAGGAAGCACTTTCAACGTTCCATTTCCTCACATGTAAGGAAGCACTAAGAGAATAGTCAGAGAAGAGGCTTCCACAACTGCACTCACCATGCTCACCATGGCAAATGCAGCGCAGCCTCCGGCAAGCATGGCAAGCAACTAGCCATCCTCCCAACTTTGAAACTGCAATGGTGGGCAGGGATATTCTGCAGAGATCTCCACTTCCTCCCGAGCTCTGAAGTTGGAAGGAAAGCTGTGGGTTGTTTGGCACCTACGTGGCTGAGTTACCTGGAACAGCAAGCCTTCTGAATATGACAAACGTGTAGATGCTTGGATATTTCTTGCCATTTCTACTGATGAAAATGCAATGTTAGGAGTGGCCATATGAGTCAACGTTTGTATAAGTGTTGTGATTCTGGGTGGAGATGGTGGTGAATTTTTAAATTTTTCACTGCAAATTCAGATCTGTACAAACTGGGACCCATCAAAATGTATGCTACCCACTACAAGTCAGGTGTAGCCCATCAAGGGATTGATAAGCCTTCTGTTTTTGTTGTCTGCCTTGGATTGCAAAAATAGGGGAAGTCAAGTACCTGGCACAATATATGGCTGTTGGGCTGCATTTGGCTTCTTAGGTCACAGGTCTGTCTTATCTGATAACACCCAAAGATAGACAGACACACACACACACACACACACACACACACTACACACCAAAGGAAAAGTTTTGTGTTCTAAGGACTACTTCAAATGGGGGCAGTACAGATATGAGGATTAGACAAATTCATGATAATTAAAAGGAAAGTCCATTGCCATTCTGAAGAGGCAGCAGGTGACTAAGTATAAGTTGCTGGGGGAGTAACAGCAGGGAAAGGTTATTGACATCATGTCCTGCTTCTGGGGTTTCCATTCTCCATAAGCATCTGGCTCACCAGAAACTAGATGGACTGAGCAAGGCTCTTCTCCTGTTCAAATGTCATACACCATATTTACTGGGTGCACATCTGTTTGTAACCACTTGTAAATTACATATAAACTGGGGATGTGCATACAAGCAATAGGCAAGCTCATCTAAGTTCTCCAAATTCCACCGCAAAGCTCGTTCTGGCTCATGTCCATATCAGACTGAAACCTTTGTTATTTTGTTTTCATGTAAAAATTCAAGCATATTTTTTCCAAAAGTACATGGCACTTGTGTGCATCTTTGAAATGTACACATTCATCTCCCATTGGTCCGTGAATCACATTGAAAGTTTGAGAATGTATGGACTTTGACCATAGATTGTATCTGAGTCCACGTTTGGTTCAGGAGGTGCAAACTGGTTAAATCCTGATCAAAAATGAACTGAAACAAATTTCTCATACATTAATCCCTAATATAACCTGGGACTGCTTTCTTTCCCAATCACCGAATCATGTATTTTAAAGAAGATGCAGCTGAATGTACATGCATAAACAGTTCAAATATGACACACAGCATGTACATCACATTCCATCTAGTACAACAAAATCTTGTTTGAAACAGCCTTTAAAGTATAGCTGTGTCCTGACAAAGACAGACCTCTAAATCATTTTAAAGTATCGTGCATTCAGAGATTAGCTTTTCAGAATGCATGGTCCCGTGTTATTTTTCAAACCTTGCCAAGATGTTGTAACAAGTAAGCTAATAGAAAATCTGGGTGTTTTCACACACACCCCTTCAAATCTAGCCCACAAATCATTACAGAGCAGCAATGTAGCCTGTATGCAATACTTTCAGAAACACTTTGCCTCTAGCCCCTACAGAAATATTATCAGATATGTATCCAACCCATCTTCTAAGGGACTCTAGATGGTATACGTGTCAGTTAGACCGAGGATCCATCTAGTCCAGCATTCTGCTCACACAGTGGCCAACCAGGTGCCCGTGGGAAACCCACAAGTAGGACATGAGTGCAACAGCACCCTCATGCCCATGTTCCCCAGCAATTGGTGTACATAGGCTCACTGCCTCTGATACTGGAGGTAGCATATAGCCATCAGGACTAGTAGCCACTTATAGCCTTCTCCTCCATGAATTTGTCCAACCCCTTTTTAAAGCCATCCAAATTGGTGGCCAACACTACATCTTATGGTAGTAAATTCTATAGTATGTGCTGTGTAAAGAAATACCTCCTTTTATCAATCCTGAATCTCCCACCAATCAGCTTAATGGGATGACCCCAGGTTCTAGTATTATAGGAGAGGGAGAAAAATATCTCTCAATCCACTCTCTCCACAGTATGCATAATTTTGTATACCTCCCCTCACTTGCCTTTTCTCTAAGTTAAGCAGTCCCAGATGATATGACACTTTTCCATGTTCAATTTCTGTTAGCAGCCCAGACTTGTGTACGTTTTTAATGCCTGTGTGGACAACCTATGGCCTTCTGGATGTTGTTAAACTCCAATTCCCATCATCCCTGACCATTGGCTGTACTGGTTATGGCTGATGGGAGTTGGAGTCCAACAACATCTGGGTGCCCACAGGTAGCCAACCCTTGTTTTAATGGCATGATTATCTTAGACATATTTGAACGTTTGTTTTCATTTGAACGTTTTGAACGTTTTAATTTGCTTTCATTCATTCATTCATTCATTCATTCATTCAACAATATTTATATACCAATCCACACCAAAAGATTCGGAGCGGTGAACAGCAAAGATAAAGGAATAAAACATCATGTTAAAATAATTAAAATAATAAACTGCGGCTGGTCACTCAAGGAAGGCCTCCTGAAATGCAACATCTTCCTTATGCAAACTGGAAATCTCGTAGATGCAATAAAAACTGTGGAGAACAACCTGTAGCTGAGTATTTCTTCAATCCAGTAACAGCCTTTTTTGCATGTGCACAGAAGCAGCAAAGAGCTTTGATACTGCACACTACTCCCCTCTTTTACAGCTCTAAGATAGAAGCTTTCACTCTGAGTTTTAAACTAACCAGAGATCCTCAATACATGCTGGTTTGTTCAAACAAGACAGAAACAAACTGTGCTCCGTTATCCTGGCTTATTAATAAACCACAGTTCAAAATAAACAGAGTTCTTCTTGTTCCAATGTTTAAAAGCAAAGAGCATATGCATACAATCTCCTCACAGCTGTGCCAGAAGAGAGTAAAGAAGGGAACACACAAGCCCGATGCTTGCTGCGGCTTGTGCATGTAACATTAAACCATAATTTAGCATTCTGTACAAACCTAGGCAAAGAGATTAACGGATGCCCTAACAAGTATCTTATAGACTTCTCTAAAAAGTGGACTGTGTTTTTTTTTTTTATATATATATATATATATATATATATATATATATATATACATACATACATACATACATACATATATATAGTCTGCTTCTGAGTCAAAACAAACTTTGTTCTGTCACACGAATGTGCTTTCCTATTCAATACCATCCCATATTGCAACCTTCCACTCAAGAGATATGATCCACTGCGTGTGAATCCCTACTCTAGCTGCTACACTATGACAGGGTGTCAGGTCCACTCACCTAAAGAAGTAAAATATGCACTGTGTTCATGGCACACATGAAAACTCCATTTGCTATCCTCTTTCAGCACTACGTTCATATTCTTCTGTCTTTTCTGCAGTGTCAGTTGGTGGTTTTGCACAACTGTTACATGCACCAAATCTTGGGAAATGTTACCTTTCTCCTTATGCCTGCCTCTCATTCCTTGCCACAGTCCATATGAGCTACAATACAGGAAAAGCTTGAGTGCTTAGTAGCTAGAACATAAAAGACAGCCAGGTCACCAATGTAGAAGTTGGTAAAATTGCACTACTTCATTTTTCTTTCTTACTACAGTAATCTAGCCTCTAGGGTCCTGAAAAAATCACAGTTACTACCCTCTGCAAGTAAAAAAGTAAAAAAAAAAAAAAAGGATACTACATATCACTTGGCACTAATTGGCAGCAATTGCTCAAGAGAGACCTCAACCTGCCACACAGACTGAGTACTGCCCTCAAGATATCAGTCCCTCCAGGAGAGGCTTGAAGCCATTTGTCATGCGGTGCATAAATTTTGCAGTGTTCACAAATACATTATATCTTTTTTTTTTATTTTAAGCATTCCAGATTTAAGCGAAGTTCGCTATTAATGCATTATATATGAATGCCTGAACAGTGAATACTCAAGCAAATTAGGATTGTACAATCAGCACTAAGATGTGAAGGTCCAAAACAGAATGTTGTATAGATTTTAAGAGACAGTCTAGCATTATCTTCAGTAAAGTGAAGAATGCTGTAGAGCTTGTGTACCTCCTAGACGCATTCAAAACAGGCTCACGTTTCATATGTTAAAAAGTTTGTCACTTATTCTTCCAGGCTCCTTACTACCCACTCTTAAGTTACTGCCACCATCTCACCATCTATCTGGCTAGGCTGGAGAATTAATAATCAGAGATTTGTTACAAGTTGCTTACCCCTGCTCTGAGAGGTCCCCCAAGTCTGATCCAATTGAAGTACACCACATCATATCCATATTTCACCTTTATGAAGTAAAGTGTATGCTACGAATGCTGGAGAAATTCGAGACGAACTAAAATGGGCTTGGATTTCTAAGAATCCGACCCATGGAATCCACTGCAGAGTGGCCCCCTCAGGCCACGTGAAGTCCATGGACTTTTGGAATGGTTTTTTTACTTCTCCGAAATTTACGCATATTTATTCATAGGAAAATATGCAAATTCCTGCTGAAGAAAAATTGAACGGAATGGGGGACAATATGATAAATGTTACATACTAAGGTAAATTATGTAAATTGTTACAAAACCTCTTACATAAGTATTTGAGTATTTTTCCACATGACTGAAAAAAATTCACATCATCTGTGAGTGGGCAATGGAACAAAAGGTGCCTGACAATCCGCAAAACACAGATGGAGCTGATTTTATTCAGTCCGTACATCCCTAGTGTATGCTTAGGTTTGTGTCATACTGAATTTCTTTGAGATCTTGAAGCCTTTGCTTCAGTTTGGGTCCTTCTGTGTCATAAAGGTGGAACTAGGCAGATCCTCACTGTGTGCTTTCTCTTGGGGATGCCAAGTGAAAGATCCCAATCCATAGGATTGGTATTGAATTGTTTTAAAAAGCACTGTCCTCTTTAATAATGTACAAATATAGGAAAACTTGGCACAGAAGTGGCAGATCCATATTAGCATTCAGAGGGTGGCTGAGCACTCAAGAACTCTAGAGGAGGTGCAGAGGGCCTGATTTGTATCTTAAAAGCCCCCTACCCCTCATAGTAGGGTCCCAATCTAGGTTGCAGGCCCTGTGTCTTTCCGTGAGTAAAAATGAACAAAGAAGTAGCTGCTGGATATGGATTTAAATGCAGGGGTGGGCAACTTGTGGCCCTCCATATGTTTTGGCTTACAACTCCCTAGACATAGCCAGTACAGCCAATCACGAGGGCTGATGGGAGCTGTTAGCCAAAACATCTGGAGGGCCACAAGTTGCCCACTCCTGATTTAAAATAATGTCTGTTTTGGCCCTATATCAGATCTAACATGAAGCTATGGTATCACGAATTAAAAATAACAGAAATGGCCTCTTCGGAGGAAGCCAAAGAAGATGAATCCCTTATTAAGATTTTATTTCTTTCTGACCAAACTTGCTACCCCTTGACAATAACATTTTGCTCGAAATTTACAAATATTTAAGGAGTGAAGTATCCTATCTCCAAAATACCAAATTCTACCCTGGACAGGTCCCTTGTGCTTTTAAGATTTGAAAGTCAAGCTCAGTATAGTTTCTCTCTCACTCCACTGTGACACTGTAAAAGGTGAATCTCAATCTCTGTGGAACTTGCCCTCACTGAAGCCATGCCAACATTTATTTATTTATTTATTTATTTATTTATTTAAAGGATTCCTAGACTGCCCTTCGTTCTGATGGATTCCAGGCTGGTATACAGTAATAAAAACACAATATGCTAAGAACAACACAAACATCACATCATTCTTTAAACTGAAAGGCAAAACACTGCTGTAGAATTATAATGTAGAAAGAAGCAATAAACGCGATTTAAAATCTGTGGTTGCTGCAGACCCCGCCCCTTTTCCAAGTCCTTCTGCATGCTAGAGAACTTGAGGAAGGAGAGGGAAATACTGTGCTAGACTTAGGAGGTTGCAGGCAGAAGAAGCGGGTAGCTTGTGTTCCTTCCTTCTGCTCCAGTGTAGTGTGACATAAGAAACGATACTACAGTGGAGCACGGACTGGGTGATGGGACAGGGGTCTGTCATGTAGGATGGCCATGCATCCTTTTCTACAGTTCACTATCTGCTGGAGGCCTGTCCTCTATTTTGAAGGTGTCTTCTATTTGAAGGGCTGCGCAGGCCCGGTCCAGTAGAAAGAAGAACCATCAAAATGAAGAACTGAGTCTTGAAGCTGCCCATCAACAGCACATGGACAGCAGACCGAGCAAGGCACACAGGTCACCTGGTCACAGTCTTCCACAATAAGGCAAGATGTACAGTGTGGTAATAATTATTTTTAAATTTACATCTATACATATAAATTAGCATGTGCAAATGTTAGGCAAATCTCTTTTTTCCTTTTTTTTGGGGGGTGATGCATGTTCTCTTTTTTTTGGCAATTCACAAGTGGCCACCCTGCTCTCATGTCAAACTGAGCAGTGGCTCTGGGCAAATGGAGTTGTGGAAGCATGTTGTGTCTCAGGCCTCTTAAAGGCCCAGAGTTCTCATTCTGCATGGGATATAACAGCTATATACTGGCCTTCACACAGGGACATTCAGACATCAGAGGAATCCAGATCCTGATGGATTCTGGGGGTCACAGTGAAATTGTCCCAATGAATCTATAGCATACAGGCACATTGTTGCTGGAAGTTCAAATAAAGCCTACTTGAATTCACACACTCGTGTTTCCACTCAAAAGTCAGGTTTAGAACTACATTTTGTCAAAAGAAAGGATGTTCAAAGACCACAACAGAACTCTGGACAAAGACTGTCAGAGGTTTTATGGAATTTTTCTCTCTTCAGTAGTATTATAAAAATGTATCTTATTCTGCTTTTAATCAGCAAGCTTTATCCAGCAATCAAGGTAGGTATATAATAAGCTAAGCTACTCTGTAAATCTAAACATTTCCCACAAATAGAAAAGATACAGCCTGAGCTCGCTGATTGTTGCCATGGTAACTATCTAAAATGAAAATCTGCTTAACCCTTTCTCTCCTGTAACCACCCATGTACCAGTGTTAGCTGACTTTAATGCACTTATCTTTGCCTGTTCCCCTCTCTAGAAATTCATAATTCTGTTGCTTCTCAGTAGTTATGCTCTGGTTATCCTATCTCTGCCTTAGAGAACTGTGATTGGTGGGAGCTTTCTATATAGGATGCCTACTGGCTCTTTACTGGAATTATAAGGCAGGAAGCAAACCCTTAAGGGAGCAAAATAACCCTTAGCTTACTTCTTGAGAGACTACAGTGGTTATTAAAACCCTGAAAAGAATGCTTTTGAACATACCCAGCTTTACTACAGTTTATTCTTTAAAAGTGTAGAATGTCTTCACTTTAAGCAATGTCCATCTGTGTTACTTGTCTGTATCACATTTTGACTGAGTTTGTTTTTAAATTTGACCATCATGTAGGTTTTTTTGTATGAACTTTGGCAAACAAATTCACACTGGAGGTAGCATTAGACATAGAGATATCACTATGACTAGTATTTCCTAGCTCAGACATCCGAGTCTTAGGGTTCCACAATCCTTTCACTGAATACGAGGTGAACACATAGCCCACACCTTCTTTTCTGGCTCAGATTTTAACCCAATCTGGGGAAGAACACGACTCCTTTTTCTTTCCTACCCAGTGATATATGTTCCTCCAAACTCGAGATGAGTGAGAATTTTGTTCAGTTTTTCTAAAAAACCTCCCTCTTTATATATATATATATATATATATATATATATATCCTACTGTTTTCAACAAAAGTGAAAATACCTATACCGGCTCAAGACTGGGGGCTCTCAATCCTAGGAACTCTTGAGAGAATGAAGGGGCCTTGTATCTAGCAGATCGAAGGCCATCTCCACCTCACCCTGCCCTTGGAAGGCTCCCGCAGGCATACCAGGTGGCTGCCAGGGCCCCACCAGAACTCCTTTTCACTGGTGGAAGGAAACTTCCATAACTAAACCCCTCCAACCAGTGTACTTGAGGGTTAGGACTGCTCTGTTAAATGACAGATAAATCAACCAAAATTACAGTCCTAAGCATACTTACCATCGCTCTGTCCTCACATACCCAGAATTTACACCAAAACAAATCGGCACTTAGTGATGAAAACAACCATGAAAGGGCACTTAGCACGAACAATTGCCCACTGAGGGGCCACCCATCCTCCCTAGCGAGCCGCCACTGTGTGCAACAATGACAGCTCGGGTATGTATTGTTGTGTACTTGGCAGCCGTAAAGGGCCCATTTATGCAATGTTACAGGCATGAATGCTCCATTCACACCTCTACTGTTGAGTAGATGGCCCCTTTACAGACGCCAAAAACACAACATTACTTACCCGGAAGTGCCCAAGCCACCATTGTTGTGCACAATGGCAGCTCACTAGAGAGGATGGGCAACTCCCGGGTGCTTGCTGAGAGGGTCAGTGAGCAGCCCACGGTTTGGCGAGCAGGGTCCAGGGGGGCGGGTGAGGGGGAATCTGTCGGATTCCACACATTCCTCATGGACTCTTACAATATCCCTAAACAATGGACATGCTCGTAAAATCCCTGATAATTCCATCATTTAATTTATTTTTATTTATTTAAAACATTTTTATCCCACCCTATATCATTAAGAGCTCAGGGCATCGTACAGATAAAATCAATTTAAACAATATGAAACAATGAATAATTTAAACAGCTAAAAGCATATCAAACCATTAAACAAGCTAATACCAATTAAAAAATCTTAAAAAAAATAAAACAGTTAAAACAGCATGCAGCTTTAGGGAATTTAATTAGCCCTCAAAGGCTTTGATAAAAAGCCATCTTTTAACTTGGCTCCAAAACAAAACTACGGTCTGTGCCAATTGGGTCTCCAGGGGGAGGGCATTCCACAATCGGGGTGCCACAGCAGAGAAGGCCCTCTCCCACATCCCACCATAGTGTATGTCTTGCACTGGTGGTACACAGTGGATGGCCCCTGCAACAGGTCTCAGTCCTTGGGCAGGCATATATAAGAAGAACTCCCTCAAATATTGAGTCCCAAGCCGCTTAGGGCTTTAAATGTCATCATCCATCAGTCATGAGATTGCTTGGATATACATTCCAACCAATCAGTACGTGACAATGCCAGAATGTCCTCATTATGTCATCTAACCCAATATACATATGTGCGTAACCAGATGTCAAAGAGAGACAATAATACCCTCTCCAGTGCTGATTACCATGGTACAGCAGGCAGTTGTTTGTGCTAAGTTGTGCTTTCATCGGTGACCCTGATTAAAACTTAATCTCTGGTATGAACTCACAAAGTGGCATCCCCCTCTCTCTCTTTCTCTGCCTCAGCTCTCTACCCATAAAGTACCAGCATGGCTGAGCCTGAGACAGAGAAAATGGCATTATGACCCAAGCACATTACTCTTGTGCAGGGTAGCCAGCGGAATAGCTTGCAAACACAGGCAGCTACTGGTCTGATCCTTGCTGCTCTGCAACACTGTCCTGGTAAGTTAGGGATGTATAAGAATTTCATTTTTGCTCTCAAAACATGCGAGCATGCCCCATTTGAAGCCCCGAACACGAGCACACATCAGCCAAAATATTCGCAAATTGTCGAACTTATGATTGTGTTCATCTCATTCTAGGTTTCCAGTTCGATTTGTGCAAATTTCCCAATTTGCGCAAATTTTGTCAGTAGAATGACTCAGCCCTGCTTTAGTCTATGGAGGAAATTTGCACAAATTAGAAGATTTGTGCAAATCACCCATTTGATTGCTGTTCAATTTGCACAAATCCCCATTTGCGCAAAGCAAGCAGCAATTGTGAACGGGAATTGGGCACTAGATGCTGTTCGGAGAATCCTAGCAATCGCTTGTTTGCTCATCCCTATCTTCAGCTTGTCCAGTCAGCTGTTCAGGTAATTTGGAAGCAAAGGTGGCCCTATCAGCCTTAAATAACTGCTTCCTCAGGTTTGGGTCCATAGCATGAGCAAGTTGTCAGAAACAGTTGCTCCTCTGCGGACTCGTGTCTTGGAACCTTTCTTTGCCTTGCCTGAACTTCTGCCCTGTTTTGCAAAAGGTCTCTTGAGCCCTACTGAAGCTTCATATTCCCAGAAGCTTTTCCTGAATAGCCACGAAGCTGCTGTCTTATCTGCTTTCTGCCTGTTAGCCCAGCCAGCCAACAGCCCTCACACAGTCCCCAATATGGAGATATTATAATATTGACCAATCATACAGAATCGTTGTTGTAAAGGACACTGTAGGGCACTCTGGAAACAGCATTATTTATATTCCTTAAGGCACAATTCTATGTGTGTTTGGAGAGACAAAAGTCCTACAACTCCCAGCATTCCCCAGCTAGCTGGGCTGGCTGGGGCTGGCTGGGAGTTGTAGGACTCTCCAAACATTCATAGGATTGCGCCCTTAAAGATTTAAGTCAGTACTCCTATACTAATTTTCAGATATGACAGTGAACTGAAAAAACAATCCAGTGCTGGGATATTACTATATAGAAAGGGGACCCGAGAGATGACAAACAGGCTCACTGTCAGATATCCTTCAGAGCATCAAAATAATAATTAATAGTAACAATTCACTGAACTTAAGAGTTCACAAACACATTTATTTATTTATTTAATATAAATAACCTTTAGCACAAATACCCTCAAGGTGCCTCACAAAAGATTTTTAAAGCCTCTTAACATTAAAATTCAATAAAAACACAGGTAACACCATATAAACACAATCAACAATCAATTAATCAACAGCAAAGAGCTAAAACTTTACAATGGCTAAGAACATTTACATTAAGGAGTTTGCAACTTCTAAGTTTTAGGGCGCTGCATTGCCCCCTCCCCCCCAGACCCCACTGTTGAAAGCTATTCTTTCCGGGAGCGTGATTCTGCTTCGAAACAAGGCATGCACCCCCCATGAGTATTTTCAAGAAAAATTGCTGGAGGTTTTGCTGCCACGACAGCATCGAATTCAACACTGGGGTGGAGAGGGCACAAAAAAGGCCAGGGAGTCCCCCATGCGGCCTGGTCTAAAACCTGATTTTGAAACCCTGAGGGAACCGACTTCAATGGGGGCTGTATTTTGTGGAGGAAAAGCATAAATCATACTCTCTCTACTTGCTGCCCTTCTGGTCCCAATCACACATTTCAGAAGCAGCTTCTTGTCTTCTAAAAGGGCTACTAGACTACAGTGACATGCTGCTATGGAACGTGTAGACTGGCCAGAAGTTCAGTTTACGATCATGACCATGCCACAGCAAACAACACTCTAGGAAATCCTAGTTAAAGATATTCACATTGATACCAGTGGAATTTATGTGCATGGTGAGGAGGCACATGGAATACGTTCATAGATGGAGACGTTTGGGATACTTGCTCATGCAAAGCAGCAATAATAAAATTTAAATTGAGTGAAGAATATATCAAACTTTCCTGCACATTTAAACAAATAATTCCTAACTCTCTATAGTGGATTTCCAACAATTCTACATTTTCAACACTTGGTGCACATCTCTTCCAAAACCTTTATGGAGGGATTGTTTTTAAAAAGCAAACATATTATTTTCTCCAGTGGTACATTTCATGTTTAATAATATTATGATCACTACATCAGACAGTCCTAGAGGCTTCCCAAACATCAAGCTTATTTATCAGGTTTGGCTGATTTCCCAGAAGTAGCTTCAAAATAGTTTTATTGCCTGGCCAACTCACTGAGCACGTACACAACTTGTTTTGCCAAATTTTGCCAGTTATACGATGCAACTAAGTAAAAACACTACTTAGGATTTCCATTCTGTCTTCTAAATACTACTTATTCATTTTCTTTTTTGAACAAATTGCCACCCAAATATTCCAACCAGCTTATTTTCATATTACAGATTTCAGAATATGGATATTAGTGTAATCCCTTCATTAGGCCAAACAAAAGATCACAAAATGTGTGCAAGGTTTTGAGATCTCCAGATCTCTTCATCAGACAAGGTGTTACAAAAAACAGGTTGGGAAAAAGGGGGAGGGAGGAATCTTGAGATGGAATGGAGGAGCTTTGTGCTATTCTGAGGCTTCTGATCCTCCTGAAAATATTTCAATATTTGACTGAAGACCCAAGAATAAGAAAATATGTGTGTGTGTGTGTGTGTGTGCGCGCGCGCGCGCGCGTGCACACGCGCGCATGCATGTCTCAGAATAATAGAATAATAATAATAGAATAATGCATGTCTCAGAATAATAGCAATTTTAAAAGCCTAAGCACCAATATCCATTTGATCCACACCATTATATTTTGTGTATATGTTTCCTCAAAGTTCTGTTCAACTTCCGGGCTTTTATTTGTTGCCTTCCTTGCATAACACTTTAGCTTTGCCTCTTCTCTATTTCCACTCCACCTCTCATCATCCTGATTCCTGGGCTTGTCTGTGTCCTGTTTATTTGGATTGCATGCTGGAACCAATGTCTGTCTCTTTCTAGAACCATGACTTTGTCTATCCCTTTGAAGTGCTACTCTAATATAGCCTCCTTGAATAAGAGCTACAAGTTTCTGACTATCATCTGTGTTCCTGGAAGCCTGTTCCTGCAAAACTCTGGGGGAGATCCTCAGGACCCTGAACCTTGAGGATGACACCAAGTTATTCAGGGTGATAAAAACAAAATGGGATTGTGAAGAGCTCCAGAAGGATCTCTCTGAAATAGGTGAATGCCATGGGCAGTAAAATGGCAAGTGCAGTTCAATGCCCACAAGTGTACAGTTATGCAAATAGAGGTTTAAAAAATGCCAACTTCATTTATACATTGATGGGGCATGGGTTGGTAGTTACTGACCAGAAAGCGATCTTGGGGTCATGGTGGATAGCTCAATGAAAACATTGAACTAGTGTGTGTTTTCTGTGAAAACAGCACAATTCATGTTACTGATAATTAAGAAAAGAATTGAAAATAAAACTGCCAGTATCATAAATGCTTTTATAGAAATATATGGTGCACCCACATTTGAAATACTTTGTAAAGCTGTGGTTAAAGCATTGTAGAGATGGAAAATGTAAAGAAAGGGGCAACCATAATGAGCAGATAGCTGGAGCAACCACTCCAAGCAGTGGTGCAGACAGGGCTTGACCTCGGGGTACAAGTCTGTGGCCCTGGTATTCTGAGGGTCCCCAAACGACCTCCTGAACGTGTGGTGCCAAATCCTCCTCCCTCTCCTTGCTCTCAGCCTGACCCTGGCTACAGACTTGTCTGGCCGGCTATAAAAGGAATCACTGTGGCCGCTGTCCAGATGAGATGAGCCTGCATTGCAGTGCACCACTTAAAATAACTTTTAAAAAACTTTGTCTAATTGGTTCAGATCACTGAGTAGCAGTGATCTGAACAAATTAGACACTGCCTTTGGGGGGACATGAGCAATGAGGGCAGAGGAGCAAGGTAAAGACTGCTCCTTTGATGTTTCTCCTCATCAGCCATATCCCCTAAAAGACAGTGTCTGATTGGTTCAGATACTCAAAACGTAAGTTTTAAAAAGGGTATTTCAAAATAGTGTGCCGCTGCACCTGCCCCAGCACTTTTTCTTGTCACCACGGGGCCAGCCAAGCTAGGAGAAGGAGGAGGAGATGCTGCCACCATCACCACAAGGTAGACATTTAAGAGGAAGGAGGGAGGGCTGGTTGGCTGTGTGGGGGGGGAGTGGCTGGAGGAGGGAAGTGGAACCTCTGGCAGGGCCCCTGAGAAAGCAACTTCCCTGAGGCCCCCTCAAAGATAGCTGCACTCCTGCCTCCAAGTAAAGGTTGCACTGTTTAGGACTCTTTAATTTAGAATGATGGTGAGTAAAGGGAACATGATAGAAGTTTATAAAATTATGCATGGTGTAAAAAAAAAGGATAGAGATAAGTTTTTCTCCCTCTCTCATAATACATAAAATAGTAAAATCCACACACTGCACAGATAACATCTCAGTTAAATCACTCTGTTCTCCAGTTAAAGCACCTGTATGAGCCTAGCCAAGTGTTGAGATCTGGGGCCCTGCTGTCAGGCCTACCATTAACAGACATCACACTGGTGAGTACCAGAAGTAGATCGTTCTCTGCAGTTGCCCTGCATTTGTGGAATTCACTCCCTCCCCACCAAGAAATTCACTCCTCCCGCCATTTTAATGGGTGTTCTGTGGATTCTTAGTATTGTTTGTGTATGTATTTTAATATTTGTATTTGCATTATTTTATTATTATGTTCTTTTAATTGTCCTACGCCTCCTTGTGAGGTCATTAAGTCCTGAAAGGCAGTTTAGAAATATGAGAATAAATGAATAAGGAAATTGCTTGTACCAGGGTTGGGAAAGAATTCTGCCTGAAACTTTGGAGAGGAGATGTTAGCTAGGCTACACAGTACTAGGCTGGCTAAATAAACCAAGGGTCCGACTCAGTATAAGGCAGCAGCTTAAGTCTTCAACCATACAATTAATTACATTTCATATTGCTATCAGTTCCACCATCCATAAGTCTTCAACCATACAATTAATTACATTTCATATTGCTATCAGTTCCACCATCAATAACGTTTTCAGAAATGCTGCTGTATTTTAATGTTGTGTTTAAAAAAAGAAAAAAGAAAAACAACCTCTGAACACCTGATAATGAATGGCTTTTTATATAGATGTGTGGTTTCTGTAGCTAGGGGAAGGAGCTATGCTTAGAAGAGGAGGTGTAGCTCAGGGGTAGACCACATGCTTTGCATGCAAATGGTCCCAGTTTCAATCCCTGGCATCTGCAAGTCTGGCTGGGAAAGATTCATTTGAAACCCTGGAAGGCTGCTGCCATTCGGTGTAGACAACAATGGTCTAGATAGACCAAGATAGACCAATAATCAGACTCAGTATGAAGCAGCTTCCTATATTTAGATTCTAATTGCCTGTTAGGTCACACGGTTGCATGTAGCAGAACACTTCTTGCCATGCCAATACTTCTACTCAAAATCCACCACATCTTTCCTGGAGGGGGAAATTAACTCATACCAAGTTCATCAATGGGACTAGGCAAACCCAACACAGAATGGATTTCTTTAAGATCTTTAAGATCTTCAGATAAATATTTGCTGACACTCAAGAAATGTTTTCCCCAGATGTATATAAAAAGAAGCAATCTTCAAAGGCTTCTCAAAAAATGATGCAGAGTATAGCCATTGCTTATTATAAAAATGTATAAGATAGCAAATTACAGGCAGAATGATGAAGAGCAGTGACCCCAAATGAATGATAAATTGAAAAGCCACTGTTTATTTTTATAAATCAGTGCTTTCCTCGTGATATGAATACAGGTTTATATATCTATATAAAAGCAATTCTGTTCACCTCATCCTACTCTCCTAACATCTGTCATACTCTGGCATGATTAAGAAACAGAACCAAGGCAGGACTTATTCATACATAAGCAGGTTTGATCTGAATGACTGAGATCACCAGTGGCAGGAAACAGGTTTAGTGGTTCTCAACCACTCAGTGGTTCTCAACCCTGTAGTTCCCCAACATAAATGGATAGCTGCCACCCATTCTTACTGTTACAGGGAAATGCAAAATACTGCATTGGAGGACACTGTTGCAGTGAGTGAAAAGCCTGCCCTCCCATCTCTGACACTGGGTGGACCAACCAGCACTGACAAAGATTATTCATTGAAGGACCCTTTCCTTCCAAGTAGATATATACCCCATCATAATGAGGGGTATTTTACTAGTATATCTATGAAGAGACTGAAAGACAGAGCCAGTTGTCTGTCTCCTTTGTTATTCCATTCTTAAGCACTTCTGAATTTCATCCAACATCCTGCAGTTATAGGGCTAATATCAGGAGACATATCTCCATGCAGAAAAATAAAACCTGGAAGACTTGCATGCTTGCTGTGAACACATTAAATAAATTAATAAATAAAAACACCCACCACTCCACACCAGCAAATAATTTACTAGGAGGATCACTTCCATTTTACAGCAATGGGTATACACATTTATATTTAAGGACCATCTGATTCCAAGCTACACACTAAAAAAATCAACAGGAATATACGATCTTAAATACTTGAGTAAAAACTCAGTAAAAGATACAGTAGGCAAACATTGTAGTCAGCTCAGCGGTGATTACCAACTCATGCTCCAAATTCACTATAAAATGAAAATCAATATTTCCACAAGTTCCTGCAACATAAAAGATAACCTTCATTGATTTTTCTAGACTTAGGCCTCTCTGATAAAATCTAATATAAATTTTCAACCACAAGGATTTGGATCAGAGCAGAGGTGATAAGTCCTGCACATCTCTTAAGAGGTGGAGAATTTTTTTTTTAAGTCCACGTTCATACTATTTATAATTTGCCCTGTGCAAGTGAAAGCTTTTCCACCACTGCTATCAGGAATCTCTTCTAATTTTTATTACTGTGAGGCTAAAGCCTGTTCCAGATAATTTGGAAATTTCAGGGGAATTGTGATAGGGCTGATGGTGCAGCCCTGGCTGACTTGAGAAAAGAGCTAACCCGTAATAGCCTCCATGGCCGTGCTGATTAAATGTTGCCATAGATGAAAGGCCTGCCATCGCCGCAATAAATTAACCAATCACACAAATCCCAAGTCAGTACTAATCCTTCCTTGATACTCTGATCCTCTGATCAGCTCAAGGAGGTAAAGAAACTGGCTTGTGACGCTTGGAGCTCTAACCCCTGGATTTCATGTACACAACAAGCTAATGATATCTTGCTGACCAGTTCAATGGGATGAACTTCTCTCACAACCCTTAGGGAACACTGTGGCCTCCTTTAAAAAAAATGACAAGTACATGGCAGTTTTTGTACTTTACTACGAAACCACAGGAAAACTATAGAACATTGGTTAACTACAATGAGCAGCAGAAAATGCCTAAATGTCAAAAACATTTTGCATCTTATGAAGGTAGGTGACGGATTAGGAAAGAACAGAGACATTAAACAGCTGTTAATTCATTTTCATGGAACTCTGCAGCATTCATTCTGAGAGGTTAGTTATTAGAGCAGCTTTATCTTTGCTTCGGTTTTGGAAAATAAATATGTATGTAAAGAAGAGAGAAAGAATACATACACACACAGTCGTACTGAGATACTGCGATTATAATCAGATTTACGCAGATTCACTTATTCAATTAACAGAAAGTCTGAACACATGCAGTGTTTTCTCATTAATTATTTGGATGCCAGGCTCCCAATACACTTAGCAAAGTTGAGTCTGCGCAGTCTACATTAGTGTAATTCATAATTGGGGAAACTATTTTTAATGCAGTAATTGGTTGCTAGAAGTAGAAAGCTCTGGGGTTTTTCTCTCATGCTTTACACAAAGAGTTTTGAAAGTACTTTATTATCTCTCTTGGTCAGTTCTATGAAATTAAAATTCATGTTCTGTCTACTTTCTCTCCCCCTTCCCTCCTCAGTAATTTTTTCACATCCTCCATTTTACAGAGTACAAAGTTATTAGAAATGAAACCAAACATACAGAAGTATGATTATCATTGTGAGAGCTGCATGCCTTACACTACATTCCTAAGCACACTTTCTAAGTAACATGGGTGATACCAGACATTACAATGAAGTGGTGAAAATGCAATGCACTAAATGCTCATTCATTAGCTATTTGCCCTTCTAGGCTCTACCAGAAGTCACATAAGTGATCCTGTATCTGATATCCCAGCATCTCAGTGATGGAGCAATGCATACCTTCCCACTTTTGGTGACAGGAAGCTGATGAGCAAGTCACTCATGCATCCACTTTCACAGTTTCAGGATAATATCCAAAAACTGTTCTCTGTCACACTGGATTCAGAAAGGCTCACTAGTGATTAAACATAGTTATGGTCAGGCTGCCAGTCAATAATGACTCCGTACACAGCTCAAAATCAAATCTGCCTTTAACTTCTGTTTCAAGAAAGGCTTGCTGTGGTTGAATGTTTGCAGTCATTTCCTAGTTAGCTCAGCAGAAGATGTCACATCACCTACTTTGCCTCTTTTATGCAGTAGCTAAATAATGAGATAGACTGAGACAAGTGTGTTCTTGAAACTGGTTCTCTCCCATGTCTTGTTATTCTCTCTCTCTCTCTCACACACACACACACACACTCACACACAGTTATACTACTGTTACCAATACCAAAAAAAGATACTCCTTGAAATGTAATCAGATTCTGGGCATGAACCATGTTTCACTGGAGTCAATGACAAAACCTCACTGATTTTTAAAGCAGTTGAACTTTACCCACTTATGCACTATTTTTAATGTGACTTATACAACCAGTAATTTCTAGTCACTCTTTTTTATTGGTTTTTAACCTTTATTGCCTTGCCCCTTTCTCCCTGCTTACATGCTGTTCCTACAGTTTCAGTATTCTTTCTTTCCTTGGGAGCTGCCAAAGGAAGCTCTCCATGTTGTTGACTTCACAAATCGTTAGGCCAGGAGCAAGTCCTGTAGGAATTAATTAACAAGAATCCTGCAAGAACACAGCTCTCTCCCTGCAAGGCAATGTTTCTGAGTAACATAGTTATCTCTGGCAAAAACTGTTTTTCTAAGAACAGCAGATGCTACAGAGGTCCAGAGAGGTATTTGGAGAAATTTTATTGAGTAGAACAAGGGTTTTAAAAAAATGAAACAGGACTCTTCTGTTGAATATAATTCTTTTCATTTTGCTACTGATGCCTCATTTCCACTTATGTCCTATTCAGATTATATTTATACAAGTTATTTGGTAGTTGTTTTATGTGCTGCATACTGATTTTTCACTTTTATTGGTTTTATATTCTTCTAAACTGTACTGAGCACAAGCATGAACAAAAAATAAACATACAAACCATATATACTGGTTTATGTACATAACATTTTGCTACTAAACTAAGAAAGAAAGTAATAATTTTGAAAGGATGACTCAAATTATTATTGAAGACACATGGAGCATCTCTACACCAGCCTAAAATCCCACATTTAAAATGGGGCTTTCTGCTTCCATTTTAAATGCAGGATCACAATGGACCCCCTTTACATTTGCTTCCTCTCCCCCCTTTATCTGAGTCTTCCATATGTTTCACTATACAGCCACTAGATGGCACTTTGGTCTAGTTCCTCTTATTGTAAGTTTTCCTCTTTTCACGAGGGAACTCCAGCAGAAGTCAAGCGCTGTAATTTGATAGCTCATTATCTCCAATCTTTTAAAAAATAGAAAATCATTTAGTGCGGGAGACACCCTGGAGGTTGACGATGTCATCTAAAGGACCTGCAAACGTCTGTGAGTGACCTATCTCAATAGCATTATAAAAGCTCTGTGTGAAGAAGCCCATGGAATCCATAACTACAAAGAAAGAAATGAAAAAAGGAAGGCTATGGGCATCATCTGGTCTAGGCCCTGCATATGACATATCAGCACTGGTGTCCACATGTGGGAGGAGAGGCAGCCACAGGAGAATATCACACGCAAAAGTTTGTCTGGAAAAGTGAGGGAATGAAATGCTGATAGACTGGATCATCCCTTTGTTATTTTAGAAAGATAGCAATTTTTCTCAAAATTGCATAATTAAAAATTGTCATTTTAAAAAATCAGAACAAAGTTTAACAGAGCATTCCAATACACACAACAGCACATGACTAATGGGATGCAGCTCAGAACATTATTCAAAAACTGTAGTTCTATCATGTGTCCCCTCTTCTTCCGTTATGGCCACAGGGAGATTGGAAGGTTCTACTTCCATTTTAGATTAACTACATGTCGTTCAAACACTAAACTGTGGTTAATCTGAACTGCAACGTATAGAAACAAACAAGCTTCATGAACTATGGTTTGAAGTTAGCTTGTTATGAGAAATCATAGTTAAGATTAACCAGTTTGCCTGTTTTTAGACTACATGGCAAGCTGCAATTAATCTAAAATGGAGGCAAAAACTTTTGAACTCCTCCTTGTGGTCACACCAAAGTAGAAGGGGAGACAAGGGAAGCATGCAAGCTCACTGTGGCTTGTCTTCATAATGCTAACAATAGTTTAGTGTATGGGTAGGCCTGTAGCTAAATTTAATAATTTCAGAAACTGTCCTGAGAACCACCACAAAATGGCTGCATGGGAGATGTATTAAAAAGGACAAGTAACCTGCCCAAAAGTCTAAGCATAAGGCAAAGGTGAGGTCTAAACAAAATCCTTTGAACCCAGGTTCCAGTTTCAACAGAAACCTATTTCATAGAGGGTAAACTCTTTATTTCATCCTACCCTGCCCATCAACTCATTACCCCATCTCTTTTTTTCTGTCACTCTAGATCACTACTCATACACTCGCTCACCCCAGCTCACCACCCAAAGACACACACATTGACTCTCTCTCTCTCTCTCTCCCACACCCATCCATCCACCATCCATTCACATAGACACACCCATGCAAGCATGCACACACGCACGCACACATGCACACACGTATCACCCTTCTCCTCCTCACTGTAAGTACACAAAAAACTGCACTAACTCTTTTTCAGGATCCCTCCAAAATCCTCCCTAAACCCATTCTCTCTCTCTCTCTCTTTTTTTCTCACACATATGCATCCCCATCCATTCAGACATACAAGCATACACACACACACACACACACACACACACAACCCCTCATGTTGCTCCCAGTTGGCACCTCCAGCACTCAGTGGCTTCCTACTGCTCTCCTGTTCTTCTCTCAGTTTGCTAAAAAAAAAAAAAAAAATCTCTCTAGTAAGCTTTGTCTTTAATTATTATTGGGAGCCAAAAATGCTTCATTTTGTCTTGATGCCACAAGCTATACTGCAGAAGCAGCAACCAGAATGAGATATCATCACTGCTTCACCTACGCAATATCAAGTCTTGTGGTGTCGCTGCATGGTTGTGAGATGGTACAGGTTTCAGTGCAGTGCATGGGTCAACATTAACAGCAAACATGTTCATAACCTAATGCAGCACTGCAGTGCAACCAAAGACTTTACATGCCAGAGTAATAAGTCAGTGATGGCATGAAGAATGAATGGGATGGTGGTAGGATTGGGAGGGGGGGGACCTCATTCATGCATCTTACGGACATTTTCGTTGCCACAGCACAAGCCACATCAGTGAGTATTTGCCTGTTGTATTGCAGTAAGCTTGCATAACAGGATTAGTACTAACAAGGAACAGAGCAGAACTGACTTGTGAAATTTGCCTTGCACAGGATGCTACATCAGTGCTAGATGTTCTGTGTGCACCAACTTCAGAATAGGATTAAAGTGCTGCTGGTCCAAGAAGATCTACCCAAGTCAGCAATTTATGTTCAGACAAAATGGTAACTGAGTTTTGTGACAGCTTTTGACTCCTTCAGTTTTGTTGGGACAGTTCTTTCTTTATATTACATAGTTGAGCCGTGCACTACCACTGTTTACTCCATGCTGCAGAAAATGTCACTACAAAAAATGCTAATGTACCAAATAAATTTCCATTCCATGTGCATGTCAGAGTGCATGGGGAAGTTCGTAAGACTGTCACTATTATTTTAGGGGCAGTATCACTGAATTACTTTAAGACCAGTAATCTCATCACAGCCATAGGTTTTCTCTGAAAGTAGGTCAATTAAGTAATTGCATAATAATGTACCCAAACACGCATCACAAGAAGTAATGTCGATTAAATTGTTAGATTGAAATTAAAGAGGACAAATGGATGCTGAACTATTTGAGAAATGCTAATCTGAAAGAATAATGCATGTGTTTCCATTGTAGATTTCACTGCAAGGATCCGAGCAATTTCAAGACAAACAAAAGGCAATCAAAATATTAGTTTAGAGTGCAATCCAAAGCCCCACGTGTGAGAGAGAGTTTGTTCTCTTTAACGAAGGGGAATTATCTACATGCACACTGGGATTCTGCACTCTGTAAGTGGAGTCTTTCTCTGCTCATAGAATAGAATGCTGAAACCCCCGTTTGTGTGGAGCTCTGTATATTGGAGGCACTTCACAGATGCCTTTGGCAGCATTGTTGTGTAGGACCACTCTTGAGACACTGAAGCCTACAACTTTTCCAAAAAGAGCTGCAAAACAGCTATGGCAACACATATCCAATGTGCTTTTTTTGCTCAAAGCAATATGCATATAATTTGGAATGCACTTATATATATATTTCCCAGTAGATGGGTATAATAAGAAACAATGTTTTCAGTCCTTTATCATTGTCTAATGAGGATTTGCAAATTCAAAATAAGGTCTACCATATAGTCTTAATTAGAACTTCACTGGTTTCACTGATGTCTGAATAGTGCTGGAAGGGGGGAGGGGGCTGCAATACTTAACTCATCCGCAGAAGTCTCCATGTGTATTAAAACTAGTATTAAAGGAAAGTTGGTCTTAGTTTCATTAAGAATAAGACACTAAAGGTATTTGAGAAGAGACACGAAAGAAATTGGGGACAGCTGCGGACAGTAGATTTGGGACAGTGGTATCATGTATATAACAAATCTTTATTAATAAGTACATTAAATCCCATATTTTTCATTTATAACTACTGCATAATTTCTTGTTAACACTTCATGTAAATGACAGATAAGGTAATAATTTTTTTTCGGAATTTTATTTCTGTTTCATTATATGTTCTATACTCTGCCCCATAGGTCAGTTGCATGATTGAAGTTTTATGCCTCATTAAAATTCTACTAGTTAAAACATGGAGACAGAATTTGGGTAATTCCCTTTTTCACAGCTACAATTAACCAATCCATCGGATCCCTGCATTTCTGCAATCTGGTTTTTTTAAAAATACTGCACAGATAGTTGGTCAAGGGGTCTAAATGTCCTAAACATAAGGCTCTTATCTTTTTGTGCTCCAGTGGCTGAAAAAAACAGTACTGTCACCACGTCCTAGTTGAGTATTTCTAGCTAGAAGCTGCTATCAGAAACCTAAATAACAAAAATATGCAAACTTGCACACTAATTCCCTTTGGAGATAGATCTTGGCTGCAGCCCTGTCATAAATCAGAGAATTTCGATATGAAATGAGGCAAGCAGCTCTAATCATTTCTGCATTTCAAATTGGATCACTGGCTCAATCACTGGGCTTTTTTAAACTGCTTGCCTAAGAGCAAATGTGAGGCGGGAGATAATTCTGAAGAAATCTCTTCTTTTGTGGCCATAGAACTCTTTTAACTGTTTCAAGACTGAAGGCCACATTCCAGTGATAATAATGTATATCTGCTGGGTGAGATATGGATCCTTAAAGACATCTTCCTTCTCTTTCAACTCATAGAATTCCATCAATATCTGCATAAATTTTATGTGTGTGTGCGCGCGTGCGTGCGTGCACACACGCACACATATGGGTGCTTGTGTGTGCATAAAAAAAAGAGGGAGAGAAAAGAAGTGGAAAACATCTGACATGTAACCATGCCATATTTCTCTTTAGGATTTTCCCCTTCTTCTGTTTTACACAGTATTGGTTTCAGATACAATCCTCCTGGACAGTTAACTTTTGTATTTGTGTCACATGCAAATAAGATGTATTTAATGGTAAGATTATTATCTGAAAGAGAAGTATTTAAGTAAGTTTTGCTTTGGGCTTCCCCTGACAATATTATCAAACTATTTTTCCTTTGCATAATGCTATGGGGGGGGGGGGGGAGATTGAGTAGAATCAAACCCCCACAAAAAATTCCTGTAAGTGAACATGGTGTTCAAAAGATCTCTTCTTTACCAAACCTAGAGGACTGTTCAAATTTTCCTTCCTTAAACACACTGATTTTCTATTTTCATATCTTATCTGAACTCCTGGATATGATATATCAGAGGGAAAATTAGCTTGGATGTCAATTACACTGTAAACAACATCTATCTTGATCCTCAAATTTTTGTGCAGTGAACTTCTTTTATTTCTACAGCCCATTGCAGTTTCAGTGTCCTCACTACAGTGCTTTGAAATTGAATTTAACTGTATTATCAGCAGCCTTTTGTAATCTCATGTAAGCCTAATAGTGATCAGATAGAATTTTAAAGCTAAGCTCCCTGCATTTTGAGGACTAATTTAAAATGTTTATCAAATTTTTGCTTTGGAGAATTAAAAAAAATCCTTATCAGTTACTTTTTGTCTCCTATTTTCACCACCTTAATGCCTAGCCAATTCTGTATTTCCTTCTGGGAACTTGCATTTTCTTCTAATATGGATAATTTATTGTTTCATTTTTTTCACTTTCTTGGGTTTTTTTGGTTCATATTTATTGAATAACTTCTATGTAGGGCTACATATATATATACATACATACATATATATATATATATATATGCGCTTTATTATTTTTTATTTTTACCTGTTACTAATTACAGCAACAGGGTAAATGAGATAGCTGATATCTTTAAGGTAATCCAGTTTCTCTCTCACTGTATATTAAAAGCAGCTTTCTTTAGAGTTACAACCTGAAAGAAATATGCTACCCATCTTCTTTTTTCTCTTTTTCCCCCCAAACCTCAGTCAAATACCATCCCTGATATTCCAATCTCGAAGGGTTTGGGGGGCAAACCAAAGATAGTATGAAACACTATCCCTCGATGACTGGATGAAGCCCGATAAAATAGCTTTCCTCCAGCTCTTAGAAGATGGCAGTTTACTTAAAACCTGGTAAAACCATCAACTGAGGGCATAACCTCAGTGACTGCAACACTGAATTATTACTTGCATGTGTGAATTAGTCAATGGATCAAACACCACAGACAACTCTGTCATATTAAAACTGCACGTACATGTTAAACATACTCCATTTTTCAAATGGAAGGTGTCCATATGTTCACCTGCAAGTCATCAAGTGAAAGGATACTGAAACATGCATAGGCCCTTCAGAGGTCACGAAGAGAGTTTTAAAAAGAACTGGAAATCGCATGGGTCTTCTCCTTATTTCTTCACTTATAATACGTTTAAGCTTTTTGGACTAGGTTTTTAATCTTTTCTGTCCAACCCACAGCTAAAATTCAACAGTTAAGTTCAGTCATAGTAAATGAAGCCCTGTTATCTTCTAATATATTAACTCTATGCTGATCACTATAGTTGGGCCTGAGAGTACATTTATTTACTATATTTATATCCTGCCCTCCTGACAAAATAAATGGAGTGGTCATACTAGTGTGAAGTAGCCAAAAACAAAGTATATTTGAGGTGGCTTAAGCACTTTCAAATTCTCTGCAGTATACGCTTTTGTACTCTGGAGCCTAGTTTGTCACATTCATCTGAAGAATGAACTTGTAGTCCTTCATGTGCTTTGAAAAAACAAATCGATTTTCAATCATATATTCATTTGATTAATCAATCTGATGGTTTACTCAGCTTTAAGAAGGTCATGAATTGAAAGGCCACAAAAGAAAGCATATGTTCTAGATCTGGAGTGGAGAACCACCAGCCCACAAGCCAGATGCGCCCAACAATCCCATTCAGGTTTCTCCTCCCCCTCCTCCTTTCATCCATCCATCCATCCATCCACGCTATCCCGCGAGGAAGCTGAGCAAGCTACAGAAGGACAGATGAATCTCTCTGCCCGCCCCGCCCCTCCTCCAGCTCACTCATTTCCCTTTGCAGCCTTACTCCAGAGCCAGCATGGAATGTGCTCGCATCAAAGACCTCCTTGAAGACTCACTTCATAGCCCATATTCCCTGCTGCAACAGATCAGCTAGGGACTTCAAGTCTCACAGAGATGCTCAGCTCTTGCTTCTTGGGACACCCCCTTCCTCTTCAGATTCCTCTGTGTGGGAGACAGAGATGGAGAGTATCACTACACAATGAGCCCTAATGGGGAAAAGGAGGAAGGAAATGGAGAGAAAAGCCCAAACAGACAGAGAGACATGGAGAACTGAGGCAACTGAGAAGGTTTGAACAGGGAAAACTGTGCTCTAAATCAGTACAGGATAGACTTGCAGTGTAGACTGACAACCTGAGCACTTCATACAATCATCCTGCAATGATCACTTGAAGGGCATTCCACTTACTACTTGGATGTGTGAAATTGTCAGTCAAAAAAAGGGGTGGCAAAATAAATTAATTGATGTCAGAGATTCTGATGTGTAATGATTTTGGGGAAGGGGAAAATTGATTGTGCATGAGACAGAATAAATTAATTAACATCAGAGGATTTAGGTGGGTAATTAGAGAGAAAGAGAGAGAAGAAGGTGGCAGAAAAAGAGAGAAACGGGGTGCCCCTCCTCAACACCAGCTCTGGCCATACCCAGTGTCAGCACTAACACCCACCCCCTTGTGGCATGAAGGCCCTGACAGATTCCCCTCAAGAAAATACAGCCAGAAAAAAAAAAAAAACATTCCTACCCCTGGGGCTCCAAATTATTACTAGTAGTAGTAGTATTACTACTATTATTACTATTAACCATACAGGTTAAAATATTGGCCAACATAAGATACAATAAAGCAAACCACTTGCTTGCCAGCGCTAGCTTAACCTCTGAGTACATGTAAATACAAAAGATTCCAAACCGTTTCCCTATACAGCTTCAGCGGTTCTACCTCTAATCCAGCTTTGAAAACTGAATAACTGAAAAATGTAATGAAGATGAACTTGTTGCTGGGGGTGGGGGAGGAACACACCTAAAACATCATAAAGATAAAGGTTTTGCAGTGATTTCTGTAGGTGTTATAGTCTGGGCTTTGACAAGACAGGACCAAGGCGTTCCATGACTACTGAGAGGTCCTCTCTATGGGCCAGTCTATCTGTTAAATCTATCACATGGAGACTGTTTAAAACGGTATTAAAATGGCCACCATCTTCATACTTCCGATATAGCACTGCCTTCCCTGTGGAGCAGTAATCAGCAAACAGGTATGTGGATAGTAAATTCCATGCTGCAACTGTCAAGCAACAGCTGTTAAGGGAGGGGAGCATGTCCTTACATTATGTTTCCCTAATGGCAACATTAGGGGAAGGCAAGTGAGATCAGTACTATGCTAACTGGCCAGCAGCACCTCACAAATAACTTCACAGGCCCATGAGCAGCACTGCACATACACAATGCTAACTGCAATCCCCTTACCTCTAAACCTCTTTTTGATTTTCAGTAATAAGGTTCTCTGCTCTGAAGCAACCCTTTGCTACCTTGCGGCTGTCTTCACTTGCCACTGCTGATGTGAAGAATTTATATATCAGAACTAGCCACCATAGATTTATAGCATGGAAGTTTCAAGCCCACAGGCATTCCCCATCCAACCTGCTAGCTTCCTCCACAAGGCCCTCCCAGTCCCCTGCAGCAAAAAGCTCTTATCCCAGATCAACAGCTGATCAGAGATATGAGCTTTTCCCTGCAAGAAAGGGGGCAAGGCCGGGGAGGAATCTGCTGAATGATTCAGCCCTGCTCATGCCAGAGTAGACATGCAGAGTCTTGCCCTGCTCACCTGTTAGTAGGGATGTACGAAACTCACTTACCTTTTCTCAGAATCTTTCGCGGTGGGGGGGGAGGTGATCTGCTCATCCCCCCCTGGAATCCTCGATGGCTGGCTCCGCTCCGCAGCCAGGCCGCAGAGCAGCCGGCCAGGGCCATCCACAGCCGGATTTCCAGCCGCGGACAGGCTGGTGCGGACGCAAATGGCGGCCACCGTAGCGGCTGCCATTTGCATCCAGCCAGGCAGCCGTGATAGGCTACATAATAATTTATGTAGCCTATCACGGCTAACCTCAAAAAAAACCCAAAACAACGCAGCGTACGCAAATGGCGTATTTACGTAGGCTAGAACGTCGAAAAATAAAGGAACGCAAACAGCGTCCACTACGCTATTTGCATTCCCCCTTTTTTTTGCTGTTTTATCTTACGTAAATATTTACGTAAGATAAATTGGTGAAAAATAGGGTATGCAAATGGCGGCCGCCGTAGCCGCCGCCATTTGCAGGAGGCCGTTCCACCAAATGGAAAGAATCCAGCCTCACTGGAATCCATGGCAGAATTCTCCGCCATCCCTACCTGTTAGTAGATATGCTGCTCATGCTTACATCAGAGTAAACATACAGAGCCTTGGTACTTGGAATGCTATTTGAAAGTGCTGCTGAGTGATTCAGTCCTACTTATGGGTAGACATCCAGAGGGTTTGGTATATTATTTATTTGTTGGTTGGTTTATTCGTTCTATCTATCTTATTTATATAGTGCTTAATATAACAAAATCTCTAAGTGGTTTACATATAAATATTAACAATCACACTTAAATACACTATTAAAAACAATTTCAACTACAATAACAATAACAATACAAAGTGATACAAGGAACAATAAGATGGAGCAGCATATGATTAATTGCAATTAGTTACAAGCCAGAGAAAGCCCTGGTATGCAGGATGCTATCTGAAAGTGCTACTGAGTGATTCAGTCCTGCTTACTTCTGAGAAGGCTTTAAATCAGTAATAGCGAAGGGCTGGCTGTGTCTGATCTCGTCTGATCTTGGAAGCTAAGCAGGGTCAGCCCTGGTTAGTACTTGGATGGGAGATTGGCTGCCTGGGAATCAGGCTTCCTGCACTGAGGAGGGGGTTGGACTCGATGGTCTTGTAGGTCCCTTTCAACCCTATGATTCTATGATATTCTATGATAATCACATTTGGTCCTGCCCACAGAAAGAATGCAGCCCCCAAGAACTTTCCCAAATTGGAATTTGTCACTCAGGCTGAAAAAGGTTCCCCATCCCTGATTTATAGCACCACTGTAGAATGTGTCAATGTGCTTGGAAAAACAGAGTGGCTCAAATAATATATTTATTTTATTGATATTATGCACAGGATGACCCTGGATGCAATGGTATATGGACTTTGTGCACAGATGGACTGGTCAAGGCGATATTCTCAATAGATATTGACCTGATTCTCATGTCACTGTAAGCCACTGTGGGTTAATTCACCGACGAGGGTCCTAGAAGCATGCTGGCCACCATTTTGAATATGCGAGCTGTGACAGGGGTTGTTCTAGGTTTATCCGAGGGTTGTTTAACCCTCAAATAACCCACGACACCTGAATTTCCATGACACAAGCCATGCCCCTCTGCAGTTTACATATTCAAAACAGCAGCCAGTGCACATCTCAGAGCCCTGCAGGTGAATTAAACCATGATGGTTTATCATGACACTTGAACTGACCCATATATTACTTAAGAGGGAACATATGGAAAGTATTTATCTCCAGGTTTATAGACTACAATCCATTTGAATGTTTATAGGTCAACACTGGAACACATTAAATCATGCTGTCAGCACTAAAATTATAAATTGTTCAGTATGAATTCATAGGGAGATTGTAGGGATTTGAACTTATTAATTTGAAACGGGTGTTTTCTCTCTCTCGGGTAATTTTACAGGCAAGTCGTTAGAGAAACAAGCAACCTGCCTTGGCAGCTTTTAAGTCTGTATGACCTCTCAAACTAATTTGGCTCCTACCCCATTTTTGTCTGCATCTCTACAAATGCAGACAGACGTTCCCTCGAGGTTCCGTGCGGAGTTAAACCCTCAAATTGACTGCATTATCCAAAAAAAGGGGTTGCTTTCCCCCTTGTGCTCATCTACCAACCACATTATCTCACTAATCCCTTCAACTTTTACTTTGTTGGAAAAGACACAAACCTTTAAGGCTGCCACATGCAAATGTAGAAGAGATCTCTTTTTTAGACTGCCTGAGTTTTCTTCCTCAACTATGGAGTGCTGAGTAAGGACTTTATTTAAGCAGGTTTACTTAGGTTGCTCCTTATGTTAATAGTGATGGACACAGAGGCAATCTTAGGAGTTGCAACTATGTCTGACAGTCTATGAAAATATAATGTTAAAAATATTGGCACTGATAATTGATAGTGAAAGTGAAAGAAGTATCACCTGCATGGGATACATTTTTAATACGTAAAATGAAATGATAATGATAATAAAAATAATATTTTTTAAAATCCCAGATATATTGTGCTTACAGTTCATCAAAATATGTAATAACATTTAATTGTTGTTCCGCAAATCTGTAAGTTCTCTCCTGCACAGTATTTTCAATTCATGGATACCCACGTATTACAAAAATGAACCTGCATAGTATCCCTAAAGGTTTAGCTGCACTCCTTCTACATGCAGCTGAGTTTTTCCCATACCCATCTTCCTGGCTATCCTGATGACAGAGTTACATTTTATCCTTACTCCTCATAAGCCACATTGAAACATTTGAACAAGATGTGAACAACAACTGCAGAAATATATGTGCAGAATGTTTGTAACATCCTGCTCAAACTGGTTGGAAACAGCTGTTCCTAATAATCCCTAACTGCACCAGAGAAATAGACAGGTTTACACCTGGTAATGCACCCTGCCAGCTTTATGAGCTTCCTTCTGAAAAGCTGAGTAATATTTGTCAAAGATTCTCCAATCTAAGAGGGCATATTGTTTCTTTTTGCCACAATGACACATTCTCTGCAGTCCTATGCATACGTATTCAAAGCAAGCCTCAATAAGTACAACTGGACTTATACCCAGGTAAGTGTACCTTAAGCCTTCATTACAGCACAATGGAAAACAGTGTTTTTTCCCCCTACAATACTACATTTCTCTGCATGCCAGAATGTTTTCTCAGTGGCTGCTTTTCTATATGGCACTACTAAAAGGCTGCAAGCATTAACCAATTAATCACTGCAATTAATCTCTTCAGGTTTGTATGTATACCCCACTGATTAACCAGCAATATTCTTAATATGTTCCCCAGATCCATTCGGTGCTTCAAACTCTTCCCTCTTTCCTCATGGTGCTATTTTAGTGGGTTCAGGGCGCAATCCTAGATAGGTGGCTGCCTCTGAACTCAGAGGCAACCGCCTATCCTAAGCAGGGCAGGAGAAGCATGGAGGGGATCGTACCTTCCGTGCTTCCCCTGCCCTGCTTTTTTGGCTAGACAGCCAATTGCGGCTGTCTAGCCGCAGGAGCACAGAGCGGGGAAGGAGGCTGCTGTATGACACATTGGATGTGTCGTACACGCAGCTACGCTCTCCCCACCCTGGAACAACCCCAGCCACGCCCCGTTCCAGCCCCTCCGCACTCCTCTTGCAAGTGCGGAGGATGGGGCTGTTCTGCGCTGCCTCAGAGCACGGAGGTGGGGGAAGGTTGGTTTTCCGGGAACCGACCTCGGAGCACAAGCTCTGAGGTCAATTCCTAGAAAACAGCATATCCTATGGCTGTCTAGCCGCTTTCTAGCAGCCATAAGATTGCTCCCACCAGCTACTTTAGGCTCCAGTCCTTTATTCATCCTAATTTTGTGTAGCATAATAAACCACCCCAACTGACAATGAAGCAGAAACATTCCTTTTGACAAAGAAACTACCTGGAACAACAGCAACCAAAAAAAGATATTGGGTTGTATCCAATGATAGCACTAGCACTAACAGAAAGCACTTCTGCTTGTGCAAGGTAGAACTAGAGGTGTTCCGGTGGGGAATCCATGGGGGGGGGAGGCGATCCATTCCTCCCCCCCCCAGAATCCTCCAGAGCGGTTCCACTCCGCTCAGATTCCAGGGGAGGGGAACTGGCTTGGGGGCACTTACCTTTCCTCCTGCCAGCCAGAGCTATTCGCCTCCTCCCTGTCCCTGCCGATTGCCATGTCTTTTAAAAAAAAAAAGGGCGATCAGATGTGCCCATAGACTTATACGCAAAGAGAGTCATGAATCTTGCGTATAAGTCTATGTGTCCATAGGCTTATACGCAAAAAAGAGCGGTGAATCTTTTCATAGATTTATACACAAGATTCATGACTCTATTTGCATATAAGTCTATGGGCACATCCCCTCGATGGCGTTTTTTTTTTTTTTTAAACACATGGCAATCGGCAGGGACAGGGAAGAGGCGAACGGTTCTGGATGGCAAGAAGCAGCCGAATGCCGTTCCGCCTCCAGTCCTCCTTGTCTGGTAAGTGGTCCGTATCCGCTGCAGATTCCTGAGGCCAGATTCTTTGGAATCCGGCCTCATTTGAATCCGCAGCAGATTTCTCTGACATCCCTAGGTAGAACACCTAATTTTTGCTATACCTGCCCATCCGCCCTACTAAGGTCCCCAAGGCCCCCAAAAGCTGTTCCTCAGGGTTGGGGGATCCTCTGAAACAATATGGGATATGACACAGATGGCTGCAATTGGTTGGGGTGGGCTGCTGAAAATAGGGTGTTCCACCTTGTGTGAGTGGAAGTACTTTCCACTAGCGTGAAGTAACTACTGGATACAACAATAGCCATTTTAAGTGCCATTTTTTGGTAGAAATGCAGGGTATAAATCAAATAAATAATTAAACGCATTAATGGTTGCGTGTGGAGGGGCGGGAAGACTGTGGCAACAGGGTTCTTATTGAAAAACCACAAATATAACCAGTGGTATTAAGTTAGAACTGTACATAATTAGTGTGAAATTATAAAGGTAAATGTGGAATACATTCGCAATGTAAAAGCCAGTATTGGTGGAGAGGAAAGGATATACTACAATAAATAATGTAAGTGCAATGAACATGAAAGAGCAGGAAAAAGCACACTTAGAAAAGGCATGAAAATTTAACACGAGAGGAAAATGTCCCAGGGCATGGTCTGAAGGCACATGAGGCAGTTACCTTGCTGCTGCTAAGCAGGTTTGGGTCTGGTCAGTGCTTGGAGGGGAGACCACCTGGGAACCACATGTAGCCACCTTGAGTTCCACGATGGAAGAAAAGTGGGATATAAATGTAATAAATAAATAAAAAGTATACAATCGTGGTACAGGGAGGAAGAGAATACGATAAAAGTTTTAAAAATCAAGGTAAGAGATAGATGTGGTGAATCACTAACCTGTTAATGTGGAGTTAAAAGAACACATACTATATTTAACTGAATGTAAGATAAGTACCCTTACAATCTATAGCAAGAAGCAGAAAGCCTCTAAATACATTCTATTTTTCATTGTTAGGTATGCTCACCTCCAAGTACAATATGCATGGGCATTACTGGGGTCACAAATTCTGAATCCTGACATACAGCTAAACGTGTGCCAGCTTAGGGGCAAGGGAATACATAGGTTTGTGCATAGATTTTTTCAGTGCATCACATTCCTGAAAGACATAAGAGCTCCTCTTCAGCCTGAGCTAGTCAGTTTACACAGCAAAAAACTGAAAGGGATATAGTTTTACACAAACACATTAAGGCAGCATTCATAGGGCTGATCGACACTTACTTTTTTTATGCTTTCAATAAGGTCTCGTCCCCCGTCTTTTACGTTATGCCGTCCCCGCTTTGTATTGGAATCGCAATTTCCGCTTCCCTGCTACCACTTTCAATACCCTGATATTCCGGTATTTCCCATTCATGTGCTCTGCTCTTCTGTGTTCGTCACCATATAAGGTCGTAGTCCCCTCCCATGCCTGTCCATATACGGTGGTGTTTGTATTTCCCTCCTGTCCAGTCACAGCTCTCAACACCCCGATGCAGTCTTCCAGCTACTGATTGCATAGCTTCCTCAGCATTCGAAGTTTCATCACCAACAAGCAAAGGGCTGGATGTGTGCGTGCTTATCTATCTCAGAAGCTCAGCAGGGTCAGCCCTGGTCAGTACATGGATGGGAGACCGCCTGCGAATCAGGCTTCCTGCACTGAGCAGGGTGGTTGTTCTATCCCTTCAAATGACACTAAGTTTTACCTCCTTCTATCCGCTGCTTTGGCTTTTTTTTTTTAATTAAGGCATTATCTTCAAATCTTCAAAGAATCGTAGCTTCTCCAACCCGATTTGTCTGCGCACTTGCCTGGGCAAGCCCAGGCAAGCGTAATTTTTTTCAGTCCCCTCCATGCTCACAGCATGGAAAGAAGCACACACACATATCCAGGGAGACTGTCATCACTATTCACGGACTAACATCAATAAAAATGTCCATGGACAATTTTAACGTCATCTCATGAGCGGCAGACAAAAACAGGGCAGTCTTCGAAGCTTCGAAGACGCTAGCAGCCCCCGCCTCAAATCCGTGTGCTGGGTGCCGCTGCCCCTCTTTCTCACACTGGCTGTCAAGGGCTGGCGTGGGGGAAAGAGCATCGGGAGACACCCCCCAGCCTCTCGCACTGGCCTCCAGCAGGTGTGGGGGGGAAGAGGATAGGTGCCTCCTTCTTCCCTCCACCCCCACCTGCTGCAGCAACAGCAGCAAGGAACAAGCTGGTCATTTTCCCTAAGGCCAGGAGAACTTACGGAAAACGACCAGCCTTTCCCACGCCACTGCCACTGTAGCAATGATGGAGGGAGGATGAGAGGCGCTGCCTTCTTCCCCTCTTCTTCCTGAGGGAACTGGTGTCCGAGGGGGAGGGCGGAGTGTCAACTTCTCGCCGTGCTTCGAGCCCCAACAGGATGCTCGTGCCATCCCTACACACACACAGGGATAGAGGAAGAGAGGGATGGTGGGTGGGGAATCAGCAGAAACAGGGAGAGTTTCTGCTCCTCCAATGAGAGCCGCCTTCTTTAAGAGCAGGAAAACAGCACTGCACTTGAGTGTGAACCGTGCTTGCGCATTCGATGAAGTACTGGAACGGGGAAACAGGGTGAGTGTGAATAATCACATTTTAATGCGATGGCATTTAACTCGCCAATCTACCGAATTCAATGCACTAGCAGACACAATGTAGATCCTCCCCTAAACACACTTTCTAGGGAGTAAGCCCCATTGAATACAGTGGATTGCACTGTAAAACACTGGACCAAGAGCATGGAAAACCCCTATGCAGATTTATCTATTTAATTTATTTAATATATTTATATTCCACCTTTCCAATTAATTGTCCAAAGAGGCGTACAGTAAAAAGTGTATAAATCCATAAAATATCAACCACAAAAAACAGAAACACAAAATAGCGAAGGAAGAAACCTAGCATCAACAAAACTCAAGCATGGAAGGTACATGAAAATAAAATGATTTTTACATCAATTTAGGGAGTATGTTTCAAAGACAGGGTGCCACAAATAAGAAGGCCCTCTTCAGTAGCTGACCTTCTAACCTCCAATAGGGAAGTCATGTTGATTAGGGCCTCTGATTAAGATGTTAGTAAATGGGCAACTTAAGATGGGTTCTAAGGTGCAATAAAATTGATTTTATTTAAAATCATTTTTAGGCCACTTTTCAAGGTGAATGAAATAGCATGAAAGACGACTCAGAGCACAATATAAGTTTTTTTAAAAAAAATGGTTGGTGCTGCTTATTTCTGCTGTTGTCGTGTTTTTCATTGTGTTTTTAATTCGTTTTATGTTTTGTTTTCATTAACATTTTGTTTTTAATCTCAATGATACTGTTAGCTGCTCTGAGCAGCATTTTTTTGACAGAAAGATGGGAAATAAATAAATAATCCTAACCCCTATGTCTCCCCTGGCTAGAGCGGGTTAGAATAGGGAGACAAATCCATCTGCCAGCAGAAAGAACTTCCATCATCAGGGGAAACATCCCAGCAGCCCACAGTACACATATGGAAAGCTCCACAGACAAGTATCTACCACCAGCAGTGTTTCTATCAGTGGTAGGCCCTGAAATGGATGGTTCTGGGGGCAGGTCAGAGGTGACCTTAGATCCACTAGATCTAAGGCCTCTTTGTTCCCCCAATAGGCTACAGGATCAGCTCCCTTCCTCTACACCAGTCTGAAGCTGGAGTAGGCCTTTTATTTTCCATTAAAATCAACAGAAAGGGAAATTTAAAAAAAGAAAAGAGCTGTCAGTGGCAAAGAAAGGCAAGTCTGCCAATGTGAGGCAGCAGAGCTTTGGAAGTGCCAAATTATCTGCCACTTCACTCCCCACACCCCATAATATACACACTTATACACACTTACCTGGGAGTATGTCCCATTGAACTCAGTGGGGCTTACTTCTAAATAGACATGTACAGCACTGCACCATAAGACAACAATCCTATGCAAACCTACCTGAAAGTAAGCCCCACTGAACATAGTAGAACTTACTTCTGAGGGTGCAACCCTCATACTGTAAGACTGCAATCCTAAACATACTTAATAGGAAATAATCCCAATTGAACTCAATGGGATTTATTTTTGAGTAACTACAGTATAGTTATAATTGACTGTAAATCCCAGTAACTACAAGGTGATTTATATAACCTAACTTTATTCAGAATTGCAGCACAAAGGACTCTGAAAGCGTTATTTCCACAACATTATCTGGATAAAGTGATTCTGTTATCAAACAGAACAGGATTCCTGACATACCTGCTCTGCAATCTTTTTTTTTGGCTATGTTTGATTAATGATAATTTAATTTGGTCTTAAACCTTATTTTGTAGTAAATGAAAGGACCACATATGCTTTCTGATACATGGTTTATCAGATCAAATATTAATAGAAAATCGGGTTGTGTGTATTGGAGTTAAACCCTGGAGTTAAACAGCAACAAGGGTATCCAACAAAAATTAAGTGTTGTGGCACACAGAGAATAAAGCTAATCTGTTAGAAGTGGCACATACATGGATTGAGAAAGTAACAATTTAGAACCATTACTGGCTTTCCGTCTCGACAATCAACCTCCAACCTCAGTCCCACCCCTTTAAGAACCTAAAGGACAAATAAATGTGCCTAAAAATGTATGTATTACATTTTTCCCTTTCTCCCATGATGGAACTCAAGGTGGCATACATAGGGTTCCCAAGCAGAGTTCCATCCACACATTGCCCGGCTTCATACCTTCTTGGCTGCCTCATGTGCTTTCAAATCATGCCTGAGATCAAATCAAAAAGCTACTTCTGCTTCTCTGAATTTCTAAAGACAGCAGCTTGAAATGTTTCTCATTGAGGTTTTTGTTCTGGTCCTGGCACCACCCCCACTACCAAAATGAGCATCAGCTCTTGCCAAAGAGAGGTGTCTCACTGACACCAAACACGTTTGTTGTTTCTACAATTAAACTTTTAAGTTAGGAGGTTGAGGCAATTGTTTAATGTTACAAATCCAATAAACAGCAAGGATTGTGCCAGCTTGTCCAGAAGCCACCAGATGACCATCCACTGATCTAGGTGTTTGCTCAAGGACTATCTTAAATGGCATCCTGCTTCCAAGCACACTGCTACGTTAATCTGTGACAACAGGATATTCACATGTCAACAAGACAAATGCCTAATGGGGAATCCTACTACCAAGGAATAAAGTGCACCATTCAAACTGCCAATAAAAAAGAAATTTAGAAAAGATTGAAAGTTTGATTCTGGCATCTTCATTTCCATTGAGATTGAAGTCCAACTAAACAATAACTTCAAGGATTTCTTATAGCTGAAATCCTTGGTCTTTCAAAAAGACCAAAATACATCTAAAGTCTTTTCCTTGTATTGGATAGATTCAATCAATTAAAAAACAAACAAACTCATATGCATATAATTTTAAGGTCACATTTCTCCCTTAAAATGTGCCTTGATGGAGAGAAAGAGGGTAATGGACGAGAAAAACAATGTTTCTCCTTTTTGACTTTCCATTTTACTTAGAAATCTTTTCTCTTTACAATTCAGTGCAGTTTGAGTATGCTTGTATAAACATGGATTATACCACATCAGAAACTAAGTTAGCTATCTCAAGAGAATTTGTATCTCTGCTGTGTGTAAGTAAGCAGATTAATTCCTAGATCAGGCATTACCTAATGCATTTTTCAATTCAATTTCTCCGTTCTTTTCCTTTCTGCACACCAGATCAGGGAAGTGGGATTATTTCATTAGTATAACCAACAGTTTGCAAGTTTTCACCCAGTTATCCTCCCCCTCCCTAAAGGAAATTGCCAACTTTTGTACAATACATTTCATATGAGCAGGGAATGTGTAAAGACAAGAGACCTAAGCACCTGAACAACAAATAAAAGCCGCAGAGGGGAGATGGTAACCCTAAATTACCAGTGGTCTAAAATTCTTATATGTTTCAAACACTAATGTACAATGGCACATCCTGCCTGGGGTAAGCTCAGTTACTGTAGGAAATTTAGCAGGGGATTATTTATGCATTATCATTTATGCCACTTTTTATAGAAAACCACAGGAATGAGTGTGTCAGTCAATTTATTATTACAGCAATGCCTGTTAGCACAGTTTAAAGTAAGGGTCTGTCAACATATCACAGGCACATAAGATTTGTTGTATAAGATTAGACCGCTGCCCATCAAGTTTGCTACCTTGCCTCTGGGAGTAGCCTATGCCTGATGTTCCAGAAGGCTATGTATGACACAATGAATGAATCCCATAATGAATCAGGTCAACTGGACAAAGTTACATGCAAGAAGGTGGGATTTGTGTCTGGTTCTTATAACACTCGGCTGATATCTACAGCATCGGATTTAATTACATGTCGATTATGTATACTTATTAGGACTATGAAGTGATTAAAGTTTTTTAGTTGACTGACCTTCCAGCCTTCTAAACATTTTTAATACACTTGCACATTTCCAAAATTACCATATAGGGGCCTTTCTGAAGATGTTAGAGGCTTCATTTCTCTTAAGTAATGCTTACAATAACTCGGTTTAGAAAGAAAGGCCATCTTTAATACATAAAAACCAGTACTATAGCAACAGAACAGAGCCAGGGTTCCTTTAAATATGAACAAGTTCAAGTTCCATCAGTATTCTGGAACACCAAGATCTAAAATATGAACTTCTTTGGAATTCAACTGAAAACTATCAACATGAAATCCAAGGCATCTATCTTTTGCTAAAAACTGAAAGTCCATCTTTCTGTCTGTTTGCTATTTAACTTGGCAGAAGGGGGAGTAGGCTGGACCATCTGTATGGCTCCGCATTGATATGTGCCCAGCTGAATAATTAAGAAGATAATTTTTAATCTGCTTCAGTTGAATAATCGACTGAATTCAACTTCAAATGAATTAATTGATTGATTAAATCAATTAACACCTGCATTCCTAATAATCATGCATATATTACTCAGTCATTAGCTTATCTACCTTCCTTTAACAAGAATATTATTAACATGTATAAACAGCATCAACCATCAGAACAACATGCAAGAAAACCAGAAATTATTGTATATGCCAGTCTTCCCAAATTTGATGCCCCCTCCAGACGTGCTGGACTGCAACTTCCATCATTCCTACCCAGCAGGACTTATGGCTGTTGCTGGGTAGAAATTCTGGGAATTGCTGTTCAACACATCCGGAGAATACTGTAAAAAAAAGGGTTCCCCTTTATAATTATTCACTATTAACTGTTATTTTAAAATTACACACTGGTTCTGTCATGATTTACAATTAACTGTTAATTGTAATCTGCAGTACACGGGAAGTATAGGTATAATTAAAACGAGATAGAAGGCCACTGTAAAGAAAAAAAGAGGTTTGAAGCTCCTTGGAAGATTATATCTTACTCTCGTGTCATTAGATCAGTGGTATTTTTTCAAAAAATGCACATTTCAAAGTGTTCATTTTTTTTAACACAATTGTGAATTCAGGAATTTGGAAACATTTCTAAAAAAAAAGCACTCCTGCTCACTTTTGCATTCAGGATTGCAAATAGGAAATGTTCGTATGTTCTGTGAAGAGAAACGAAATTCTTGTATGTCCCTACCCCCCACTCTTCCCTGTGGCTGCACGTGGCAGAGGAAGGTTCGTAACAGTGAACAATTCAACATCCAGAGAAGGTTGTCCACTCTTGGTTATCTTCTCATTGAAGAGACCTTGATAAATGTCTGAAGAACCCCAGGATCCCCAGCAACACATGTTGGAAACCACTGCACTGGATGATGGCTAGCAAAACAAATATACTTAGTCCGGGGGAAGGACTAGGAAGGGTTTTGTTTTGTTTTGTTTCACTTTCACTAGCAAATGCTGCAAAGCATCCACTTTACCTGACAAGATGAAGCTGTACAATCTCATCCAACAAATGGTCTTGCTGCGACCCTTGTAGTAACTTTGCTATTAAGCAAAAACAGGCACATTTTCAAATACTGATTCCAACTAATGTCTGATCCTAGCAGGCACGATCTTATCAGCGCTCCGCTGTAATAGAAGGAGTGTCAGAGTTAAACAGAATAGCTTTAGATAAGATCGCAATCTTCCTCACAATGATGTGATGGCATCACAGACTGGGTACAGTATTCAGGGTAATTATCATTAATAGATGTTGGCAAACAGGGGAGAGCAGCTGCTACCCAGACATAAACAAATTTCACTAGGAGAGAATGAAACAAATTTTATCTGGATGGTGGCACTAAAGCACAAGGTATTTGTACCTAGGAAACAGTCATCAGGATCAGTTAGAATCACAGAATCATCGAATCATAGAATAGTAGGGCTGGAAGGGGCCTACAAGGCCATCGAGTCCAACCCCCTGCTCAGTGCAGGAATCCAAGTCAGAGCATCCCTGACAGGTGGCTGTCCAGCCTCGTCTTGAAGGCCTCCAGTCTGGGAGAGCCCACCACCTCCCCAGGTAATTGGTTCCATTGCCGTATTGCTCTGACACTCAGGAAGTTTTTCCTGATGTTCAGCCGGAATCTGGCTTCCTGTAACTTGAGCCCATTATTCCGTGTCCTGCACTCTGGGATGATCAAGAATAGATCCTGGCCTTCCTCTCTGTGACAACCTTTCAGCGCTATCATATCTCCCCTCAGTCTTCTCTTCTCAAGGCTAAACATGCCCAGTTCTTTCAGTCTCTCTTCATAGGGCTTTGTTTCCAGTCAGTTGTAAGTAGTCAGTTGTAGGATGGAAAACCTAAATAGAAACATCACTGTTTAATTTGTGCTGAAATGTTATAGAAGTTTGATTCTTTGTCCTTTACATGGTCGGCGCACTCTGAATTTTCCTTTGTGTGGGACCTGTCCTGCCATGCACCCTGGGGGTTAAACTAGACACTACGTTAAATGCATAGCCTCTGTTCATGGCACCAAACATACAACACTCACTCATCTCTCCTAGTAATACCGCAAAAGTACCAGTCACCAATGAAGTTCCACTCCCTTTCTTTAGCCCCTGTGCGGAGCTGGACGAGAACTGAGGTGGGAAAGCAGCTGGGTGGGAAGGTATAACCCCTCAACTCGCACATGGTGATTCCGATCCAAATCAGGACCCCATGTGCTTACACTAGAGCAAAAAAATGTTAGGATCACCTAGACACTACATTAAATGCTTAGCATCTAGGCGATCCTAACATTTTTTTTTTGAACTCTGGATTGGAACCACAGTGCACAAGTAGAGGGGTTATACCTTCCCACCCAGATGCTTTCCCCCCTAAATTCTCCTCCCACTCCACACAGGGGCTAAAGAAAGGAGGTAAAACTCCATTGATGACTGGAGGTTTTGTGATTACTAAGAGAGATGAGTGTCGTATGTTCAGTGCCATGAAGATCTGGAGAGACAGAATGCCTCCTTTCTCAAGCCACACAAGGTCTTCCCTGTTCCAAATACACTTACTTACTTATTTATTTAACATGATTTTTAGGCTGCTTTTACTTTAGGGTAGGAATTAACTAGAGAAGGACTGTAGGGATTATAGGTAGAACTGAGTTGAAGCATTTCATATGGTTACAGTTTCATTTTTGCATAGGACAACAATCACTTGTTTTTCACTGCTTTGAAGTGGACTACTTCGAGATGAAGAGCTTCTGCTTTTGTTTTCACACCTGCTTTCACTGCCACTTTGAATTAAGGGTTTGGTGGCAACTGTTTTCCCTTTCCTCATCCATATAATGTTAGCTGTTTCTGAGCCAGCCAGTATGGTGTCAGTTGGAAAGTTACAGTCAGGGCCAGAAATATTGGAACAAGGATAATTGTCTTGGCAGTTGGCCTCTGTACACCACCACATTGAAGTTGAAAGGAAACACACCCAGATGGGAGCGAAGTCAGGACTTTCAGCTGTAATTCAAGGGGCTTGACAAAAGTGGGCACTAACCATTCAGGAAGTTCAGCCAGTGGCATACACACACACCCTTCGTTGGTGGCTCATAAGTAATGGAACAAACATTTCAACGAACATTGAAGTTTGAAACATCATTTCAAACTTAAGGATCGCCTTTAATACCTGGATGAAAATCCTTTGCAGTCAATGTCTGCCTGGAGTCTGGAACACATGGGCATGACCAAATGCTGAGTTTCCTCCCTCGAGATGCTTTGCCAGGCCTTCACTGCAGCTGCCTTCAGCTGCTGCTTGTTTGTGGGTCTTTCTGCCTTTAGGCTTGTCTTCAGTAAGTGAAAAGCATGCTGTATTGGGTTGAGATCAGGTGACTGACTTGGCCATTGAAGAACATCCCACTTCTTTGCCTTGAGAAACTCTTGAGTAGCTTTTGCTGTATGTTTTGGGTCATTATCCATCTGCAATATGAAGTGGCATCCTATCAGTTTGGCAGCATTCGGCTGAATCTGAGCAGAAAGTATAGCCCTATACACTTCAGAATTCATCCTGCTGCTTTTATCAGCAGTCAGGTCATCAAGAAACACCAGTGACCTGGTTCCATTGGCAGCCATACATGACCATGCCATAACACTGCCTCCACCATGTTTGGCAGACGATGTGGTATGCTTTGGATCATGAGCTGTTCCTTTTCTTCTCCATACTTTTCTCTTCCCATCATTCTGGTACAAATTAATCTTGGTTTCATCAGTCCAAAGAATCTTATTCCAGAACTGGGCAGGCTTTTTTAGGTGTTTGCTGGCAAAGGCTAATCTGGCCTTTCTGTTCTTGAGCGTTACCAGTGATTTGCACCTTGTTGTGAAGCCTCTCTATTTACATTCATAAAGCCGTCTCTTGACTGTAGATGTTGACAATGACATGCCTACCTCCGCAAGAGCGTTCTTGACCTGGCTAGATGTTGTGAAAGGGTTCCTCTTCACCATGAGCAGAATTCTGTGGTCATCCACTTTAGTTGTCTTCCGTGGTCTGCCAGGCCTTTCGCTGTTGCTGAGCTTGCCAGTTAATTCCTTCTTTTTCAGGATGTTCCAAAGTGTTGTGTTGGCCACTCTCAATGTTTTTGCTATCTCTCTGATGGGTTTATGTTGTTTCCTCAGCCTAATGATGGCCTCCTTCACTCGCATGGACACCTCTTTGGGCCTCATGTTGGGAGTTCCAGTGAACAGCTACCAAATGCAAATGTAACACTCAGAACCACCTCCAGGCCTTTCATCTGCTTGATTGGTCATGGGGCACCCAGGAAACAGGCCACACCTGGCCACGCAGCTGCTTGTCAGCCATTTCTTCCATTACTTATGAGCCACCAACGATGGGGGTATGTGTATGCCACTGGCTGTACTTCCTGAATAGTTAGTGCCCCACTTTTGTCAAGCCCCTTGAATTACAGCTGAAAGTCCTGACTTTGCTCCCATCTGGGTGTGTTTCCTTTCAACTTCAATGTGGTGATGTACAGAGGCCAACTGCCAAGACAGTTATCCTTGTTCAAATATTTCTGGCCCTGACTGTATGTTTCTGGCCTGTAAGATGGGTAGACTGTGCAAGCCTTGAGTCTACTCATCCCTGCTGGAGCTGATCTTTTCAATCCAAGGCTAGGGAAATCTCCTAAACCAGTCCCCTTTGGGGCTCTCAGGGACTATGCAGCTCCTCAAATGTTGAACAGATTCTTTCTGTGTTCCTTTAGGTTTTAATAGGAACTGCACAGGGGGCTTTTTCCAGCCAAGACTGCAAAGCTTTTGCAAGCATGTCCCTAGGACTTGCTTGATAGTTTTCCAGCTCCAAGACTGGGAAGCTGTTTCCCTCAAAACATCCTCAAAAATGTTCTTTTTGCATTGATGGTCTTGTTTTTAAACAAGCACTATCTTGTCAGAAGGGCAACTTTCAATGCAAAATTAAAAACTAATGAATATTCAACTGAATCCTAATTTTCATCTGAAACAAGCACCTGAGCCTCTCCTGGAACTATGACAGGAAGAAGCATAGGAAGCTGCCTTATACCAGATCAGACCCTTGATCCGTCTAGCCCAGTATTGTTGATACTGACTGACACAGCAGCTCTCCAGCTTCAGGCAGGATCCTTTTCCAGCCATCCTGGAGATGGCAGGGATGGAACCTGGGACCTTCTGTATGCAAGGCATGTGCTCTGCCACCAAGCCATGGCCCTTGTGTTGCCTAAAGGCAGACTGGCCCCAGAGTGCTGCCCAGAATTATAGAATCACAGAGTTGGAAGGGGCTTCGGAGGTCATCAAGTCCAACCCTCTGCTCAGTGCCGGCTCTGAATTACAGGGTGTAGCTACAGCATCCCTGACAGAAAGAGACAAGCCACACGTTGCTCATTCCCTTTCAGTCAGTGGTGCAACATGGAGGACTGGTCATAGAAACAGTCACCTCATCCCCTCACTTGCCTGTGTGCACACCCTGAGTGGTGCAGTGGTGAGGATTGGTTAAAATAAACAGAGCAAAGAATAAAAGGAACATGGTGGTCGGAGAGGGTTCAGAGGAGGGCGACAGGGATGATCGGGGGACTGGAAACAAGGCCCTGTGAGGAGAGGCTGAGAGAACTGGGCATGTTAAGCCTCGAGAAGGGAAGACTGAGGGGAGACAGGATAGCGCTCCTCAGGTACTTGAATGGCTGTCACGGAGAGGAAGGCCAGGATCTCTTCTCCATCATCCCAGAGTGCAGGACATGGAATCATGGGCTCAAGTCACAGGAAGGCAGATTCCGGCTGAACATCAGGAAAAACTTCCTGACTGTCAGAGCAATACGACAATGGAACCAATTACCTAGGGAGGTGGTGGGCTCTCCCACATTGGAGGTGTTCAAGACGAGGCTGGACAGCCATCTGTCAGGGATGCTCTGACTTGGATTCCTGCATTGAGCAGGGGGTTGGACTCGATGGTCTTGTAGGCCCCTTCCAACCCTACTATTCTATGATTCTATGATTCTATGGATTGGGCCCAACTAGCTCCATCCTCAACATCACCCAGGGAGAGAGGGCAAGTGAGATGGAAGAGGTGGCCATCTTTTGCTCACTTGGGCATTCTCTCTCCTCCATCCCTCACAGTGAGAGTGGGGAAATGAGTAGGGTTGGCGGAGAATTTCTCCCTGAAACTTCGGGGGGCCGAGCGCCAACGTGTTCGGCCCCCGAACAAGTTTCGGGGAGAAATCCTCTGAACCCCCCCCCGCCCCCGCACCCCCCCACCCCCCCACCCGGGACGGGACTTACCTTCACCGAATGTCCCTCCCGGTGGCTGGTCCAGCCGGCGGTTCGGCGGGTGTTCGAGCGAGGAGGGAGCGGCAGCCGGTCTTTCGACCGGCTGCCGCCGCCGCCATTGCAATGAAAGAAGAAAAAAAAACGCCCCCTGATAGGCTACGTGACGATTCACGTAGCCTATCACGGCTGACTTTGCAGATCTAGCCGTGATAGGCTACATGAATCGTCACGTAGCCTATCAGGGGGCGTTTTTTGTTTTTTTTTTTAACTTTCGCGTTTGCGGCTGGGCAAGGCGGGAAGCCTCCTCCCCGGCCTGAATTTCGGCCGGGGCGAGGCGGGAAGCCTCCCCCCCCGGCCTGAACTTCGCGGGGGGAGCAGCGAAGCACCTCCCCCCCACCGCGAACGTCCTTCGAGGACAGGTAAGTGACTTTTGTCCACCCCTAGAAATGAGCAGGCAGTTTCCTTTTGCTCACTCACTTCCTCTGAATGGCCCCACCCAATCCTTCCTGCTGCACTGCCCAAAAAGAGAGGGTGAGTGAGCGGACAGAAGCGGCTGCTCATACAACAGGCCCAGTTCACACTGGCCACGGTGACCGGAGAGGGAGAGCAAGACAGAAGAGATAGGAACAGTTGCTGCTTTCTCCTGCTTGCATGCTTCCCCACCCTTCCCTGGAAGTATGCTGCACAGACAAAGGGTGAGACAGAGGAAGCTGTGGTTGCTTCTTGCAGGAGGAGCCACTGCCTCCACACAGTTGCACAGTTTTTCCTTCTCTCATCTGGAAGGACTGGGCAAGTGATGGCAGGTGCTCCCTCCAATGGCTTAAATACCCTCTTCCTTTGGAACGCTCTACCCCCTTTGCATTCTACCCCTAGACTTAGCCATCCAGAGGGAGGCACACTTTTTGAACAACGTTTGCCCAGTCTCAAATCTGCCATTTTTGAGCAAGGTGATTGAGCGGGTGGTGGCGGTGCAGTTGAAGGCACACTTGGAAGAAACTGATTATCTAGACCCATTTCAGTCGGGCTTCAGGTTTGGGCATGGGACAGAAACGGCCTTGGTCGCCTTGGTAGATGATATGAGGAGGGCTCTGGATAGGGGTGAATGCTCCTTCCTTGTTCTCCTCGACCTCTCAGCGGCTTTTGATACCGTTGACCACGGTATCCTCCTGGACCGCCTGGAGGGGTTGGGCATTGGAGACACCGTATTGCGGTGGTTCTGGTCCTTCCTCTCCGGCAGGTACCAGAAGGTAGCACTGGGAGAGGAGGTTTCGGACCCGTGGCCGCTCACTTGTGGGGTGCCACAGGGTTCCATCCTCTCCCTGATGCTATTTAACATCTATGTGAAGCCGCTGGGGGCTATCATCAGGAGGTTTGGGGTGCAGTGTCATCAGTATGCGGATGACACGCAGCTCTACCTCTCATTCAAATCTTCACCAAGGTTGGCCGTAGAATCCCTGTCCAAATGTCTGGAGACGGTGAGTGGCTGGATGGGGAGAAATAGGCTAAAGCTGAACCCTGACAAGACCGAGGTACTTTTGGTGGGAAACAAGAGGAGGCTGGGGGATGTTGACCTGGTGTTGAATGGGGTACGGCTACCCTTGAAAGACCAGGTCCGCAGCCTGGGGGTCATTTTGGACTCCCAGCTGTCCATGGAGGCTCAGGTGTCAGCTGTGAGCCGGACAGCGCTGTATCAACTCCATCTGATACGGCGGCTGCGCCCCTTCCTTCCCGACCATCTGCTCCCATCGGTAGTACATGCCCTGGTCTCCTCTCGTTTAGACTACTGTAATGCGCTCTACGTGGGGTTACCCTTGAAGACGGTTCGGAAGCTGCAGCTGGTACAGAACGCGGCGGCTCGCCTGATTAAAGGCAGCCGCCGGCGAGATCACATCAGTGCTGAAGGAGTTGCACTGGTTACCAGTTGTTTTCCTGGCCAAATTCAAGGTGTTGGTTTTGACCTTTAAAACCCTATATGGTTCCGGCCCAGCCTATCTTAAGGAGCGCCTCCAGCAACACCAGACAGGCCGCTTAACAAGATCAGCCTCGGATGGCCTTCTCTCTGTCCCATCAGCCAGGACAGCTAGACTGGTGGGGACGAGGGAGAGGGCCTTTTCTGTGGTGGCCCCCACTCTGTGGAACTCTCTCCCTAGGGAACTCCGTCATGCCCCCTCTTTAATGAGCTTCCGTCATGCATTAAAAACGTGGCTGTTCAGGCAGGCATTTGGGGTGGGTTAGGGTATTTTAGAAAATGTTTTTATTGTAGAATTTTATTGTTTTATTGTATGTTGTACATCGCCCAGAGTGGCTGGGTGACCAGCCAGATGGGCGATTAATAAATTAAATAATAATAAATAAATAAAAGGGTGGAAACAGAAGGTAGCTTCTCCTCAGAGGAGCAGCAGCCACCACCTTTTCCTGCTCACACACCTGTCAGGAGCGCTCTGGCGGCCTCCCCCAGTAGACTCCAATAGCCAACTCAAGACACAGACGAAAGGATTTCTTTTCAAAGGTTTAATCCTTTTACAACTTAATGACTCTTTCAGATGCTAATCACCAGCGACTAAAGCAAGGAACAGCAGGGTAGCCTAAGTTTCAAGTAGTCAGTTGATCCCCATTTGAAAGAGAGTCACTTGAAGACCCAGAACTTATGGGCTAGGGAGAGATCCTCCCTCTTTCCCTTGGGTCCGTGGGAGGCGGCCGTTGCTTGCACGCCAGATGAGCGCTACGCCTCCTTTCCACGCCCTCCATGCATCTGCGTCGAGCAGGTAAGAAGCCCCCCTCCCGCATTCCCTCACTACCCAGGTCGCTATCTATCTCTGGAATGCTGGCAGAAGGAATCTCTGCCAGGTGCTGAGCCTGTGAGGGATGAGCTGGCCCCTCTCCCACGGATAGCTGCTCCTCCTCAGAATCCGAACTGCTCTGGGGCTCTCTGGGCTCAGTTTCCACCCTGACAAAACCCTCCCTCAGTGTGTGGCATGGAGGTCTGGACTAGTTGGGCCCAGTCCCCATTACCAGACCACTCAGAGTGCAGGTAAATGAGTGAGAGGATGAGGTGGCTGTTCCTTCTATGACCAATCCTCTATGCTGCACAGCTCATGCTTCCTCTATGCTGCACTGCTCATGCTTCCTCTATGCTGCACAGCTCATGCTTCCTCTATGCTGCACTGCTCATGTCATTTGGGCAGAGGCATCTGCTCATGCTTCCTCTCTAGACAGCATTGTGGGCCCAGTACTCCTTGCAGAGTATGTAGAGAAGGTGAGCAAGAAAGAGGAAATAGGAGAAGCTGCTGCCTTCTCTTGCTTGTAAGTTCGCCTACCCACTCCCAGAATCTGTAAAGCTCAGAGAAGGTATCATTAGAACAAGAAGAGCCATACTGGATCAGACCAAGGGTCCATCTAGTCCAGCATTCCATTCACACCGTGGCCAACCAGCTGTCAGCCAGGAATGCTCAAGCACGCCATGAACACAACAGCACCCTCCTGCCCATGTTCCCCAGCAACTGGTGTACAAAAGCTTACTGCCTCTGGTTCTGGAGGTAGCACATAACCATCAGGACTAGTAGCCGTTGTAGTAGCTAGTGTCACCATGGGGGAGAGGACATGGAGGCTTCCTAGCAAGGAAGCCACACATATTTTTTAAAAAAAAATTATTTCAGTTATACAAATTACATACAACAAACACCCACAATAACAAAAAAACAGAAACAAAAGTAAAAAAGAAAAGAACAAGGAACAAAACCACAAAAAAACTAACATATACACAAGCTGCTTCTCACTATCTATTACAACATTAAATAATGGGTTACACCAAGAATCATTGCCATTTAGGCTATATAATAGAAACATCAAATCTTAAAATATATTAATTTTGCATTTACTACTTCCTTGATGACAAATCTGTCAATATGTCTTTCCAATACTTCAACTGATGTTCTTGAGGATTATATAAGGAGTTTTCTATATTTATAAATAAGATAAAAGGGAACCAAGTTTCTTCAAAATTGTCCGTATGTCTTTCTCCTTTTACATATTTTAATTTACTTGTCAGTTTTTCTAATAAAGCTGTTGTCCAGATTCTATTTAACGAATTACGCTCTGTAATACCATTGAAATGGGAATCAGAACACTGACCCTGGCAAAACCCACTGCCAGACAAGGACCAACCCACCACTGCCTTTGACTGCACCCACCACTAGCATGCAGCATACTATCCATTGTCCTTGGGGGTAAAACGGTTGTCCAACCCTGCTTTACATATATAAGCTATATCCCTACACATCCTTTTTTCTTTTTTTTTCTTTTTTTGGCTGCAGCCCTTCTCAGCTATCTTTAAGCCCCACTCAGAGCCAATGTGTGTGTATTTTCTGACCTATTTGTTGCTCCCAATGCTATAGCTAAAATCTAAATTAATGCCAGTTGTAACTATTCTAAGACACTACATTTTAATGCCAAGCCTTTCATATTGTACTATCAATGTGTTGGGAAAAACCTATTAAAGGTTCCTTTCTGGAACTGGATAACAAGCCATTACCTTTAATCAAAGAACCATACAGTTCAGTGTTGCTTGCTAGACATACTCCACAAGTGGGGAGATTTCTACTGATTGCTTTTCTTCTTCCTTTCTGTTATCTTAATACTGTTACAGCTGCTGGGTGACCATCCTTTGTTAAGCTGATTGCTTGCTAATAGTTAGAGATGATCGGTTGATGTTTCCTCAATGGGAGGTAATGAATGGAGATATTCCCCTGAAAGAGTAATTTACCTGCAGAGGTGGAATATGAAGCTAATACTCTACAGTGGGAGAGCAAGGGGGAAAGAAAGGGGCTGGCAGGCTTTGAATTGGGGGACAGACTGAGGCAAAGAGAGCTGAAAGTTTAGCTATCCTGGAAGCATGGGCAGGTTACAGGGGAGGGCTTCAGGGTTGCTGCCTTGAATCCAATGCAGGATCCGCTGTTCCGATGGAGCATGCTTTCCTCCAATAGGAGCATGCTTTCCTCCAATAAGTGGTGCTTGTGTATTTGTTCTCCTTGTAAATAAAACATATGCAGACTCTAATACTGGAATGCTTATGCTACAATAAATCTCTGAGTCTTTAAGGTGCCAGAAGACTGTTGTTTTTGCTGTGACAAACATGGCTAGTCTTAGGAAAATACAGAAAAACATTGTAGTTTTCCAATGCTGTCTCATCCAAAGGCAACTAGATCTGATGGTTCTTCCCCTGGAACTTCTCACCACTTGGGGAAGTTGGGAGGACCTAACAGTATGAATACTTAAAGCCCCCTTCACATGTTATGTGCATGGAGAGGGTCCATGCATTAAAAGAGGCACTGGAGCTACACCACTAGTCCTGCTCCTGATGTCACACTGCTTCCTCACCCCCAATGTTCATGCACTATGGGAACGCACAGTGTTCTAGCTCCGACAGAAGCATACGCTCATAGAGGCCCCGCTGCTCCTTTCAGCATGTGGATCCCTTCAGATGTATAACATGGACTGGGGAACATGAGCGGGAGGGTGCTGTTGCATTCATGTCCTCCTTGTGGGCTTCCTGTGGGCAGCTGGTTGGCCACTGTGTGAATACAATGCTGGACTAGATAGACCTTGTTCTGATCCAGCAGGGCTCATCTTATGTACTTATAACACATGAATGGGACTTAAGTGAGCTAGGATTGGCTGTGACTAAATCTACAGTCTAATTGGATCTGAGTCCATAGAAAAAGGCTAGGACAAATTCTTCCACCGTCAATCCCTAATGTCTTTTATAATTACCATATATATTTGACATGAAAGTGGATCTAGAAACCTACTTTTTCTTTCGGACGGCATAGCTGGGCATTGCTTAGCCTGGGATGTGTTACTACTTATTTGTAGGGCAGGGGAAGCTGATGGATCCTATTTTGGTGGGGCAATGATTCTATTCTGGGTTTTAGTTACAACCAGCCAGAAAGCTAAAGGAGCTATCCAAGGCACTGGACCAATTTTGGTGATAGGGCCCAGCACCTTGGATAGCTCCTTTAGACTTCTGGGTAACTGTAACTAAACCCAGATTGGAATCTCCACCCCACCAAAATCAAAATTTCCCAATCACACAAATTTCCTCCATAGACCAAAGCATGGGCGATTTAAAATGCACGCATTTTGAGGAAGTTACACATTTTGAGAAAGTTGTGCAGTTTTCAAGTACAGATTTTGCGGACATGAAAGCAAGTTTGGGAATTTGCTAACATTCTTGGAGAAAATGTGCTGCCATTCACGTTTGCAATTGTGATTGTTCGGGATCATATTCAAGTGATTTACGAACTGAAACAAAATTCTCATACATTCTTACTTATAAGTTGTGTTGTTGTTCCCTTGATGAGAAGTGAACTTTGCTTTTGCTGGACTGGTCTGAATACTGCTGTTTTGGTGGGTAAGATTGCCAATCGAGAGACGTTAACCAAAATCTTCCCCTTGACCTCACCTTGCATGTGTCAAAGTGCAGTGAACACTGGCTGGAAATCTATCATATTCCTTCCTGATTGCAGAACTGTTGTTACAAATATTCCTGAAAATAAACTGCCCTTCTTGGTTAAGGATCTAAAGGAAACTCTAGACTGCCAAGCCCATGGTCTGATGCTTTCGTCCTATCACTTGGCAATATTTGTTTCTAAAAGATCATAGAGAAAGCTGTACGTTTCCTAGCTGTACTGGGAACTGCAGAGACAGATAGGCTTTCAGCCAGTTCCTAAATACCCTGAATATCCTACATAACTAAGTATCTGGTTGCCCTATCTCAAAAAGGATATTGTAGAACTGGAAATAATACAGACCACTAAAATGATGACAGGGTTGGAGTACTTTCCCTATGAAGAAAGGGTAGGCATTTGAGGATTTTCAGCCTAGAAAAAACAACAACTAAGGAATGACGTGATAAAGGTCTTACAAAATTATGAACACTATGGGGAAGGTGGACAGAGAGAAGTTTATCTCTCATAATACTACACAACTCAAGATGATCATACAATGAAGCTGATCGGTAGTAGTTTCAGGACTCACAAACATAACATACTCTAGGGGTGTGGAAGATTTGGATTTGGAATTCTGAAGCATGGTGGCCATTTTGTGCATAGTCTGCCATTTCATGCAACCCCTATCACACCAAGTCCCTCTTGTGGTGAAAGTCAGTATTGCAGGGTTCTAACTCCACAGAAAAAGTTAGTGTTACCCTCCTGTAGACACCTCCCACTTTAGGCAAATGACCCCCAGTTACCGCCCCTTTTTCAAAGCAAACGAAGCAAAAGACACAACAGACTCACTCGTCTCCCTCACCCCCACCCTCACAGATGAGAGGAGAGGGAAGGGGCAGAGAGTTTGGGCTTAAGCTCTAATCTCCTCCTTTTCCTCCACCCACAGTAACACTAAGTTTGTCTGTAGAGTTAGCACAAAATGGCCACCATGCTTTGGAATTCCGAATCCAAATCCAAGACTTGCACACCCCTAACACACTCCTTCACATACAAGAAGTGGTAATGGCTACTAGCTTAGATATTCTGTCAATAACTCTTAACCATGATAACTAAATAGAACATCCCCATACAAACTAGAATTCTCCTAAATACCAGATGCAAAGGATGAATAATGGGATGGTCCTCATCATCAGATTCTGCCTGTGAATAACCAAGGCATCTGGCTAGCCCACCACTGGAAATAGATGGGGATGTTTTAAAGGGAATTTGGGGAACAGGGACGGGGGGAGAAGCATTTTAACTGTCCCTCCTAGAGAGCCATGGTCTCAATCTGAATCAGGGCCATGCTGCTTACACAAGATTAAAAAAAAAAAGGACAAGTTTCATCTACATGCTAAGCAATTACCGTAGTAGTTTGGCTCTTAGTCTGATCCACTTGTTCTCACGTTCCCAGAAAATATGTTGGGTTGTTGTGTTTCAGGTGCTTTCTCACTATCTGGCATTAAATATATGTTCAGCAGGGACAGTGTTTACATTTTAGATATAAGAAACCATAGTTCATTTCTAATACATGAAATAGAAAGCAAGATAGATAGACAGATACATACACACACAGGACAGTCTGGCCTCTCATCACACAGGTACCCTGGCAATGGACTGTTTTTATTCAGTTAGGAGGTTGGATACTGTGACATTTGCTGATATGATAGTGATGTGTGAAACAAACACACATCATGAACTTGGAAGCTGACTTTAGTGTACGGCTTCCAGCCCAGAAACTGAGATGCAATCATCCACAGGAAGAGTCTCTATGCATGCTCTGGACTTCCCTCCATTCCGGGTAAGGTCTTACTGATTAACGTATAATTGTCAATAAAGGTCTGCTTGAAGCAGAAATAAGAAAAGGTAAGGTGAGAACATTCAAGGGAAGGGGCCATAGCTCAGTGGAACAGTACATGCTTTGGATACAGAAAGTCCCAGGTTCAATCCCTGCCATCTCCAGGTACAGCTTGGAAAACATCCTGCCTGAAAACCCAGAGAGCTGCTGCCAGTCAGTGTCGGCAATACTAGGCTAGATGGACCAATGGTATGATTTGGTAAAAGGCAGCTTCCTATGTTCGTACTTTGCTCCCTAGAGTTCCCTATCTATATGCAGTGGCACTTTGGATGTGCAGGGTATCCTACAGTAATCTCAACATATGCTTGTTGTTGTTGTTCAGTCGTTCAGTCATGTCCGACTCTTCGTGACCCCATGTACCATAGCACGCCAGGCCTTCCTGTCCTGCGCACTCTCCCGGAGCGTGCTCAGGTTCATATTCATTGCATCGGTGATGCTATCTAGTCATCTCATCCTCTGCCGTCCCCTTCTCCTTTTGCCTTCAGTCTTTCCCAGCATCAGGGTCTTTTCCAGAGAGTTTTCTCTTCGCATTAGGTGGCCAAAATATTTGAGCTTCAGCTTCAGTATCTGTCCTTCCAATGAGCAGTCAGGGTTGATTTCCTTTAGGATGGACTGATTGGACCTCCTTGCAGTCCAGGGGACTCGTAAGAGTCTTCTCCAGCACCACAGTTCGAAAGCATCCATTCTTCGGCGCTCAGCCTTCCTTATAGTCCAGCTCTCACAGCCATACATTACTACTGGGAAAACCATAGCTTTGATTAGACGGACCTTTGTCGGCAAGGTGATGTCTCTGCTTCTTACTATGCTGTCTAGGTTTGCCATAGCTTTCCTCCCAAGGAGCAAGCGTCTTTTAATGTCATGGCTACAGTCACCGTCTGCGGTGATCTTGGAGCCCAAGAAAGTAAAATCTGTCACTGCTTCCATTTCTTCCCCTTCTATATGCCAGGAAGTGATAGGGCCAGATGCCATGATCTTAGTTTTTTGAATGTTGAGTTTCAAACCAGCTTTTGCACTCTCCTGTTTCACCCTCAACAAGAGGCTCTTGAGATCCTCTTCGCTTTCTGCCATTAGGGTGGTATCGTCTGCATATCGGAGGTTGTTGATAATTCTCCCAGCAATCTTAATTCCGACCTCTGATTCATCCAACCCGGCATTTCTCATGACGTACTCTGCATATAAGTTAAATAAGCAGGGTGACAATATGCAGCCTTGTCATACTCCTTTCCCAATTTTGAACCACTCGGTTGTTCCATGTCCGGTTCTTACTGTTGCTTCTTGACCCTCGTACAGGTTTCTCAGGAGACAGGTAAGGTGGTCTGGTACTCCCACCACTTTAAGAATTTGCCACAGTTTGTTGTGATCCACATAATCAAAGGCTTTAGCGTAGTCAATGAAGCAGAAATAGACGTTTTTCTGGAATTCTCTTGCTTTCTCCATGATGCAGCGAATGTTGGCGATTTGATCTGTAGTTCCTCTGCCTCTTCGAAACCCAGCTTGTACTTCCGGTAGTTCTCGGTTCGCATACTGCTGAAGCCTAGCTTGTAGGATTTTGAGCATCACCTTGCTGGCATGTGAAATGAACGCAATTGTGCGGTAGTTTGAACAGTCTTTGGCGTTGCCCTTCTTTGGAATTGGAATGTAAACTGACCTTTTCCAGTCTTGCGGCCATTGCTGAGTGTTCCAAATTTGTTGGTATATTGAATGCAGCACTTTAACAGCATCATCTTTTAGGATTTTAAATAGCTCAGCTGGAATACTGTCATCTCCGCTAGCTTTGTTGTTACTAATGCTTCCTAAGGCCCACTTGACTTCACTCTCGAGGATGTCCGGCTCAAGTTCAGTGACTGCACTATCATGGCTACCAAGGACATTACTATCATGGCTATCAAGGACATTAAGATCTTTCCTGTATAGTTCTTCTGTGTATTCTTGCCACCTCTTCTTAATCTCATCTGCTTCTGTGAGGTCCCTGCCTTCTTTGTCCTTTATCATGCCCGTCTTTGCACAAAACGTTCCCTTGAGATCTCCAATTTTCTTGAAGAGATCTCTAGTCTTTCCCATTCTGTTGTTTTTCTTGATTTCCTTTCATTGTTCATTTAAGATGGCCTTCTTGTCTCTCCTTGCTATTCTCTGGAACTCTGCATTCAGTTGGATATATCTTCCCCTTTCTCCCTTGCTTTTCGCTTCCCTTCTTTCCTCAGCTACTTGTAAAGCCTCATCAGACAGCCACTTGGCTTTCTTGCATTTCTTTTTCTTTGGGATGGATTTCGTTGCTGCCTCCTGAACAATGTTACGGACCTCCGTCCATAGTTCCTCAGGCACTCTGTCTATCAGGTCTAATCCCTTAAATCTATTCCTCACCTCCACTGTATATTCATAAGGGATATGATTTATATCATAAATCATTTACCTGAATGGTTTAGTGGTTTTCCCTACGTTCTTCAATTTCAGCCGAAATTTTGCAAGAAGCAGCTCATGATCTGAGCCACAGTCAGCTCCAGGTCTTGTTTTTACTGACTGTATGGAGCTTCTCCATCTTTGGCTGCAAAGGACATAATCAATCTGATTTCGATATTGACCATCTGGTGATGTCCATGTGTAGAGTCGTCTCTTGTGCTGTTGGAAAAGAGTGTTTGCTATGATCAGCATGTTCTCTTGCCATTTCCTTCTCCAGTGGACCACATTTTGTCAGAACTCTCTGCCATGACCTGTCCGTCTTGGGTGGCCCTGCACGGCATAGCTTATGGCTTCACTGAGTTACGCAAGCCCCTTCGCCACAACAAGGCAGTGATCCATGAAGGGGCAACATATGCTTGGGGTCTCAAACATCTCCATGGTCTTTAAATGCCCTGTTACTCATTCCATTTGGACTGGGAAGTTTGTTTCTGACTTTGGGTTTATATAGAAACATCCCTCCCTGGTCCCTCACCTCACCTCCTTTCTCCTTTGCTCTTGGCATGAGAGGGCCACAGGCATTCACAGAATAGCCAACAGTGATTTAGTTAGCTAGCTGAAGCATTTCTACCCCAACATTCCACAAAACAGTTACAAAGATGGTAAAGAAACCCATTTAAATTTAAAACAATAAAAATGCAAAAACAAACCAACCCCAACCCACACACAGCAAGAAGCAATATAATTTGATTAAAATAAGTTAAATTCCATATAGAATTAACTAAAAGTTATGATTATGAGATGAGCATGTAATGCTCGGCCAAGGGAACCTGGACATCTGTATCTGTATTATCATGCTTAAGGGAAACAAGTGCAGATGCTTTCGAAGGGTTGATTCTATTAATAGCCATCATTCTTTTCTTCATCATGTCAACAAGATTAAAAATACTAATTAAGTCTGATCTCATAACTTCTTACCTGGGAGCAAGACCCTTTGAATATAATGGAACTTACTTCTGAGTAGGCATGCATAGGATTGCACTGTAGCTAGATTATTCCTATTGTCTTAAATTCATTAACACTGGATATTAATAATAACCAATATGTGTAATGGTCACTCAAATATTCATTCCCTTATGTAGAAAAGAAATGTAACTTTCCTGCTTATCTCCGTCAATTGGTCTTCTCAAATGTGTGATTAATTCCAGAGCCCTGAAATCTTTTGGATAATCACCGAGCTTAAATGTATCACTGCTATCAAGTATATGTGGAACACTGAATGCTACCAGCTGTTAACACAGCAAAGTAATGCAGATCCTTCTGCGTACTTGGTATCTTGTCTAAATATAATGCATTCACTGACTTTATCTCTATCAAACTTGTTCCATTATCAAGTTCAAATGCCATGAAAGATAGAGATTTATATATACTTAGTATCATGCAATCTCACTGCATTCAAGTTGTCAGGGTGCTTCAGCATCTTGCAATGCTCATCCCAGTGATAATTACACTTAAAGGAGTATTAAAGAAAATGTAGAAGGCAAGCTGGAAAAAATGGGGCCCCAAACTGAGCAACATGCAGGACTAATTGCCACAATTTTGCTCCCAGTTACAGCCACCTTTGTAGGATATTGGTCACTGTAGCTATATTCAGGCATTCCCACCACTTCAGTTAAGTTGCTCTGAGTGATATGGTGGAATGCAAACATATGCAGTGTCTACTTATATTTCCCAGCTGAGGGCAACATACAGTCAGGGCCAGAAATATTGGAACAAGGATAACCGTCTTGGCAGTTGGCCTCTGTACACCACCGCATTGAAGTTGAAAGGAAACACACCCAGATGGGAGCAAAGTCAGGACTTGAAGCTGTAATTCAAGGGGTTTGACAAAAGTGGGGCACTAACCATTCAGGAAGTACAGCCAGTGGCATGCACTCACACCCATCGTTGGTGGCTCATAAGTAATGGAACAAACCAACATCATTCCAAACTTAAGGATCGCCTTTAATACCTGGATGAAAATCCTTTGCAGTCAATGTCTGCCTGAAGTCTGGAACCCACGGGCATGACCAAATGCTGAGTTTCCTCCCTCGAGATGCTTTGCCAGGCCTTCACTGCAGCTGCCTTCAGCTGCTGCTTGTTTGTGGGTCTTTCTGCCTTCAGTCTTGTCTTCAGTAAGTGAAAAGCATGCTGTATTGGGTTGAGATCAGGTGACTGACTTGGCCATTGAAGAACATCCCACTTCTTTGCCTTGAGAAACTCTTGAGTAGCTTTTGCTGTATGTTTTGGGTCAATATCCATCTGCAATATGAAGGGGCGTCCTATCAGTTTGGCAGCATTCGGCTGAATCTGAGCAGAAAGTATAGCCCTATACACTTCAGAATTCATCCTGCTGCTTTTATCAGCAGTCAGGTCATCAAGAAACACCAGTGACCCAGTTCCATTGGCAGCCATACATGCCCATGCCATAACACTGCCTCCACCATGTTTGGCAGATGATGTGGTATGCTTTGGATCATGAGCCGTTCCTTTCCTTCTCCATACTTTTCTCTTCCCATAATTCTGGTACAAGTTAATCTTGGTTTCATCAGTCCACAGAATCTTATTCCAGAACTGGGCAGGCTTTTTTAGGTGTTTGCTGGCCTTTCTGTTCTTGAGCGTTACCAGTAGTTTGCACCTTGTTGTGAAGCCTCTGTATTTATATTCATAAAGCCGTCTCTTGACTGTAGATGTTGACAGTGACATGCCTACCTCTGCAAGAGCGTTCTTGACCTAGCTAGATGTTGTGAAAGGGTTCCTCTTCACCATGAGCAGCATTCTGCAGCCATCCACTTTAGGTGTCTTCCGTGGTCTTCCAGGCCTTTTTCTGTTGCTGAGCTTGCCAGTTAATTCCTTCTTTTTCAGGATGTTTCAAACTGATGTATTGGCCACTCCCACTGTTTTTGCTATCTCTCTGATGGGTTCATTTTGTTTCCTCAGCCTAATGATGGCCTCCTTCACTCGCATGGACACCTCTTTGGGCCTCATGTTGGGAGTTCCAGTGAACAGCTACCAAATGCAAATGTAACACTCAGAACCACCTCCAGGCCTTTTATCTGCTTGTGTCAGGGTGGACACTGAGCCCATAGAATCCCAGAGTAGTTCTGATGCTGAGGAAGAGCAGTCGCTCCTTTGGGAGAGGAGTGCGCTCCTTTTTTCCCAGGCCCAACAACTGACGGAGCTTCCTCCCACCCACATTCCTAGTTTAGAAAGCAGTCCAGGGAGTGACTCAGCACAGATAGCAGACTGGGAGGGATGCGCGGCGCAGACGCAGAGAGCGGCACCAAATTGTTCGCGCTCAAAGAACGGTTGCGCCCAGAGGATCCAAGGGAAAAGGGGAGGGATTCTCCCTAGTCCTTATATTCAGGGGTCTGCCAGTAATTGCCCTTCAAACGGGGACCAACTGTTCTAACTTAGGGCATAGGGATGCTGCTGCTCAGATCTAGTTGCTACCTATAGAGCTGTTAAGTTGTAAAAGAAGAATAAAGCTTTGAAAAGAATCCCTTTGTCTGTGTCTGGACTTGGCTACTGGATTAGACTGAGAGCCCTCCAAGGAGCCCTTGATAGCTTGATTGGTCATGGGGTAACCAGGAAACAGGCCACACTTGGCCATGCAGCTGCTTGTCAGCCATTCGTTCCATTACTTATGATCCACCAACAATGGGTGTGTGTGTATGCCACTGGCTGTACTTCCTGAATGGTTAGTGCCCCACTTTTGTCAAACCCCTTGAATTACAGCTGAAAGTCCTGACTTCGCTCCCATCTGGGTGTGTTTCCTTTCAACTTCAATGTGGTGGTGTACAGAGGCCAAGTGCCAAAACAGTTATCCTTGTTCCAATATTTCTGGCCTTTACTGTATAATGAACATGGAGTTGTGACAGTAGGCTTTTAATCATAGCTGTGATTATTTATCTGTCCAATTCCACAGGTTCCCATCAACACAACAAAGCAAATTTAAAAATACAATAGCAAATTAAAAATCAACAACAAAGATAAAACATGGCAAATATTTAAAAAATTACTCAGGTTCCTCAAACCACAAACTTAATGTTTTGCCTCCATAAGCCTATTTTAAAAAATTTGTTAGATTCAAGTCATGATCATGACTGCCAAGCCCTGATGGATGAACCAACACTGCCACCCAGATTAGAATAGTAGGATTGGAAGGGGCCTACAAGGCCATTGAGTCCAACCCACTGCTCGATGCAGGAATCCAAGTCAGAGCATCCCTGACAGATGGCTGTCCAGCCTCATCTTGAATGCCTCCAGTGTGGGAGAGCCCACCACCTCCCTAGGTAATTGGTTCCATTGTTGTTTTGCTCTAACAGTCAGGATGTTTTTCCTCATGTTCAGCCGGAATCTGGCTTCCTGTAACTTGAGCCCATTCTTCCGTGTCCTGCACTCTGGAAGGATCGAGAAGAGATCCTGGCCTTCCTGTCTGTGACAACCTTTCACATACTTGAAGAGCGCTATCATATCTCCCCTCAGTCTTCTCTTCTCAAGGCTAAACATGCGTAGTTCTTTCAGTCTCTCTTCATAGGGCTTTGTTTCCAGTCCCCTGATCATCTTTGGTGCCCTCCTCTGAACCCTCTCCAGTTTGTCTGCATCCTTCTTAAAGTGTGGTGCCCAGAACTGGACACAGTACTCCAGATGAGGCCTAACCAGTGCTGAGAAGAGGGAAACTAGTACTTTCCAGGATTTGGAAGCTATACTTCTATTAATGCAGCCCAAAACAGCATTTGCCACATCACATTGCTGGCTCATATTCAGCTTGTGATAGACAACAATTCCAAGATCCTTCTCACTTGTAGTGTTGTTGAGCCACGTATCCCCCATCTTGTAACTGTGCATTTGGTTTCTTTTTCCTAGGTGCAGAACTTGGCATTTATCCCTGTTAAATGTCATTCTGTTGTTTTCTGCCCAGCCCCCCAGTCTATCAAGATCACTTTGAGTTTTGTTTATGTCTTCCAAAGTATTAGCTATCCCACCCAATTTTGAGTCATCTGCACATTTGATCAGTATTCGCTGCACTTCCTCCTCCAAGTCATTAATAGAAATGTTGAAGAGCACTGGGCCCAGGACTGAGCCCTGTGGTACCCCGCTCGTTACCTCTCCCCAGTTTGAGAAGATAAGCACTCTTTGAGTCAGATTCTGTAGCCAACTGTGGATCCACTGGATCGTTGTTTCATCTAGCACACTTTGAGCTAGTTTGCTAATCAGGAGATCATGGGGCCCTTTGTCGAAAGCTTTGCTGAAGTTGAGGTACAGTATATTATGTCTACAGCACTCCCACAATCCACAAGGGAGGTTACTTGATCGAAAAATGAGATCAGATTCATCTGGCAGGATTTGTTGTTGACAAATCCATGTTGGCTTCGAGTAATCACTGCATTGTTTTCAAGGTGCTTACAGATAGATTGCTTCATCATCTACTCCAGAATTTTCCCAGGGATTGATGGCAGACTGACTGGTCTGTAGTTCCCAGGTTCCTCCTTTTTACCCTTTTTGAGGATAGGGACAACATTAGTCCTCCTCCAGTCATCCAGCATTTCAGTGATTTCACCCGACCTCTATGATTTCTCAAAGATAATAGACAGTGGTACTGAGAGTTCTTCTGCCAGTTCCTTTATTACTCTAGGATGCAGTTCATCTGGCCCTGGAGATTTGAACTCATTCAAAGTAATTAGGTGTTCCTTGTAGGGATGGCAGAGAATTCCCCCACGGATCTCGGTGAGGCCAAATGCCAGTGCATTCAGCCCCCCGAACTCCATGGCGGAACGGCCTGCCACCCCCCCGCCCCACCGCAGATCCCCCCCAGGACGAGACTTACCTGGGGCGGATCTTCCGGGCGGCGGCAGCTCCGGTGGCGGCTGGGGCGGCAGCGGACGGTCTTCTGACCGGCTGCCGCCGCCACTATTTCCAGTGTTAAAAAAAAAAGACATCATAGGCTACGTAAATCTTTACGTAGCCTATCACGTCTGACTTAAAAAAAAAAAGAAGAAATGCGCGTACACAAATGGCGGCTATGGCCGCCGCCATTTGCGTTCCTTATTTTGGCCCATCTTAGTCTACGTAAATATTTACGTAGACTAAGATGGCGAAAATAAGGGGGAACGCAAATAGCGTCCGCTACGCTATTTGCGTTCCCCTTATTTTCGACGTCTTAGTCTACGTAAATATTTACGTAGACTAGGGCGGGCCAAAATAAGGAACGCAAATGGCGGCGGCCATAGCCGCCATTTGCGTACGCGTGTTTTGTTTTGTTTTTAAGTCAGACGTGATAGGCTACATAAAGATTTATGTAGCCTATCACGGCTGACTATAGGGATACAAACGGCGGCGCCTACGGCCGCCGCCATTTGTGTCCCTGCTAGCCAGCAGCCGGATGTCCAGCTGCTGGCAGAGCCAGCCAGCAGCTCCGTGGAATCCCCGCGGAGCGGAGCCGGCCGGCCAGGAATCTGGGGGGAGGGACAGAGCACCTCCCCCCCCCAGCGAAACCCGGCGGAGACAGGTAAGGGCAATTTTGTACAGTCCTAGTTCCTTGACCATATGCCTATCGATCTCAAGCTGCAATCCTGCCCCTTCAGCCTGTACTTTGCCTTTGCCAGGGGGCTCATAGACCCTCTTTGGGGAGAAGACTGAGCCAAAGTAGGAATTGAGCACCTCTGCCTTTTCTTTGTCATCTGTTATCATTTTGCCATCCTTATTTAATAGCTGAACCACCATTTCTTTCCTCTGTCTTTTACTACGCATGTAGCTGAAGAAAGCCTTTTTGTTGTTTTTAGCATCCCTCAGCTCATTCTCAGCTTTAGCCTTCCTGACACCATCCCTGCAATTCTGTGCTACCTGCCTGTACTCTTCCTTTGTTGCTTGGCCTTCTTTCCACTTCCTATATGTGTCCTTTTTTTTTGTTTTCAGGTCATCTCTAAGCTTTTTGTGAAGCCACATTGGCTTCTTCTGTTGTCTTCCACCTTTTCTTCTTGTTGGAATTGTTTGTAATTGTGCCTTGAGAATTTCCTTTTTTAAAAGCTCCCACTCATCTTGGACTCCTTTTCTCATTAGAGTCAGTTGCCATGGGACCTTACTTATCATTGTTCTGAGTTTATTAAAATCAGCTTTCCTAAAATCCAGGATACGCGTTTGACTACACTCGGCTTTTGCTTCCCTTAGAACCCAGAACTCAAGTATAACATGGTCACTTTCCCCCAGAGTTCCTGTAACTGCTACTTTATCCAGTAAGTCATCTCTGTTGGTTAGGATCAAGTCAAGGACAGCCAATCCTCTAGTTCCTTCCTCTACTTTCTATAGGAAGAAGTTATCCGACATACAAGTCAGGAATTTCCTGGAGGGTAGGGGTGTACAAAACATACTCACCAGTCTGCTGGGGGGGTCCAGGGGGGGTCCATGGCGGGGAGGCGATCCGTCCCTCCCCCCGGAATCCTCCCTGGCTGGCTCTGCCCCTCGGCGAGTCCGCAGAGCCTCTGGCTGGGCCCATCAACAGCTGGACTTCCAGCTGCTGCCACGGAAATGGCGTCCAGCATAGCGAACGCCATTTGCATCCCTGCCTTTTGCCGTGATAGGCTAGGTAAATCTTTACGTAGCCTATCACGGCAAAGAGCAGGGACACAAATGGCGTAGTGGATGCTATTTGCATCCCTGCTCTTTGCCGTGATAGGCTGTGTAAATCTTTACATAGCCTTTCACAGCAAAAGGCAGGGACGAAAATGGCATCCGTTACGCTTGACGCCATTTGAGTCCGAAGACAAGCGGCAGCAGGCGGCCGGGGGAGGACGGTCGGTGGCAGGTAGGATCCAGCGGGCACGGATTCCCCCGGGTTCCCCCGGGTTTCGTTCCGCTGCGGACTCCGGGGGGCCGGATTCTTAGAATCCAGCCTCATTGCAGTCCGTGGCGGAATTCTCCACCATCCCTACTGGATGGACCATGTTTTGCAGAATTTGTATCCCAACAAATATCAGGGAAATTGAAGTCCCCCATTACTACTACATCATGCTTCCTTGAAACATTGGCTATTTGCTTTTCAAAAGTTTCATCCTCGTCTTCTCCTTGATTGGGTGGCCGGTAGTAGACTCCGAGCACCAGGTTCCTTTTATTCTTTGCTCCATTTATTTTGATCCAGATGCTCTCGATGGGGCTACCAAGCTCATCCTCCTGTATTTCTGTGCAGAGATATGTGTTTGTCACATACAGTGCAACCCCACCTCTCTTTTACCTTAGATCAGGTCAGAATAAGACCAGCTATTTCCCCCAAATATTAAGAAATAGCTCAATACAATCTGAGGTGGGAAGAGGGAGAAATTGGCTGAGTTCGTATTTTAAAACGAACTGACTTAATTGGCTATTGCCGAAATTATACCTGAACCAGAATGCAATGATCCTTCAGTGTTAGCATTTCTCCAGATTTTGCAATATATACATAAAAAATGCATACCTTAGCAGAAAAGCATACATATATGCATATACTGGAAGAAATGCATACAAAAGTTCATATCCAAACTTTTAACCCCCCAAATTAGCTAACTGATGTGGAAACATGACAGAATGAACATGTGCTTCTAAAAGTTGTAAAGATGTAGCAACGAAAACAGACAGATTCATACATCCCTACTTCTGAACCAATCTGAGTCAAATCAGGCCACCTTGTGCATTAAGTTCCAGTAATAACTAGACAGGAGAAGGTGTCTTTCTTTCCCCCTTCTCCCCCAATGCTTGATGCTAGTGCTGCTACAGCAGGAACCCAAGCATCTGTGGATGGGGGAAAGAGAGACTTCTCTGCCTTCTGCTGCCAGAGCCAGAGCGGTAGAAAAGTAAGCAAATAGCAGGTATGTGGAGGAGGGTTGCAGGCAGGCAATGGGTGGGCATTTAGAAGCAAATAGACAGGCAGGAAGGAAGGCAGGCAGATGGGTGGGTGGAAGTGACTTGAGTTCTTCTCTAACTCAAATTAAAATCTGATCTGGAGAACAAGCCAGGAAGTTATAGTGCTTTCCTCATATTTGAAGTGAGCATTGTAACTTCCTGAGATTTTATTCTCAGCCAAGTAATTACCAAGTTCAACAACACTTCTACTGACAACATTCTTCAATTTCCTTCTTGAAAATTTCACAGGGTCACTAGGTATAAAGATGTACGAGAATTTTGTTTCAGTTCACAAATCATCCAATTTGTCCTGTTTGCAACCCTAAATGCGAACATGACTGAGAGTGCATTTCCCCCCCGAAAAATGCATATTTCCCCCCAAAAAATCTGCACTTTGGAATGTACGTATTTAAAAAACAAATATGCGTTGTCATGCTTTAGCCAATGGGAGAAGTGTGCGCTTTCGAAAAACACAGGAATGTACACTTTTTGAATGAACTGAGAAACACATCACAAATGAAAATGGGAGGGAGCTGAAATGAGCTTTGAAGTGAAATCTGGTAAATTTCAGAGAGCTCGAAGATCCCTGGTTCTGCCATCCCTAATTAGGTATGAGTCTAGGGATGTCGGAGAATTTCTCCACGAATCTCCGGGAGGCCAAATGCCAACGCATTCGGCCCCCCGAAATTGGTGGAGAAATGGTCCGCCCCCCCGCCCCGGGATGGGACTTACCTTTGTCGAATGGCCCTGGCGGCTCCCGGCGGCGGTTCGGCGCTGGTGGCCGGTCTTCCGACCAGCTGCCGCCGCCATTTTCCAGTAAAAAACAACAACAACAACAACAAACGTGATAGGCTACGTAAAGATTTACATAGCCTATCACGGCTAGATTTTAAAAAACACCGTGATAGATTTTCACGGCTAGATTTTCAAAAAACACTGCTATTTGCGTTGCCCTTATTTTTGCCATAGTCTACATAAATGTTTATGTAGACTACACGTGCCCAAATAAGGAACGCAAATGGCGGCGCCCATGGGCACCACCATTTGCGTACGCGCTTTTTTTTCCCCCAAAGTCAGCCGTGATAGGCTACGTAAGGATTTACGTAGCCTATCACGGCTGACTGCAGGGACGCAAACGGCGGCAGCTACGGCCGCTGCCATTTGCGTCCCAGCAGGAGACGAGATTCGCAGCCGGAGGGACGGGGCGCCTCCCCCCCGGCCAGAATTTCGGTGGGGAGGGATGGGGCGCCTCCCACCCTGCCCAGAATTTCGGGGGGAGGGACGGAGCGCCTCCCCCCCACCACGAAGCAAGCTGCAGGAAAGTAAGGGACTTTCGTCCATCCCTAGGTATGACTCTAGGATAATTATATGACTGAACATTTAGAGGGTCTTTGCACATAATGGTGGCAAATCCTGGGTTAATTAACCCAAGATTTGCCACAGTGCATGCAGCCTTTTTGATTATTTCTATGCGACCTCCAAACCCAGACACTATAGGTTAATCATGGGTTAAGCAACTAATTGCAGTTAGAAAGGCTGGAAACCTGCCTTTACGTGGGAGTAAGGCTTATTGAACACAATGGGTTTTATGTTTCAATATACATGCATAAGATTGCACTGTAAATCAATTTAAATCCAAGCACTACCCTTTAACTGGTTTAGAAAACCATGTGGAAAACAGTTATGTTCTCTTATTTACGCCTCTACTTTAATTGGTTTGATAGCTCAATCAACCAAATCTGTGGGGACCAATTTTAATTGATGAGGGCAAATTTTAATTGTTAGGGTTGAAAATTAAGGGTAACTTGTTCTTTTCCAACAGGTTAGTCATGCCAATTGGTTGAAGCAAAACCAAGTACTGTGAAACCTTAAAGCAGGGATGGGGATCATGTGGCCCTCCAGCTGTTATTGGACTGCAACTCCTATCATCCTTCACTTTTAGCTATGCTGGCTGGGACTGATGGGAAGTGCAGTCCAATGTCTGGAGTGCCACATGTTCCCTACCACTGCCTTACATGTAATATGACAATAGCCTTTTTGGACTATAGCACATTCAATCAAATACATATATCTGACAAGTGGGCTCTGGCCCATAAAATCTTACACTATAATAACTCTGTTAGTCTAGCATGCCAGGGGAGTCTTTGTTGTTGTGTTTTTTGAGGCTGTGTCAATTGTGGTATGTTACTGTAGTAGGAAATAAAAAAGGAAGTACTAACACTGAAATTTTTGCTATTTTTTGCATGATGGATTAAATATACCTCTTTGAGACCCTGTTCAAACACAAATGTCATTTTGTGACTTGGTTTAAAAATGATAACATGAATTGTCAGTACAGATCTCTTCTAACACTCAACAAGTACTAAATACTAGCATGAATGAAGAACGCTAGGAATGTTAAGAAGGCACAACTTTGCCAAGATGCCTAGCCATTTGTAGAAGTCAAGGTGAAAAACCTGGACACTGTTTTTGTTATTAGTTCTGCAGGAGGTTTAACAAGGGGAAAGGAGGTATTCAGAACCTTATGAAGGTTCGTCAGTGAGTGTGCAGGCATTTGCTCTGTGTGTGTGTGTGTATGTGTGTGTGAGAGAGAGAGAGAGAGAGAGAGAGAGAAACATCTCTCCCTTTATTGTTCCTTGATGCATTAAGGAAATTTCTTACAAGAGAAAACATTGCCTCAGCATGAGCAGGAAGGATTTCTGTGATGCCAGCAGCCTCCTCACAAATGTTTCAGCATCCAACATGCACCCGTGATGCACTCTTTTCTTTTTTCAGACTCCTAATCAGGGCCCAGGTACCTGATAGTGGATGATTGACTAAAGGAATCAAGATTGAGCTTATTCCCTGAGGCAGGCTGTACCACCAGATCAAAGAGCACACATTTGGCATCCTGAAAATGCAATCCAACTGCTCCTACCTCTCAGATCTGAGGCTCAGACACCCGGGACAATGATGCTTATAAATCAGGACAAAAGAGGTAACGCCAAAAGGAAAAGAAAAGAAAAAAGGACACAGGAAGAGCGATTTTCAAGTGGGGTCAAATTGTATTTTAAAACAATACTTTGCTTTTATTCCTCCCTTTGCCCTCCCCAAAAGCATCAAATGAGAAACTGAGAATGGTTTAGAATTCTGTATGCTACATTTTCTATGAGGAAATAATTTCCCAAGAACAATGCATGATTAAGGATTGGAAGCCTAAGCAAATCACATGAGGGTTATTTCTAGGACAATTCACAAGCAATGCTTTCATGTGATTTGTTAGCCCAGCCATACAATTACAATGATTGTATTGAAGGCCAAGTGTTCAATCACCATGTTCACAGAATGGCAGGAGTCACAGTTCTGCCACTTCAGATCCATCAGCCCAGGATGGGCAAATGACACCCAATGATCAGGGCTGTACGACATAAAATGCATTTCACTGCACGTTTCCAGTTGCGATCCTATGCACACTTACTGGGGAGCAAGTCCCACTGAGCAAGGGGTGATCTTCTTGTGAGAAAAGGTGCACAGAATTAGGCTTCTTATATCATTAATCTGATGGCAGGGATTGCAGGAATGCTCTGATGCAGATAGTATCAGCCCTTCCATGACACTTATAGTAGAGGGGGGAAAGCCAACAAATATGAATTGACCACACAAAAGGGAGTATATCTCATTTACTTATTTTATTTTATTTATTTAAAGTGCTTTTATCCCATCTTTCAAGGACATGTCCCCCCAAATGGTTCACAAAAACAACATACAATAAAAGCACTACAATAAACTATGGTTAATAATAACAAAACTAGAACAACCATAACATCAAGCTCCTGGATAAATGGGAACATCTTCACTATTTGCCTAAAGGCAAGAAGAGAGAGAGTCAACTGGGGTCCCCAAAGGAGAGAGTTCAACAAACCTGGTGCTACTGTATTGAGGTTATCTCATCTGTCCCAGCTAGCTGAGCCTCTGCAGGCAAAGAGACACGGATGAACACAGTGGGCGGGCAGACTCATGGGGGAAATGCACTGTCACACTGGGGCAGATAGTGAGTGGTGGAAGGGGAAAATACAGACTCACCCCACCCAAAAAAGCATTCCCCATTTTTAGTAGACCCAGCCCCTCCCTGCCAGTTCCTTCCACCTCACCCCTTTCATCAGCAAAAAGAAATAAACCCTCACATTTGCAGAAGGGGTGGGGGGAAGAGAGCTGAAAGTGATGTTTTTGAGCTTCACTACAAACTCCATGAGCCTGGCAAGAAAAACTGCTCTCGAATCAGGAGTATCATTGTCAACTTAAGAGCTATACAAACAGGTACCTGTTATATGAGCCTTTCCTGCTGGTAGTTATCCATTACTCCCCTTTTTCTAAGGTTTTTTTCTGTAAAAGGGATAGGGAGAACTTTCGGGGAAGACGGAAACTAAGCAAAAACAATTGAGTTTTTTTTTCAAGCTTTTTCAAATGCCTGAACAAAAAAAATGCTCAATGTTTTCCAAATATTCAAGTGAGCACACAATAAGCCAGAATAGATTTTGAGGCAAGAAGGGTGGTGTGTGTGTGTGTGTGTGTGTGTGTGTGTGAGAGAGAGAGAGAGAGAGAGTTTTTACTGGAAATAGCACATAGATATAATTCTACATGTGCCCACAACTGAAAGTACAGTCAAATCACAATTTTATAACACAGAGAAATCCTGCTGTTGTAGATAGGGCAATAAGATTAGCAGAAATCCTGCTGTTGTAGATGAGGCCCCATGGGCCAGGGTGGAGACTTACCAGCACATTGGGAGAAGAGCGCCTGCTCATCCCCACGCATAGGCAAGTCCCAACACCTGCCATCTCTTTTACCTCGTGGCTACATCTGAGACTGGGATTGAGAGGCACTGAAAACTGCCCACTCTTTCCCACACATAGATGAGTCCTAACCCCTGCTGCAGGGCACCCCTGCTGCTATCTCAGACTAGAGATAGCGCCAGGGATTCCCTCAAAGGGTTTCTCCAGAGGGTAGGGCTTGGAGTTTAATACCTGCCCCATGGAGAAAGCCGCCAGAGGTGGTGCCCCATTCTACACCCCCATCCTTAACACACACAAAAAGGAGAGGGCCAGTTCTCTTATTAGGCAAAGTGAGCCACTCAACTCAGGAGGTAGATGAATGGTGCAGGTTGGGGTCTTCCGGATGAGTGAGCAAAGAGGAATGTACTGCCACATTATCTTTTTGTGCCTAATCCTTGTGCTTTAAAGAACACACACAAAAAAATCCAATGTGAGTTCACTCCAGCAATGAGATGCCCAAGGGCAGGTGAGAGGCAGCTTTTGGCATAACAAAAAGGCTCTGACTTTTCTCTTTTTTTAACTCTCTGAAGTCCATTCTTTTGATGCAAATCAGTGTAAGTTCCTAACTGTGCTGTAACATATCAGTATTGTAAGGCTTTTCCAACAAGCAGCTGGCTTAACTTACTTGGCTTAACCTGAACTATCTTAAAATAGAAAAGCTCACCTTTGTGTAAAATGTAGAAATAGTCATAGCAATACCGGTAATTTTTTAACACTAAATATTAGATCCCTCCCTTGAAGCTCAAGTCTACTTTAAAAAAAAAAAAAAACTACTAGTATTGTTAAGGAATGGAAACATAGCTGATCAATTTTCTGGTATTATCTTTGTATTGTTGTTTTTTCTGTTGGCACTTCATTCCACACTTTCCAGCTTTTAGATTGCAAAATTATGCGCTTATCTGGAGAGCAATCAACTTAAAACTATGTTGGTTTCCAAGTCACCATGCTGGCTCTTACGAAGCTTTTGGTTCCCTCCTTGTTGTTAGCTCCCCAGCAACTGGCATTCAGAGGTAGAATAACTCTGAACATGGAAGTTCCATCGTCACTGATAGATCTGTCCTCCTCCATGAATTTATCTAATCCCTCTTTAAAGCCATCTAAGCTAGTGACCATCGACACATCTTGCAGCGGCAAATCTGTCAGTCAATTATGCATTGTGTGAAGAAGTACTTCCAGACTGCAGGTAGGGATCACACATATGAATATTTCAATATTAACAAATATCCCTGCACATAGAAAACTAGCATGTCAAGCAAAAGGCTAGGCTGGAAATACTCCTTAACACAGTACCTTTATGTGTGCAGGGATATTTTTAAGAAGGGGAAGATTTAATTAGTGCAGTTCAAGAAAAGGCTTGCCACTTGATTTTGATGTATAAATTGGCCGTTGGTTACTTGGTAGACATTTGTAGCGTGACCCTCTCCATGTTTCCTCAGAAGCCCTACTGAGTTGTGAGCGCATAGGACTGCAATCTTAAACTGCCCACCCCACTCCACTGATTTGGCTACCGTATGACAAGACTTTCAGCCCAATCCCATGCATGTTTATTCGGAAGTCCTGCTATCTTTGCTAGGACTTAGTCTTTAGTAAGTGTGTTTAGAACTGAAGACTTAGTTGCATAAAAAGGAGAATTCACATGTGATATGCTGCCTGATCCGCACGTTTCCCCAGTAGTAAATCTCCCTGTGAATCTTACTTTATTCCAAAGTAAGTGCCCTTAGGATTCTTGTGATGCTTCACTATCTATGTTACTTGATTAAATAATGGGTGAAACAGTAAATCACCCTATGCCAATTTTGTTGGTATTATCAAGTATTTCTCTAATACTACACTTTTGATCTCAGAATGTATTTTTATTATTAATATAAACCTAGGTCCTAAGCCAAAATATGATCCCTGGGGAAGGAAACAGCAACCCACCCCAGTATTCTTGCCATGAAAACTAAATGGATCAGTACAACCAGAAATATGTCGGTATACCATCGGAAGATGGGACTCCCAGGTCGGAGGATGGTCAAAATGCTACTGGGGAGGAACAGAGGATAAGTTCAACTAGCCCCAGATGTGATGACGCAGCTAGCTCAATGCCGAAAGGATGGCTAGCAACCGATGGTGCTGATGGTGAACGACGAATCCGATGTTCTAAAGATCAACACACCATAGGAACCTCAAATCTAAGATCTATGAGCCAGGGCAAATTGGATGTGGTTACTGGGGAGATGTCAAGATTAAATATAGACATTTTGGGTGTCAGTGAACTGAAATGAACTGGAATGGGCCACTTCACATCAGATGACCACCAGATCTACTACTGTGGACAAGAGGACCACAGAAGAAATGGAGTAGCCTTCATAATTAATAATAAAGTGGCTAAAGCAGTGCTTAGATACAATCCAAAAAATGACGGAATGATCTCAATTCGAATTCAGGGTAAGCCATTTAACATCACAGTGATCCAGATATACGCCCCAACCACAGATGCTGATGAAGCAGAAGAAGATCAGTTCTATGAGGATCTGCAGCTAGGGATGTACGAAAGTCACGTTTTCGCAGCTTGGCTTCGCGGTGGGGGGGAGGCGCTTCACTTCTCCCCCCGAAGTTCAGGCGAGGAGGTGGAGGCATCCCGCCTCGCCCGGCCGAAATTCAGGCCGGGGGGGAGGCACCCCGCCTCGCCCGGCCGAAATTCAGGCCGGGGAGAAGCGCCCCATCTCCCCGGCCGCGAAACAAAAAGTAAAAAAAAAAAAAGACCCTGTGATAGGCTACATGACAATTTACGTAGCCTATCACAGCTAGATTTCCAAAGTCAGCCGTGATAGGCTATGTAAATCGTCACGTAGCCTATCAAGGGTGTTTGTTTGTTTTTTACTTTAGTTTTTTTTTTTTGCAATGGCGGCGGTGGCAGCCAGTCGGGAGACCGGCCGCCCCTGCCCACGCTGAACCGCCACCGAACCGCCGCCGGGACCCACCACGGAGAGGGACATTCGCCGAAGGTAAGTCCCATCCTGGGGGGGGGGGCGGGGGACGAGCGGAGAATTTCCCAACCAACTTCGGGGGGCCGAATGCGTCGGCGCTCAGCCTCCCGAAGATTCGGGGAGAAATTCTCCGCCATCCCTATCTGCAGCACCTACTGGATAGTACGCCAAAAAAAGATGTTATTTTCATTACAGGAGACTGGAATGCTAAGGTGGGTAGTCAAACGACACCTGGAATTACAGGCAAGCATGGTCTGGGAGAACAAAATGAAGCAGGACATAGGCTGAATTTTGCCAAGACAACTCACTGTGCACTATGCACTCTCTTCCAACAACCTAAGAGATGACTTTATACATGGACTTCACCAGACGGTCGACACCGAAATCAGATTGACTACATCCTTTGTAGCCAAAGGTGGCGGACACCTATGCAGTTGGTAAAAACAAGACCTGGAGCTGATTGTAGTTCAGATCACGAACTTCTTATTGCACAATTTAGAATCAGACTAAAGAGAATAGGGAAGGCCCACAGATCAGTTAGATATGAGCTCACTAATATTCCTAATGAATATGCAGTGGGGGTGAAGAATAGATTTAAGGGAATAGATTTAGTAGATAGGGTCCCGGAAGAGCTATGGACAGAAGTTCGCAACATTGTTCAGGAGGCGGCAACAAAAAACGTCCCAAAGAAAAAGAAAACCAAGAAGGCAAGATGGCTGTCTGCTCAGACACTGGAAGCAGCCCAAGGAAGAAGGAAAGCAAAAGGCAACAGTGATAGGGAGATATATGCCGAATTAAATGCAAAATTCCAGAGGTTAGCCAGAAGAGATAAGGAATTATTTTTAAACAAGCAATGTGCGGAAGCGGAAGAAGGTAATAGAATAGGAAGGACAAGAGACCTCTTCCAGAACATTAGAAACATCGGAGGTACATTCCAGGCAAAAATGGGTATGATCAAAAACAAAGATGGCAAGGACCTAACAGAAGCAGAAGAGATCAAGAAAAAGTGGCAAGAATATACAGAAGATATCTGTATAGGAAGGATAATAATATCAGGGATAGATTTGATGGTGTGGTCAGTGAGCTAGAGCCAGACATCCTGAAGAGTGAGGTTGAATGGGCCTTAAGAAGCATTGCTAATAACAAGGCAGCAAGAGATGACGGTATCCCAGCTGAACTGTTTAAAATCTTGCAAGATGATGCTGTCAAGGTGATGCATGCCATATGCCAGCAAATTTGGAAAACACAAGAATGGCCATCAGATTGGAAAAAATCAACTTATATCCCCATTAGGGTTGGCGGAGAATTTCTCCCCGAAACTTCGGGGGGCCGAGCGCCAACGTGTTTGGCCCCCAAAGAAGTTTCGGGGAGAAATTCCCCGCCCCCCCCCGCCCCCCGCACACCCCCCCGGGACGGGACTTACCTTTGCCGAATGTCCGTCCCGGCGGCGGTTCGTCGGGTCTTCGTCAGGGGCGGGGGCGGCAGCCGATCTTTCGACCGGCTGCCGCCGCATCCATTCCAATAAAACTAAAAAAAAAACACGCCCCCATGATAGGCTACGTGACGATTAACTAGGGGTGGACAAAAGTCACTTACCTGTCCTCAAAGCTTTTTCGTGGTGGGGGGGAGGTGCTTCGCTGCTCCCCCCGCTAAGTTCAGGCCGGGGGGGGAGGGTTCCCGCCTCGCCCGGCCGAAATTCAGGCCGGGGGGGACGCTTCCCGCCTCGCCCGGCCGAAATTCAGGCCGGGGAGGAGGAGCCTCGCCTCGCCCGGCCGCGAACTCCAAAGTTTAAAAAAAAAACAAAAAACCGCCCCCGTGATAGGCTACGTGATGATTAACGTAGCCTGTCATGGCTAGAACTGCAAAGTCAGCCATGATAGGCTACGTTAATCGTCACGTAGCCTATCACGGGTGACTTAAAAAAAAAAAAGCGCGTACGCAAATGGCGGCCCCCATAGGGAGCCGCCATTCGCGTTCCTTATTTGGTCGCTGTAGTCTACGTAAATCTTTACGTAGACTACAGCGACCAAATAAGGAATGGGAATGGCGGCTCCCTATGGGGGCCGCCATTATCCGTACGCGTTTTTGTTTTTTTTTTAAAGTCACCCGTGATAGGCTACGTGACGATTTACGTAGCCTATCACGGCTGACTTTGCAGATCTAGCCGTGATAGGCTACGTTAATCGTCACGTAGCCTATCACAGGGGCGGTTTTTTGTTTCTTTTTGCTTTTATTGGAATGGCGGGGGCGACAGCCGGTCAGAAGACCGGCTGCCGCTCCCGCCCCGGACGAACACCCGCCGAACCGCTGGCCGGACCCGCCGCCGGGAGGGACATTCGGCAAAGGTAAGTCCCGTCCCGGGGGTGGTGCGGGGGGCGGGGGGGTGCAGAGAATTTCTCCCCGAAACTTGTTCGGGGGCCGAACATGTTGGCGCTCGGCCCCCCGAAGTTTCGGGGAGAAATTCTCCGCCATCCCTACGATTAACGTAGCCTATCACGGCTAGATTTGCAAAGGCAGCCATGATAGGCTACGTAAATCGTCACGTAGCCTATCACGGGTGACTTTAAAAAAAAAAAAAGCGCGTACGGATAATGGCGGCCCCCATAGGGAGCCGCCATTCACGTTCCTTATTTGGTCGCTGTAGTCTACGTAAATCTTTACGTAGACTACGGCGAAAATAAGGGCAATGCTGTGTTGCCCTTATTTTCGCCATAGTCTACGTAAAGATTTACGTAGACTACAGCGACCAAATAAGGAACGCGAATGGCGGCTCCCTATGGGGGCCGCCATTTGCGTACGCGCTTTTTTTTTTTTTAAAGTCACCCGTGATAGGCTACGTGACGATTTACATAGCCTATCACGGCTGATTTTGCAGATCTAGCCGTGATAGGCTACGTTAATCGTCACGTAGCCTATCACGGGGGCGTTTTTTTGTTTTGTTTTTTACTTTTAATTTCGCGGCCGGGCGAGGCGAGGCTCCTCCTCCCCGGCCTGAATTTCGGCCAGGCGAGGCGGGAAGCCTCCCCCCCGGCCTGAATTTCAGCCGGGCGAGGCGGGAAGCCTGAACTTCGCCGGGAGAGCAGCGAAGTGCCTCCTCCCCACCGCGAAAAGCTGCGAGACCAGGTAAGTGACTTTTGTGCACCCCTAGGTAAGAACAGACCATGGAACAACGGACTGGTTTAAGATTGGGAAAGGAGTACGGCAGGGTTGTATACTCTCACCCTACCTATTCAACCTGTATGCAGAACACATCATGCGACGTGCTGGGCTTGATGAAGCCAAGGCTGGAGTTAAAATCGCTGGAAGAAACATTAACTATCTCCGATATGCAGATGATACCACTTCGATGGCTGAAAGCGAGGAGGAGCTGAGGAACCTCATGACAAAGGTGAAAGAAGAAAGTGCAAAAGCTGGGTTGCAGTTAAACCTCAAAAAAACCAAGATTATGGCAACCAACTTGATTGATAACTGGCAAATAGAGGGAGAAAACGTGGAGGCAGTGACAGACTTTGTCTTTCTAGGCGCAAAGATTACTGCAGACGCTGACTGCAGCCAGGAAATCAGAAGATGTTTACTTCTTGGGAGGAGAGCAATGACAAATCTTGATAAAATAGTGAAGAGCAGAGACATCACACTGACAACAAAGGTCCGCATAGTTCAAGCAATGGTATTCCCCGTAGGAACCTATGGCTGCGAGAGCTGGACTGGACCATAAGGAAGGCTGAGCGAAGGAAGATAGATGCTTTTGAACTGTGGTGCTGGAGGAAAATTCTGAGAGTGCCTTGGACTGCAAGAAGATCAAACCTGTCCATCCTCCAGGAAATAAAGTCAGACTGCTCACTTGAGGGAATGATATTAAAGGCAAAACTGAAGTACTTTGGCCACATAATGAGAAGACAGGATACCTTGGAGAAGATGCTGATGCTAGGGAAAGTGGAAGGCAAAAGGAAGAGGGGCCGACCAAGGGCAAGATGGATGGATGATATTCTGGAGGTGACGGACTCGACCTTGGGGGAGCTGGGGGTGGCGACGGCCGACTGGAAGCTCTGGCGTGGGCTGCTCCATGAAGTCACGAAGAGTCGGAAGCGACTGACTGAATAAACAACAGGTCCTAAGCAGCATCACCCTGTCTAGGGATGGGAGAACCAGGGATGCTCAGGTTAGCAAAGATTTTCGGAACTCCACATCTTAGCTCAGTTCATCTCAATTCCATTCTCGCTTGCGACCTGTTTTTCTTTTTTGTTCTTATGGGAAAAGTGTGCATTTTGAATGAGAAAAGTGTGCCTTTTTCAAAAGTGCACCCTTTTCCTCCCATTGACTCCATGTGTGTTTTTTTTCAAAATACACATTTTTCAAATGAGATCACAAGTTCAGGAATTTGCAAACTTGGCACCCACCCAAAAAACATTAGGGTTCAGGGTTGTGAGAAGGGCAAGCTCAAATGATTTGCAAACTGAAACAAAATTCGAATATTTCCCTAACCCTGAGTGAACAACTCTCCCACCTAGTGAGTGACTATTGTTTGACCTAACATACCTCCCAGGGCTCTTATTAGGTGGGGCAACTGGTTCTCTCTTGTCACTGGCAGGCTTGGTAAGTCTGAGCCATAACCACTTACCTTTTACATGTTTGATTTTGTGGTGTTAAAATGTGTCTCCCATTTTCAGAAATGTTCAGGACACATTGTATCAATGCTGTTCTACTCTGCACAATATTCTTCTTACTACTTTACCCTCATAGCCCTGGGATTCATTTGCCCACACTGTCATTTAATCCTATTGGCTGTGGCAACCCATGTGATTTTGTTGATGGCATCCCACAATGCTACATCTTATGAGATGGAAGTCACAGATATACCCCATCAAGAAGATCATGTGAGTCCCCATGGCTAATCAGATTAAACAGCAGTGTAAACAAATGTGGCCCAGGATTATGCTGGTTTAAAAAAAGTAAAAAAAAAAAAATGGCATTAAGAAAAGGCAGCAACCCAGGGAACAAAAGTGCTGAACAGCATGAAACAATGTAAATATGAGGCAATCTGGCTATGTTGTGCGTGCTACTTTGAAGAGAATGTTTCAGAACAGAGAATATTTGGCACAGCCCTAGATGGGCTTTTGGTTTTCTCTTTCCCTCTAGGAAACAGCCTTTAAAAAAGAGGAATTTCTTTCACTATTACGGTACTATTACATGTAGTAGGCACAGGCTGAACTCAGCCACCTGGACTAAACATACAGAAGATGGAGAGGATAAGTGGGTCACTGGGTTGCTACAATGGCCCTTCGATGAAACATTCAGAAATTGGAAGGTTTCAGGTAGAGCTCCTATATCTCCTGGCACTTTGGAGATGCTTGCTTCTCAGTTTGAGAATGGTAGCTATAGAGCAACGAACTTTAAAATTGCTACGTAAAATAACATTTTACACTGAAGTACAGTGACTCGCTGAAGTACAGAAATGTGACATGATGAAATGGGACAGCTGCTTTATTGAGATGTCTCCCAGGGAACTGATTTAGCTTAATGATAATGATTGGTAATAACTACTGCTTAATTAGGATGATATTAGCATAAATTCCACTTAATGGGGGTGCTTTTAGTCAGCATCAAGTTATTAGAAGCTTGTTTGAAACAAGGTATTCGGTGCGTATGAAATCAAAACCTCTCTTCTTTTAGTAAATAGGATATGTTTATAGGTATGCAAGAGGCACATCTCTAAGGAGAAAGGCCATATGCAAATATCACAGAGTCAGCCAAAATTAGCTGTCCCATGTACAAACAAGGAACTGTGCCAGGTTACATTTACAGATATCTCAATGCACTCACCTTTGAATAAACACAGAGTCCAATCCTAACTATGTTTATTCAGAAGTAAGTCCCCTTGAGTTCAATGTGACTTATTCCCAATATGTGCACTGAGGACTGCAGTCTTAAGGCACCTGGGTTCTTCCCATACACACCGATGGAGTAGCCACTCCATGTTTATGAAGGTATGAGCAAGTTAAAGTCATCATGATCCCATTTGACTCACAGGACTTTTATAATAAGTCCTTATAAATTTCTTATAAGGACTGGGCGGGTTTACTTATCTGTATATTTAAGTTTGCATACCACCCCATCTAAAATATGGGGATGGATGACTACAGATTCATCACATGCAAGCCTATTAAAATATCCAAATACAACAGAGTAAAATCAAATTAATCAGCATAAAACAAATATAATATCCCCAGCCTTCTGTCTCTAACACCTAAAAAGCCAGTCCAACCCATATTTGAAACAATATTCATTTCTAGATACACATAGCCAGTCATCAAGAATGCCCTTCCATGTGTCCCTGTTATCTGAACATGATACACAGATCAGATGTTAATGCTACGATGTTACTTTCAATCAGAAATCATAACAGAGAATAGGAAAGAAATTAATGTCTTGTGGATATGTTGGTTCAGATCTGTTTGGGATTCAGTTCTAGCAGGGTGAGGGAGTCCCCCATTCCTCTAGAAAATACTTCCTAAACACAGGACTGAGTGAGATGGGACAGTAGGGACAGGGGTGGGCAACGTGCAGCCATAGGGCCACATGCAGTCACATAGTTGAGGGGAGCCTGGAGGGAGAAGGGGGGAAATAGGGCAGCGGGAGCCAAAACAAATAGATTGGAGAGGAGCAAAGGGGAAAGTCCTCTGCAAGCAATCAGTTCAGATTCCTGGCAGGATTGATCTGTTCCTCCCCCAGGGAGAAAGAGAGAGACACAGAGAAAGAGAGAGACAGAGACAGAGAGAGAGAGAAGGAATGGCAGAAAGAAAGAAACTGGGATTTTCACTTAATGGTTTTCTCCATTCCTACAGTGGAAGTAGGAACTCACTATGTGATGGCCCTGATTCACACAGGGAGTGCTGCTATACACTATGGATATGTATTTTTTAAACATTTTTTATTGTTGTAAGCTGCCTTGGGAGGGCTTTTGCCCTGAACGGAGGCCAAGAAATATTTTAAATAAATAAAAATAATAAATTTGGATGAGTGATGGGAAATCATACAAGGAAGCCAATCTGCATGGACCAGGCCTATGTTTAGACCAGGCCTAGGTGAAAGTAGCTGGAGTATGCATGGACAAAATAAGAAACAAGAAGTCTTCTGTTTCTTTCACCTTATTCCTCTATCTTAGAGACGGGCACTCTCCCGAGTCTATCCAGACATAGTAGACCTGAAGAATCCATTCAAGAAACATTAAACTGTTTTAAAGTACCAGTCACAATAAGCTTGTGTAGTTTTCCAGTCATTTCAATGGATCTTTCTGGTAAAAAGTGACTGGTAAACTCTAATATTTTAACTATAGAAATTATACAAGTGGCTGGGCCTGTACAAATAGGAGGTTTCTGCCCTGAACTGACCCAGCCACAGATTAGCAAGTGAATAACTTAACTGGATTTTGAACTCCAGCCCTTGAGGCAGACACACAGTAGTTCCTAATCAAACTATTTCATTAGGAAATCTCCCAGAAGTAGCAAGAGCTTTGGCACTGAACCTTCAGTGTCCCCTTAAAAGGCTTCTGTTATATCCCATTGGTTGCCTGGCCCAAAACAGCACACTTCTACTCCCACGGATTCACATCCCAGCCATTTTGAATCCTCTTTTCCTTATCAGGCTGATACAGACTTGAATCATCCTCTCTTCCTTCTGACAGGGGCAACAACAATGAAGGGAGGGGGGTATGATACAACTACTCATTGTTTCGTTTTACAAAACCCTGCCACAGGGCATAGATTAACACCAAAAAATAGATGGCTGCAGCCAAAGAAAAACATTTTTCAGAATGCCTCCACTTGATTAATGAAGCAATGGCACGGACCACTGTTTTACTTTCATCATGTGTGTTACATTCTTTGCCACTTCTCCCCTTAGAACTATCTGCTTCCATTGGAAATGTTTTCAATTCTTTTTCTTTCATTCCCTTAAAGTTCTGAAGAAGAGAGCAATGATTAACATGACCCAGTTAATACCATATAGATATCAAAAGGGGGTCCGTGTAACTCTGTTGTAGCAAAAACAACAGAACGTCCTGTTGCACTTTAAAGACAAAACCATTTCATTATGGTATACGTTTTCATAGACCACTTCATCAGATCCATGAAGTGATTGCTTATATGGAGATACTGAATATGAAGAAAAAAACTACAGAAAAAGGGGAAAGCACAGTCACATATGCATGATTTTCATTTTTGCTTGACAAGGTTTTTGTTAAAATATACTCTCATGGAAGTTTCCAAATCAGGCCTTCAGTTTATCCTACATCATTAAATTATGTTTGTGGATAATATAATCTGGTACTGGATTACAAATTGAAAATTTGGAATGTATATTAGTTCTTATGAAGGACAATGACAATTCAATGGCACTTGAACGACCTTAACAGGTTTAGGGCGCACTCCTATGCATGTTTCAACAGAGAAAAAAAATTCTTACACCTCCCAGCCAAGTGTATTGGCATGCTGGCAATTACAGGAGTTTTCTCTATCTAAACATGCATAGGATTGCACCCTTAAAGAGGTATTGCAGACTGGAGGCAGGCAAATGTTGTCCCTGTTTTCCAAAAGCTGGAATGGTGGATCCGTGAAAACTACATACTGGTCAGCTTGACATCACTGCCAACTCTAGAACAGATTTATTAAGTGGTCAGTTTGTGAGCATCTAGGAAAGAATGCATTGATTTTATCATGATCTCATGCATATCAAGAACGCATGAATGTATCAGTAATAAATCACACCAGACCAACTATTCTTCCTCTTCTGATAGTTACTAGTTTGGCAGAAAATGGGAAAATCATGGACATAGTATATCATGATTTCAGCAAAGCATTCATCAAATGCTCACATCATATCCTTATTAACAAAGTGGTAAAAGGTGGGCTGGACAATACCACTGATGGGTGGATCCTAACTCAGGAGTGTCTTCTCACTTCAACTGTACCCAGTGAGTGCTCATTTATAGCTCTGGGCCAACCTGGTGGGAGATTTTGAGTGGAGCGCTACAGAGCTCTGTTTGGTCCAGTGCTGTTCAGCATTTTTATAAATGGCTTGGATTATGAAATTGAGCAGAGATAAATGTAAAATCCTGTATTTAGATACAAAAGAATCAAAAGCACAAGTATAAGATTGGGGACACCCAGCTTGGCAGCACAATATGTAAAAAGGATCTAGGTGTCTAGCTGAGCACAAGGTGAACATGAGCTTAAAAAACTAAAGCAATCTTAGGCTGCATTAAAAGAAGCATCGTTTCCAGATCATGGAAAGTAATAGTTCCGCTATATTCTGTGCTGGTCAGTCCCCATCTAGAGTCCTGTGTCCAGTTCTGGTGCCACATTTTAAAAATGACAACAACAAATGAGCATGTCTAGAAGAGGGAGATTAGGGTGGTGAGGGGTCTGGAAACCAAGTCCTATGAGGGACAGTTGAAAGAGGTGGGTGTATTTAGCCCAGAGAAGAGTAGGTTAAGGGGACACATGATAATGGTCTTCAAATATCTGAAGGGATGTCATGCAGAAAGTGAAGCACACTTATTCTCTATTGCTCCAGGGGGCAGGACTAGAACCAATGGGTGGAAATTGCAGGAAAGCAGATTTTGGCTAAACTTCAGGGGAACCTTCCTAATGGTAGGAGCTGTTCGACAGTGGAGCAGACTGCCTCAGGAAGTGATGGACTCTCTTGCATTAGAAGTGTTAAGCAGAGGCTCGATGGCCATCTGTCAGGGATGCTGTAGTTACATCCTGCATTACAGATCTTGCATTGATCAGAAAGGTACACTTGATGACCTTCAAGGTCCCTTCCAACTCTATTATTCTATGATTTTATATTTTTTTAAATATAAAAATATATTTTTAAAAATATATTTTTAAAATATAAAAAATATATTTTTTCTATTTTTTTAAAAAAACTTTATCTAGCTATATGTCCTAACTAGATAATTTGTGCTGGTAAATATTTACAGTTATATTTTTATGTAAGATATCTGATTAGCAGATGTCTGATTAGCAAGTACCATTATAATGGCAGCACAATGGCCAAGCTAAACAATGTACATTAATTGACTGAATAGACTGGTGGATACTATCATGTGGTGAGGTAATTTGTCATGCTATAAGGAAGGCATGTCAAACAAAAATAAAGCAGAACACGGGCTTCGGTTGAGATTGCACAATGACTTTAAGGCTGCACCTTTATTAGATATTAAGTACACAAACACAACACACCAGACTGGAACTACCAACTCATCACGCAATGGATTGTGCACGTGATTTGAAAAATATAAAGCAGACATACCTTTAGAGGAACAAGCCATTGGCAAAGAAGATGTAAGTACCCCTCTAACATTTCCCCAGGGAAGCTCTCTAGTTGTCAAAAGGGAGAGTGCCACCCTGCTGCAAGTCGATGACAAATCCTTCATTTTGGCTTTTGCTTATCAGTACTGAAAGCCTATAGAATAACCCCTTATTTTCCCCCACAGAACTTTTGATTCCCCAGAGACTATCCCACCAAGGCAGTACAAACTAACTCGCTTTCTATAGGGTCATCTGGTGCCAGGGCAGCTTTCTCTATATTGCCCCAATTATACTTGGGGATGCTCGAACATTTACCATCCTTACTGTCTCTATTTTGTAGCAGACAGAAGCCTCACCCTCAGACTGAGAACACTGAATACAAGACATACAGTGCTACCATCTGTAAATATATAATAAAAGTGGGAAAATAAAACTGCCTGTATGCTTTCCTGTTAAAATCCCTATATCGCCCCTCTGCTATCCACTTTAGGTGATTCAGTAGTGCTGAACGTACACATGTTTCACCACACCATAGATAATAAAGATAACCCTTCAAAACTGCTTTGACAAGAAACAAAACCTTCCAAAACAGAAATGGCCTCATGCCACCCTACCAATCAAGGAGGGCACAATGTCCTTCAAATCCCCGTTTAAAATGTAATACCCAAAGATAAAATGGTAAGGATCTCAGGGCAGTGAGCAAGGCTATTTCCCCTTGCTCCTCCATCTTACCCTCACAACAATGCTGTGAGGCAGGTTAAGCTGAGGCATAATGACTGGCTCAAATTTATTTAGGGCGCAATCCTATGGGGATAGGCCGCATAGGCGGCCTCCTCCGAACTCAGAGGTGACCACTTATCCAATGCAGGGCAGAAGAAGCACAGAGGGGATTGTTCCCTCCACGCTTCTCCTGCCCTGCATTTGCAGCTAGACAGCTGATTTCAGCTGTCTAGCCATGGGAAGGCGGAGTGGGGGAGGAGGCTGCCGGACGACACGTAGGATGTGTCATACCAGCATTTCCACCTTCCCACCCCAGAATGCCCCGTTTTGGCCACTCCGCTCTCCTCTTCTGAGCGGGAAGCATGGGCTCTGAGGTCAGTTCCCGGAAAACCACATATCCTATGGCCATCTAGCAGCTGATTAGCAGCCATAGGATTGCTCCCTCCATGGCTGAGCAGGGATTAAAAAAAAAAAACACAGCTCTCCCCACTGCTGGTCCAAGACTAACCACTACATTACTCTGATTCACATATCGTTTTAGCCACAGACAGCCTAAAATAATCATGCCATGCTTTAGGTCAAGAATTGCTATCCTTAACAACAACAGCAACCCAACATCAACAACAAATTCAACAACTTTGAAGCACCTTATTCGACTATCCTACAACTCAGGGATGGGGAGCATGTGGCCCTCCCAGATGGTGTTGACCTGCAGCTTCCATCAGCCCTAGCCAGCAAAGGTAAGGGATAACAGGTGTTGCAACCCAACAACATCTGGAAGGCGACACGTTTCCTATCCCTGGATGAAAATATTAAAGCCCACTATTTATTTATTTATTTATTTACTTATTATTTTAAATATTTATTGGCCACCTTTCAGGGCAAAGGCCCTCCCAAGGCAACTTATAACAATAAAATACATAAAAACAGTTAATGCTAAAAACATAAAAACAATAAAAGCCAACAATAAAACCAACAATTAAAACCAACAATGATGTTAACAGCAGTAATAACAGCAGTCATATCAATAGAAGGCCACAGTAAAATAATACATTTTCAAGGCCTCCTTAAAAGTCTGCAATGAAGGAGCATGGTGGACCTCCGATGGCAGCTTGTTCCAAAGGTGTGGGGCCACTGCAGAGAAGCCCCTCTGACGTGTGTTCACCCACCTGACTGCTCTCATGGGTGGGCAAATGAGAAGGGCCTCTCTTTCTGATCTTAAAGTGTGGGCAGGCTGATATGTAGTAACTTGGTCCCAAACCATTTAAGGCTTCAAAGGTCAAAACCAGCACTTTGAATTGGGCTCAGAAACGCACCGCTAACGAGTGCAGCTAGCACAATATAGGCGTTATATGATCGAATTGCCTCGCCCCCACCAATACTCAGGTGGCCACATTCTGTACAAGCTGGAGTTTCTGAACCATCTTCAAAGGCAGCCCCACGTACAGCGCATTACTGTAGTCCAGTCTGGACGTGACTAGTGCATGGATAACTGAGGCAAGGTCCGTCCTCTCCAGATAGGGCTGCAGCTGGCGTACCAGCCTAAGCTGGTAAAAAGCACTCCTGGTGAAAAGCACTCCTGGACACCGCAGGCACCTGGGCTTCCCCAGTAAGTTCAGAGTCCAGGAGGGCTCCCAAACTGCACACTTTCAGGGGGAGTGTAACCCCATCTAAGGCCAGTTGTAAATCTCCATCTGAAGTAGTTGGTTTCCCAACCCACAGTACCTCCATCTTGTCTGGATTAAGTTTCAGCTTGTTTACTCTCATCCATCCCAAAACTAGGGCTGGGCAGATCACTTACCCTGTTCCAGCTGGGGGGGTTCGCAGGTGGGGGGAGGTGATCCATCCCTCCCCCCGGAATCCATCTAGGCTGGCTCCGCTCCATGTTGATCCTGCGGAACTGGCCGCCTGGTCCGCATCGCTGGCGATACAGCCGGCAGCCACTGCCATGCTGTATCGCTGTGCTAAGTCTCCGGATGCAAATGGCGTAGTGGGCGCCATTTGTGTCCCTGTTCACGCGATAGGCTACACAAATATTTGCATAGCCTATTGCATGAAAAAACAGGGATGCAGATGGCATAGTGGACACCATTTGTGGCCGTAAAGCTGGTAGATTAACCTAAATGCAGCTGTAAATGGCTGCATTTAGGCTAATCTACCAGCTTTACGGCTGCAAATGGCGTCCACTACACCATTTGCATCCAGAGACTTAGCAGAGCGATACAGCGTGGCAATGGCTGCCAGCTGTATCACCAGCGATGCGGACCAGGCAGCCGGCTCTGCAGGATCAACGCACAGAGGGAGCCAACCCTGACAGATTCCAGGGGGGAGGCGGAGGTTAGTGCTCCGTTCCTCCACAGACCCCAATGGGGCCGGATTCTTGGAATCCAGCCTCAATGGGGTCCGTGGCAGAATTCTCCCCCATCCCTACCCAAAACAGCCTACAGACACTGGTTCAAGAGTTCCACAGCCTCCCTAGGATGTGCAGATGGAAACGAGAGGTAGAGCTGAGTATCCTCTGCATACTGATGACATTTCAGCCCAAACCTCCTGATGACTTCCCCCAGTGGTTTCATGTAGTTGTTAAAAAGCACGGGGGACAAGACAGAACCTTGTGGAACCCACAGGCTAATGGCCATGGGGTTGAACCAAAGTCCCCCAGCACCACCTTCTGAGACCGCTCCTCCAGAAAGGACTGGAACCACTTTAAAACTGTGCCTCCAAAGCCCAGTCCAGATAAATGATCCAGAAGGATACCATGGTCAATGGTATCGAAAGCCGCTGAGAGGTCCAGAAGAACCAACAGGGTAGCACTCCCTCGTCCATTCCCTTGCGTAAGTAATCAACCAGGGCAACCAACGCTGTTTCCGTCCCATACCAGGCCTGAAACCTGATTGGAATGGATCTAAATAATCAGTTTAATCCAAAACTGCTTGGAGTTGTGAGGCCACCACACACTCCAGCGCCTTGCCCAAGAATGGCAATTTTGACACAGGGCGGTAATTATCTGGAACCATAGGATCTAAATTTGGTTTCTTCAGCAAAAGTCTCACCACAGCTTGTTTCAAAGCTGTGGGGACCTTGCCATCCCTCAAGGAGGCATTTACCACCTCCGAGGTCTAGATATCCAGTCCAGCTCTGGCAGATTTCACAAGCCAGGATGGGCAAGGATCTAAAGGGCAAGTAGGAAGCCTCAGTCCTCCAAGCAGTTTGTCCACATCCTCAGGTTGCACAAGCTGAAAGGTATCCTGACTAGAAAGGTATCATGACTAGATGCTGCACCAGCCCCGTTCATATCAGACTCTGACAAAACAATGTCATCCAAGTCAGTGCGAATATGAGCAATTTTATCTGCAAAGTGTCTGGCAAATTGTTCACAGTGGGCCTTTGAGGATTTGAGTTCTTGTGTTCCAAGGCCTACACCCAAGAAGCCTTTAACCATATGAAATAGCTCTGCTGGACAACACTGAGCAGATGCAATGGTGGCAGAGAAGTAGGATTTCTTCACCGCCATCACCGCCACAGAATAAGATCACAAATGGATTCTTACCTGTGTTCGATCGTATTCGTTCCGAGTCTTCTGCCATTTGCGCTCTAATTGTCAACACAGTCGTTTCATCGCCCTCAGCTCCTCAGAGCTGACACAGTTCTATGACTAGGTCAAGGACATTTGGGAGCAATCATATCAATAGCCCGGGTCATCTTCTCATTCCAACCAGTGACCAGAACCGCTGCCTAAGCCTTCAGGAAAATACCCAATAGACCTCAAAAATCCATCCGGATTCATCAGTCTCCGGGGGTGGACCATCAAATTTTGTCTCCCACCCCTGTGGAGGCTACAGATGGCCTGAAGGTCAAAACTGATCAGATAATCATCTGTCCATGCCAAAGGAGTCACCACTGGCTCCCCCACCTGCAGATCATTTTCTCCCAAACCAGCACAGAAACCCAGGTCCAAAGTGTGTTCTGCCACATGTGTTGGGCAAGCTATTATTATTTGAGACAGGCTCATGGTTGACATGGCGGCCATGAAATCCTTAGCCAATCCTGAAAAAGTAGCCTCAGCATGAATATTGAAGTCCCCCAAGACCATAAGCTTTGGGGTCCTCAACATCACACTCAAGACCACCTCAGTCAGCTCAGGCAGGGAGACTGTTGGGCAGCAGGGTGGGCAGTACACCAACAGAATCCCTCTCCTGTCTCGGGTACCCAACACCAGCTACAGACACTCAAAACTGGCTAACTTTTGGACAGGGAATCTGACCAAGGGGACAGAATTCCTATAGACTAAGGCTACCCCCCCCCGCCCACCCCTCTAGTCAAGCTTGGTGCTGCACAAGAAATCCTGGCGGGCACATTTGGGAGAGACTGACTCCTCCCTGTTCATCCAACCAGGTTTCGGTAACACAAGCCAGGTTAGCATGTTCCTCAGCTATAAGCTAAGAAATGATGTTACCTTTCTGAGTAGCCGACCTGGCATTCATCAGCAGCACACTCAGGATAGAGGGGACTGCAGGCAAGACACCAAAATCGCTGAGGTTGGAAGGCGGACTGGAAGGGGATAGAGCATGCTGATGTCTCAATTGTCTTTCCCTCTCCCAATGTCGTCGCCTCCCACCACCATAGCACCCTCTGCCCAGCACTACATCTACAGTGGCCCCAACTTCCTCCACTGGTAGACACATTTCAGGCCCACTAAAACCACATTCCCAGTTATAGTTAACTGATGGCACTCTCCCACACTACAGATTGACACAATGGGGGAGGAAAGCAGGAAAAAAGAAACTAAAAATAAAGTTCTAGGGAATGTCTGTAGACAAAAACTCTCCATTCCAACTTGGACAGAATAATAATTTGTGATGAGTTGCATTGATTGCTTGTCATAAAAAGCCTTAAACGTATGTAAGGCTTTCTATGACGAGTGATCGATGCAATGATGAAAACTATTTGACGTGAACGTTCTGCCACTGTTATTATGTAAGTGTGATTCTTGACTAATTTATGAATCAGAAACATTTAGCACATCAACTTCTTAGTTCATCTGCTAGAGCTTCCACCCAGTGATCTCATGTTAGCATACCCTGCTTAGGTCAATCAAATCCAGTTCTTTGGCTAACTGCCTTCAGGATTCTTCATCCATGCTAGCTGAATTTGACCAAGTGTCTGTTGCTGTTGTTGCAGTGACAAACGACACTTCAGTCAGTTTATTCAATGTACCCAACCTCTCAGTGTTTTGAGATGTATATTGTTAACATAATTCAAGATAGGAACTTGAAAGATCTAAAAAGTGTTTGACATCTGGCACAGTGACTCAATTAATTACTGTGCTGAATTAATTAGTCTACTGGCTCCCCTGAGCCAACTACCACAAGTTTAAACTCAGATTCATAATACTACTTGGAATCTGAACCAATCAGAAACGGGTATTCAGTGTTCAGATTCTATTTGAGGCTGAGTAAAGGGGAAGTGTAGGTGATTTCTGTACAAGAAAAGCATCCCAAATTGCTGCTACTCTACTCGATATCAAAGGTAGCAACAATGATAGCAAACTCTGATAGCAAATGCATCAGTGAATCCCAATTGATAAGTTGGGAGAATTGCAGACAGAAGCCCATAAATATATTATTTTCTTTCACTCACAGAAAGGAGAAGTTAACAAGTTAGCATACCATTAGCACCATACTTGTTCCTTTGATTACTTATTAAGTAGCTGCCTGGCTGCTTGTAGATTTCTGGGATGACTGACATTCATTATTTTAATAACAATTAATAATTTTAATAACAATTTAATAATTGTAATAACCTGACAGAGTGCCCCTCCTGACATGAATGTTCACCTATTTGATAAACACTTGAGTTCAAACTTTCACCCTGTAGATCCTTGATTTCATCAGACCATCTTTGAATATTAGTCTCAGCTAGAATAATTTGTGACAAGCATAAGAGTTCAGACTCAAAAATCATTAAAGAGTTGACTTCGTTTGCTTCTCTATATTATACATTATTATATTATACATATTATACATACATAGTGTATTATACATACACTAGTAGAGCTAGTGTTTAAGGGCATGTGTTATGGGCTGGTCGACCCTAGTACAAATATCAGGTCAGCCGTGAACTCATTCTCAGCTTCCCATGTATAATATAACGTCCTACTATCTTACAAGGTTGTTGTAAGAATTACTCATGGAATGCATGGAAAGCACTCACGGATTTAGGAAATTTGAGGATTTGCTATATAAATAGTGTGGCCAGGATGAAGAAGAATGTAAGCTGAGGAATGTGCAAACACCTTGTTCAACAATTTGGATATCTGCTTGTAAGAACAAGGTCTTTGAATATGACTTACTCTAGACAAGAACATAGCACATGGGTAATAAGCACTTTGCCTGTGGCAGCCTGTTATTACTACTTTGATATTTTTATTTAATATTAAGCTTCCATTTATGTCACTTTACCTGTTTCCAATTTCTTGAAAAAATATTTAACCATAGGTTGCTATAATGGCGCCTTAGCAAAAATATATAGCATGTTTATTTATATATAAACATTTATATATATTATATATAGAGATATAATATAGTATAGAGAGACAGAGAGAGAGAGACAGAGAGAAAGAGTAGATGTATTGTGTGCCTTTAAACAAGAATTCATTATTCACTTTCCATTGCCATAACTTTTCGGTGCCAGGTTAAGACCTATCTCTTTTCCCAGGCATTTGGCTAGGGATGTCAGAGAATTCTGCCACGGATCTCGGGGAGGCCGAATGCCAGCGCACTCAGCCCCCCGAAATTGGTGGCGGAACGGTCTGCCCTCCCGCCCCCCCCCGGGACGAGACTTACCTGGGGCGGATCTTCCTGGCGGCGGCAGCTGCGGCGGCGGCGGCGGTTGCAGCGGCCGGTCTTCCAACCGGCCGCCGCCGCCGCCGCCATTTCCAGTTTAAAAAAAAGACGTGATAGGCTACGTAAAGATTTACGTAGCCTATCACGGCTAGGTTTTTTTAAAAAAACGTGATAGGCTACGTAAATCTTTCCGTAGCCTATCACGTCTGACTTTAAAAAAAAAAAAAAACCGCACGTACGCAAATGGCGGCGGCCATGGCTGCCGCCATTTGCATCCCTGCTAGCCAGCGGCCAGATGTCCGGCTGCTGGCGGAGCTGGCCGGCAGCTCCACAGAATCCCTGCGGAGCACAGCCGGCCGGCCAGGATTCCGGGGGAGAGGAAAAAAGCGCCACCCCCCCATCCAGGATTCCGGGGGGAGGGACGGAGCACCTCCCCCCCCCCATCAACATAATCTGTGAAAGCTAAGTGACTTTCGTACATCCCTACATTTGGCAGCACATGATGAGTTTTAATTGGTCCTGGATGTCTTTCATTATGACTGACAGTTAAAAGCTGTTTTTAGTTATATGTTGTTTGTGTATATTGTCTGTGCACATTTATATAAATGGCTTTTAAACTTTTTATATGGTATTTAATGTAGGGGTGGACGAAAGGCACTTAGCTTTCGTCGAAGCTTGTTCGCGGTGGGGGGGAGGCGCTTCGCGGCTCCCCCCACGAAGTTCAGGCCGGGGGGGGAGGCTTCCCGCCTCGCCCCGGCCGAAATTCAGGCCGGGGGGGAGGCTTCCCGCCTCGCCCGGCCGAAATTCAGGCCGGGGAGGAGGCTTCCCGCCTCGCCCAGCCGCGAACGCCATTGTTTAAAAAAAAAAAAAGAAACGCCCCCGTGATAGGCTACGTGACGATTAACGTAGCCTATCACGGCTGACTTTGCAAATCTAGCCGTGATAGGCTACGTTAATCGTCACGTAGCCTATCACGGGGGCGTTTTTTTTTTTTACTTTTATTGCAATGGCGGCGGCGGTGTTTCTTTTTTCTTTTATTGGAATGGCGGGGGTGGCAGCCGGTCGAAAGACCGGCTGCCGCTCCCGCCCCGCTCCAACACCCACTCCAACACCCGCTCCAACACCCGCCGAACCGCCGGCCGGACCCGCCGCCGGGAGGGACATTTGGCGAAGGTAAGTCCCGTCCCGGGAGGGGTGCGGGGGGCGGGAGGGTTCCGGAGGATTTCTCCCCGAAACTTGTTCGGGGGGCCGAACACGTTGGCGCTCGGCCCTCCAAAGTTTCGGGGAGAAATTCTCTGCCATCCCTAATTTAATGTTTTAACTTCTGTAAACGGCCCAGAGAGCTTCGGCTATGGGGCAGTATAGAAATGTAATAAATGCAGGCTGCTTACCTGTAACTGTAGTTCTTCAAGTGGTCATCTGTGTATTCACAATATGGGCTCTCCACCTGCTCTGAGCCTCATTCGGGAAGCTTCTATAGCTGAGGAATGTTTTGGCGGGAACCCTCCCCCACTATCCACTGTGCATGTCCTAGCAGGTTCCCACCCATTCCCTCAGTTCCTTGAGACTGCCTAGTGCGGCCTCAGATCTGAGGGAAAAACAATCATGCCTCGGTACCAACATCGAGTCCGACATTGACAATGAAATTGGGATGGTGGGTGGGTTGTGTGAATGCACAGATAAGGGATGTACGAAACTCACCTTCTCACGGAATTTTTCGCGGTGCGGGGGAGGCACTCTGTCCCTCCCCCCGGAATCCTCGATGGAGGGGGAGGTGATCCAGTCCTCCCCCCCCCCCCGGAATCCTGCCCGGCCAGCTCCGCTCTGCGGCAGCTCTGCGGAGCAGCTGGTCAGGGCTGTCTGCAGCCGGATTTCCGGACGCAGATGGGCTGCTGTGGAGGCAAATGGCGGCTGCTGTAGCGGCCGCCATTTGCATCCAGACAGGCTGCTGTGATAGGCTACGTAAGTATTTACGTAGCCTATCACGGCTAACCCCAAAAAGAAAAAAAAAACAGCGTATGCAAATGGCGGCAGCTACGGCAGCCACCATTTGCATTCCCTATTTTTCGCCGTTCTAGCCTACGTAAATATTTACGTAGGCTATTATGGAGAAAAAAAGGGGAACGCAAATAGAGCCCACTATGCTATTTGCGTTCCCCTTTTTTTCGCTAGAAAAAATATTTAAATTATTTTTTTTTATTAAAAACATAAAATATTTATGTAGGCTAGAACAGCGAAAAACAGGGAACTCAAATGGTGGCCGCCGTAGCCGCCGCCATTTGCATACGCTGGGGGGTTTTTTCTTTTCTTTTTGGGGTTAGCCGGAAATACTTACATAGCCTATCACAGCTGCAAGGACCATCTGCCGCTAGCGCCAGAGCCGCCGGAACCGCCACTGCTGCCACCGAAGCCGCCGCATCCACCCCAGGTAAGTTCCGTCCTGGGGGATTCCGCGGGGGGGGGGGCAGGAGGCCGTTCCACCACGGATTCCTTAGAATCTGGCCTCACTGGAATCCGTGGCGGAATTCTCTGCCATCCCTAGCACAGATGACCACTCAAATAACTACAGTAACAGGTAAGCAACCTGCATTTCTTCTTCATGGTCTCTGTGCATCACACATGTGGGCGATTAAGGAGCCGCTCCTGACATAGGGATAAAGTAAAGTACCCCTCATAGAGTAAAGACGGGAAACCTTGAACTGGCCCTCTGTAACAAGAAAGAGCTACCGAATAAACTCTTGTGGATGAAAGTTTTAAACCTTTTTGAAACAAACTATGCAAAAAGAAAAGAACATTATCAACCAATGCTTGAAGAGAATCGAAAGCATGAAGATTAGCAAACGTCAGAAAAGATGACCACTTTGCAGCATAGGACCGATGTGTAGCCAGCTTCCGAGCTGCATCCAGAACTGCCTGAACTCCGGATGGAACTCGAGGAATGGCATTCATTGCCAAATCCACCAAGCCATTAGCTTCAGAGTGTTGAGGTCTGGGTGTCAGTTCCTGCCTTAGTCCCGAGAAATCAGAGCAAGGTCTAGAGCTTGCAGAAGACGCAAAAACTGCTTCATTGACAGATGCAGCAGGGTTGGAAACCACAGCTGTCTCAGCCACCAAGGAGCAATTAGAATGCAGTCTGTCTTGTCATTTGCTATCTTCTGCAGCACCTTGGAGAGGAGGAGAAATGGAGGGAACAGATAAAAAAGTTCCCCTCGCCACTGTATCTGGAACACATCATCCACAGACAATCGACCAATCCCCGCCTTTGTGCAGAAGTGACTGCACACTGCATTTGCTGGGGTCGCAAACACGTCCATTATGGGGCGACCCCATTCCAAGAAAAGACGATCCAAGGTGCAAGTTGACATCTGCCACTCGTGAGACGACTGGTACACCCGACTTAGTGAATCTGCTAAAACACTGTCTTGTCCAGCAATGTGAAGAGCACTCAAGATGATATCCCGCTGGATTGCCCATTGGAAAATGTCCAAGGTGAGGTTGACAAGCCGGGAAGAATGCATACTGCCTTGTTTCCAAGTGTGCCAAAAGACTGTCATACTGCCAGTCAGAATTTGCACATGTCGTCCTTGAAGGTAAGGCCCAAAAGCTCACATCGCCTTCCAAGCCACAAGAAACTCTGGAAAGTTTCTCCTTTTCTTTTGCAGACCAGATGCCCTGAGTCCACAACGGGCCACAGACCACAGTGGACTGCCCATCCCTGTCTGTCATCAGGATTCATGTAGGAGACGGCTGGACAAAGGGGGCTCCTCGGTCCAAGTTGCACAGCTACATCCACCAGAGAAGGGAAATCAACACTTTGTCCAGGATCGTGAATCAACAACGCCAAGCATCCAAGGTGGAATCGAAGTTTTGGATCAACCATCTGCAGTGGTCGCATCCGAAATCTCGCCCATTGAACAACAGTGGCTGTAGCCACCATGCGTCCAAGCAAAACTTGAATGGTGTGAGTGGTGACCCGTTGATGAAGCAAGGCGGTCTCCGTGAGAGTAACCAGCTGATCCTACTGGTTTCAAGGAAGGTAAGAGCATGCAACTGTCAAATCTAGCAGCACTCCTATAAACTGGAGACATTGAGTAGGCTTCAGGGTTGATTTCTCCCTGTTGACATACACGCCCAGGGCACCCAGAAGGTTCAGAACAATCCTGATGGCATAGTAAAGACCTCTTTGGAGTCTGAGATGAGCAGCCAGTCATCCACGTAAGGATAAACCTCGATTCCCTAGAGTCTCAGATACATGCACACGACCGCCATGCACTTTGTAAAGATCCTCACGGCAGTCGCCAGACCAAAGGGCAGGACTCTAAACTGAAACATGTCGGTACTGATGACAAAGCACAGGTACCAGTGGTGGGCATCCGCAATCGCTATAGGAAAATATATGTCCTTCAGGTCTATGGTGGCAAATCAAACATTCCTCCAAAGAAGAGGGAGAATTGTAGCCAATGTGATCGTTCTGAACTTTCTGGGGTCAATAAACTTGTTCAAGTCCCTTAAGTCAATGATGGGGCAGAGGCCTCTGTCCCATTTCGGTATAGTGAAATACCGAGAAAAGAAGCCATCCTCCAGCTGGAATGAAAGGACTCTTTGAATAGCTCCTTTTCAAAGCAAGGTAGATGTCTCCAGAAGGAGGGCTTGCAAAGATGGGAGCAATGCGGACAGTCGGGGGCGACGGTGTGAAATCTATCATGTAACCCCAACCAATTATATCTAACATCCAGGTGTCCAATGTTATTGCCTTCCAGGCTGGCAAGAAACATGCCAAGACGGACCCGAAGACAGATTGACTGGAGAGGTCGGGGGGTGACAAATGGCAGGAAGTCAAAGTCGATGCTTTGAGGAGGACTCAGGCCTGCCACGAACTTGATGGAACTTTGAAGGTCTGCTTTTTTCTGCTGTTGAGGCTGGTAGTGTTGGTACCAGTCAAATTGTTTGGTCGCATATGGTTGAGGCCGAAACCACTTGCAGCCCTTGTAGTGATGTTGCATGTGTTGAGGGCTCAGACCCATCTTACAGGTGGTTGTCTTTGCTTTCTGGACAAAGTCCATTTGCTCGTCCGTCTTGGCATTAAAGAGCCCTTCGCCGTCAAAGGGCAGGCCTTCTATTCAGGACCGAGCTTCTGGAGTCAAGCCCACAGACCTCAGCCAGGCATGCCTCCTGAGAGCGACAGTGCCAACCGTCGACTTGGCGCTACAGTCCGCCTCATGCCAAGTATTAATTTGTTGTCTCAACAGCTTGACAGCCTCTGTGAGGAAGACCCTGGCGAGTTCCTTTTGGTCCTCTGGGAGGTAGGCAGAAAGGGAATCCATCTTGTCCCACAGGAATAAAAGGTATCTAGCTATCATGGCCTGGTAATTGGCCACATGGAGAACCAGGGCAGCTGAGGAATACATTGTCCTATCTAAAAGATCCAACCTCCCCGCCTTGTCGTCAGGCGATGCATGAAATTTTTGCGACTGTCCCTGCGCCGACTCCACAATGATGGAGTTGGGTCATGGGTGTAAATACAGGAATGCTGCGTCCTTTTCCTACCCCCGATCAAAGGACTCAAGGCGCTTAGACATTGGTGCCATGGAGGATGGAGCCTTCCAGGACTGTTGAACGGTCTGAAAGATGGTTGGGAGGAAGGGAACCGCCACCGGTTTCAATTATTCAGTATGGACTGCATCAAAGACAGGATCCTGTATATGCTCCTCTGGCTGCTGTACTTCAATGCTCAAAGAATAGGCCATCCTGCCGACTTTCTCAGCAAAGTCAAACATGTCCTCTGAAGGGGACGCTCCCTCCTGGGACCCCACTACGTCATCCAGAGATGGGATGGAAGGGGGGACAGATGAGTATGTGGAAGGGTCTGACTGGTAATCATCATCTGAGTCATGGTTCGTGGCACAGGGGCCGCAGATGGGATTGGTTGTGGCACCGACGCCAGAGTGAGTGAACCGGTTTAGGGGCCCCTCACATATCTGGAGCGATCAAAGAAGTACTCTTGGTCCCTGAAAGTACGGCAGTCTTCAAAATGGTAAGGTCTCTGTGGAGGGCAAGACCATTCTGACCTCCTGTCCCAGACACCATGAGGAGATCTTGACCTCTCCCTATAGTGGGACTCGAAACGTCAATCCCCATAGAGACAATGAAGCAGCCCAGGATGACACTGATGCTGTTGGTCCTGAGGAGACGGCGACGGGAGGCTTCCTGCCTCATTGGCAACTGATAATCTCTGGATGGAGAAATCTCTCGGTCCTGAGAGGCTGGTAGTCAAGGGGGAAAATCCAAGATTTCACCCTCAGACACCATAGACACTGGCTTGATGACGGGAGTGGTCAGTACCGGCAACAGTACATGAATTGGTGAATCCAGCAAGGGAGGAGGTGCCAGAAGCTTTGGTTTGGAAGCTCTTCGGTTTGGAAGATTTCCGGCTGTGGACTGGCTGGTGCTACTGCTGGGTAAAAAAAAAAAAAGCGTACGCAAATGGCAGCAGCTACAGTGGCAGCTACAGCTGCCACCATTTGCGTTCCTTATTTTTCGATGTTTTAGTCTATGTAAATATTTACGTAAGCTAAAATGGCGAATAAAAAAGGAATGCAAATAGCGCCCACTACACTATTTGCGTTCCCCTTTCTTTTGGCCATAATAGTCTACGTAAATATTTACATAGATTAAAATGATGAAAAATAAGGAATGCAAATGGCGGCCGCTGTAGCCGTCGCCATTTGCGCACGCCTTTTTTTTTACCCAGACATGATAGGCTATGTAAGTCTTTACGTAGCCTATCACGTCTGGGTAAAAAAAAAAAGACCAGGCTGCAAATGGCAGCTGCGGCTGCCAGTTGGAAGACCAGCCACCGCCGAAGCTGCCGCTGGAGCCACCGCCATCCGGAACATCCGCCCCAGATAAGTCTTGTCCCGGGGGGGGTGGGGGGGGCAAGCCATTCCACCACGGATTTCAGGGGGCTGAATGCCAGTGCATTTGGCCTCACTGAAATCCGTGGCGGAATTATCCGCCATCCCTATTTAGCCATGATAGGCTACGTAAATACTTATGTAGCCTATCACGGCTAAAGCGGGGACGCAAATGGCGTAGGGGATGCCACTTGCGTCTCTGCTTTTGCTGTGACAGGCTACGTAAGTATTTACGTAGCCTATCATGGCAAAAGGCAAATACGCAAATGGCGGTGGCTACAGTGGACGCCATTTGCGTGGACGCCTTTTGACGTGATAGGCTACCTAAGTATTTACATAGCCTATCACGGCCTCCACAGGCATGCAAATGGCATCCCTGCATTAGCCGTGATAGGCTACATAAATACTTACGTAGCCTATCACGGCATTCCTGGGGAGGCAAATGGTGGCCACCGACGCGGCCGCCATTTGAGGAGCACCCACCGGCGAACGGCACCAGGTAGGCTCCGTTTCGCGCACGTTTCGCGGGGTTGGGGGGCTTCAGTTCGCCACGGATCCCTGGGGGCCGAATGTGCTGGCATTCGGCCTCACTGGGATCCGTGGCAGGATTCTCCGCCATCCCTACCCCGCTTTGGCCTCTGCAGAAGACCCTGCAGCATTCTCTGAATGCTTTCAGAGAATGCTTTCTCTGAACAAGACTGTCCACTACATGGTCAAAAGAAAACTGAGGGAACCGGCAGGAATCCGCTAGGACATGCGCAGTGGACGGTGGGGGAGGGTTCCCACCAAGACGTTCCTCAGCTATAGAAGCTTCCCAAATGAGGCTCCGTGCAGGGACAGAGCCCATATGTGTGATGCACAGAGACGAAGAAGAAGAAGAAGAAGAAGAAGAAGAAGAAGAAGAAGAGAAGGAGGAGGAGGAGGAGGAGGAGGAGGAGGAGGAGGAGGAGGAATCCTACCCATACTCTATGATCAGCATCCAAGGTCCTTCTTTGGGTGCCTCCTACGAGGGAGGCTCGGAAGGTGGCAACAAGAGAGAGGGCCTTCTCAGTGGTGGCCCCCCAACTGTGGAATGATCTCCCCGATGAGGCCCTTCTGGCGACAACATTGTTATCTTTTCCACATCAGGTTAACACCTATCTCCTTTTTCAGGCATTTGGCATCTTAAGATGAGTCCTTAATCAGTCCTGGATTTGTCTTTTATGGCTGATTGCTCAATGCTGTTTTTAGATATATGTTGTCTTTGTGTATATTGTTTGTGTGTTTTATGTAAATGGTTTTTAAACTTTTACACTGAATTTTAATGGGGAGGGTACTGTAATTTAATGTTTAATATTTTTAATCTTTGTAAACTGCCCAGACAACCTCAGCTATGGGGCGGTATAGAAATGTAATAAATAATAAAAATAATAATAAGCACATTTCTATGTTTCTACTTGTTGAGAATAGGTCTGAACACAGGAAAACAGTGATTTTAAATATTTAGCTGAACCCCCATCTGAGCAAAGCCTTGAGCTTACACTTCTTTCTGACCACTGAGCCATGCTTTAGCCATGCTGGCTAAATGCTGCCAACATTAGCCATGCTGGGAGAAGGACTGTATGCACTCCTGACATACCCTTGTTCACGGGATGGGATGTGGAATGGATTAAATTACACAATCACAGTGCTACTGCTGCATGTTGATTGGTGCCTTCGAGGCACAGCTAATATGGAGACATAGTCAGAAGCAGTGTTGTGACTGGGAGCAAGCACCTGAGTTGCTAAGAACTCTGTGAAAGAGCCCATCACCGTTGCTGTGTTAGTTCTCTTTTACGGTAGGACTAAGTGGCATGCCTTCCCATCTTTTCTGGAAATTCATCCCCAGCGAACCAGAGCGGGTGGGAGAGAGAATGTCAGACCAATACAGCCAAAATTAAGCACGTTTTAAGTCCCATTAAATTCAACTGGAGATTTAACTACATGTTAAGGCTACAACCCTATGCACACTTACCTGGCAGTAAGTCCAACTGAACTCAGAAATGAATGAGACTTTAGTTTTGGTTGGATTGTGCCATTCAGTATTTTATTTATACAGTTACACGTACTACACAAAGCAACGGGCTGATTTAAAAGAGATTTACCATGTTAAAAGTCCATTACTTTAGTAGTCCAACATATTTTTTCTGTTTTTATCATTTTTTTCAAATATTCACTGTAAATCCCCTCCCCCCCCAAAACTCTATTCAAATAATGGTGAAAGCCAGAATTGATACCAGTGCAAATAAAACTAGGGCAGTGCCAACATTTGGCCCAAATATATTTAAAGGGCAAAAGCAGGGTTTTAGTGGAACGAAATGTTTCATGCAAAACTGCTAGATTATCTTTTCCCCCCACAAACTGTGTACCTGGCCAAAATCCAATGTACACTTATGCCCGCACTGATTCCTTTCTACACCACCAATTCCCTTCCACAAGCGCTGGGTCCCACCAATTCGGTTGTCCAAGCAGAACCCATCACTTATGCAAAGGAGATTTAGCGCTTCTGGGGCAACCTAAAATGAGCAGAAATGCTCATTTCTGGAAGGAGCCAGGTTGGCGGAGCTTCCTTATGCAAGCTCCGCCAACCTGCCTCCTTCCAGAAACAAGCAGAAGAGGGCTGCTGGGGGTGGAAACACCCCACTGGTTTCTTCCCGCTCTTTGCAGCTGCCTCTTTCTTTGAACTGCAGCTTTGGATCCATTTAAAGAAACAACCATGGGGACTTCCTTCTAAGTTAATTCCAGCCAGTCACAGACCAGATGATGTCATGCTGTGTGCAATCAGATATGGCTATGTGACACTGTCACAGAATCAAATCTGACTGAGGATAATGCGTCATCTCTTCATCCTGGGTAGACAAAGATTTTAATCCCATGTCCTAGTCCCACCCTAAACAATTGCTGAAATGAAGGAAGTGTGTGTGTGTGGGGGGGGTATTAAAAGCCACTTCATTTTGGCTCAGCCAAAGGTAAAATTAAAAAAATACCTTCAACACCCTCTTAAAGCAAGACATAAAGTACTGTTCCTACTGTAGCTGAACAAAGAGATAATAACTCAGTGAGCGAGTTCACATGTCACGCTAAGCCACCCTAAGAATAAGCCGTGGTAGTATGGTGGTTTGCTCATTACTCCTGACAGATGATCGGGTGCTCCGCAGCTTGCAGTGGCTTGTTTTACAACTCAGTCCTCCTCTTTGTTTCTTCATTCCCTATATCAGCATGCTTTCTGCAATTGGTCTGCTGGGCTTGCCAGCTTACGAGGGAAACTCCCCACCATCCTGCATCTGATCACCACATACATATAATTATCTGAGCCTTTATGAAGATGGTAATGTGCTCACAATTTTTAAAAAAGAAAAACTGGGGTCTTGTGCAAATGCACAGGAGCGCAAGGCCACCTGTCCACTATTTAGCCCAGCACACCGATATCCCCCTTTTGTCAATGTCCTTGTCCTTTCATCCTCCACTTCAATGCTTGCCTTGCTAGTGAACTAGTATGTGCGTTTTAAGCTTGCTTTGCATACTACTGAACTAATTATACCTGCCTGAAAAGCTCCTTCTCCTACAGTTGCCAGCCGTTTTCAGCTCCCCCACCCCCCACCCTTCATGCTTTTCTCTTCCCTCTACAGGTCTCCATTGTTAGCTGCCAGGTATGAATATGGGTTACAGAGTAGTGACAGGGATCAAGTAAACATACACATAGTTCAAAACAAAGCAGGAAGGGAGGGGGATCAGTAAACATGAAAACTGCAAGGCAAACAAGTGAGGTGGGTCAGTAAATATATGCAAATTTCAAGGCAGAGCATTGAGTGGGCTTGGTAAATACATGCAAATTTTGTGGCAGATAAGAAAAGCAGAAGGGAAAATAAATTATGAAAATTTCATGGCAGTGAATTTTCAAATGTGCGAACCTGAGCAAGGCCGAAAAATATTTTTTAAAAAGGATGTGAACATGCTTGGAACACTCTCCAGTATCCTTTCTTCTCAATTTTTCTGAGCACAGGGTGGAGGGCACTGACAAGGGATGAGGGGGGATGAGGGCGGTACTAGTGAGATCATGAGGAGTGGCAGGGGTTTTTGCCACTCTTACCTGGCAGCTATCTAGTCGTTCCTGACAACCTATGATGAAGTTGCCCTTCTGGGTTCAGACATCACAACAAGCCACCCTGAACAACCCAACAACAAGCCACAGTTTCTGAGGGTGGCTTGTCCACGGAAAACAACCCATGATGAAAAACCCGCTCCAGGTTTGGACGTTGCAACAAATTACCCATGGTGACAAGCCACTGTGGCTTATCATGTTATGTGAACCAGGTCAGTATGTGGGCTATGTTGTCATTCCCTTTATTACATTTACATGGACCTTTATTTCCAGTGGCAGCACACCCATCAATATGCTTTTAAGCTTTCTGAATATACTTGATTTAACAGATGTTTCAGGAATGTCAGTGTAACTTGAGTGATATAGTTATTTCTCTACTTCCTACTAATACAAGTTGTCAAATTATTATTAATTCATATGTTGCAGTAGTGGAGAAATAAAGCCAAAAATATTAAGAATAGAAGACATATGATTATGAAGCATGATGAACCAAACTTACCTTATACTGTTTAAGGTTTAAACCTACGTGCAGAAAAACTTCACTATAAGGAACTCTATGGTCTAAACCAGGAACTTAATGGGTTCAGGGTAGAATTTAGCCTCATAAGCTACCTAGAAATGTGGGTACTCAGGCCTCAAAGCCATCATCAGATACAAAACAAAACAGGAGTGGGCTGAGAAAGTGTATGAAAAAACTCAGCCTTTTAGCCAAGTTTCGTCAAGAGAACAGTATCCTCTGCCTGCTACTTAACTTGTCAGGCTCTAGTATCCAACTTAAGTCCCTAGTTCCAATTCCAGCAATGGACAGCAGAGAAATGGGCTGGAAAATTCTCATTGCAGGTCTGGATTTGGTTTGGCTGCACACAGCACCTACTCCTACAGCAGCCTGCCTGCACTTTAAGATCATCAGCTGAGGACATCTTTCATGTCCCTTCCCCATCAGAGGTGAGGCAAATGTCAACAAGAGGCAGGGCCTTTTTGGCTGTGGTGCCCCAGTTTTGGAAAGACTCCCCCAGGAGGCCCACCTGTACAAATATTGTTACCTTTTTTGGCCTTCTTATTCCACCGAGGCATTAAAAAATTATTAGCAATGTCTTTTAGTATTATTCTAGATGTTTTACCTGCTGCTTTTATTCTGTTAATTTATTGTTCTGGCCTGGCAGACACATCACACAACTCAAGATTTCTTTTAAACCAAAACCCTGAGTTCCAACTCTGGCTTGTCAGGGGAGAGACAAGCCAGACATCCCGGTTTGCATGTCATGGCAAACAACCCAATGACAAAGCATCCCTAGGTTGTTTAGCAACTCCTGCAGGCAGCATGCACGAGTACACTCACTTGTATACAATAACCCTGGGTTGTTGTTGTTTTTTAAAAAATGGGTTATTGTGACATGCAACCCAGGCCACTGAATTATTTTGCTGTGTTTTCATGTCAATGTGAATTGCCCTGGAATTTAGTTAATGAAGATTTTTTTTTATTTACTTACTTACTTACTTACTTACTTATTTACTTACTTACATACAGCTCAATAGCCAAAACTCTCTGGGTGGTTCAAAAAAATTAAAACCACAAGGTACAGCATAAAGCAATATAAAATATGAAAGCTAAAACTACAATATAAAAATACAACCAGAATAAAACCTAGCAGCAATGAAGATATTTAAACTTCAGATTTAAAACAGCAGAGCTAAAAGACTAGAATGCTAAAATGCTGGGAAAACAAAAAGGTCTTCACCTGGTGCCCAAAGGAGTAGGATGTAGGTGCCAGGTGCACCTCTCTAGGGCGCACATTCCACAACCAGGGTGCCACAGCAGAAAAGGCCCTCTTCCTGGTAGCCACCTACCTCACTTCCTTTGGCAGGGGCTCCTTGAAAAGGACCCCTGAAGATGATATTAGGATCCAGGTAGGTACATATGGGAGGAGGCAATCCTTCAGATAACCTGGCCCAAAGCCATTTAGGGCTCTGAATGTTAATACCAGCACTTTGAATCAGGCCTGGACATGGACTGGCAGCCAAGAGAAGGAAGGCTGGTATATAAATTTAAACACATTTTCCATAGATGATTTTACTGAACAGCTCTGAATTGTGCTAATCATGACAGCTATTAAAGAACAGTAAACAGGATATCAACATTGAGTATCCCCTAACATACCAGTGTGTTGTTATTCAAATCCATCTTCCCAACAAATGGCCCCCATGTTGTTCCAACTGGAAGCTGCTGTCGACTCTGGATCTTGCGTTCCCCTTCCTTCTGGAACACCTCCAACTCCCCTAAGAAACAAAGAAAATGAGAAGTGCTTAGAGCACCTCCATATATGTCATACACAACCACCCCCACCTTTGTATTTGTTTCTATAACCAATGTTTAAAGGGGCCATAAAGTAAGAAATTAATTATAGATGCTTAGAAGACCATTGATACTGTCGTACTGGGAAAGCATTAACCAAGCTTTCCCCTCATGAGCATTCTCATTATTTGAAATGTTGTTTTGAAAGTCTAACACATTTCTTGCGGTTTTTCATGCTCATTTAATTTATAAAAGCATTTTTTTGTCCAGCAATTCTTTGAGAATGAAAGATGCAAGAGTTCTTTGGAAAATATCACTAGTACTGGGAGGAAAGGGTTTGTAAGTTCACTCTGAATATGGTGAAGGTCTAACACATAAGTTGATTGATAATACCCATCCAATACATTGCATTTCAGATTGATAACAAAGAGTAGCTATTAATAGGGCTGCATGAATTCCATACTTTTACAGCTGCACAGTACAAGAGTGAAATTTTATATTAGGAAGATAATACAGAATCCTAAGAATCTTGTTTTGTATTTAAAAATCCAAGTTTCGAATCCATATGGCTGTGGACGTATGCTTGGAAATTGTTGGACAATGCCTGGTGCAATCTTCAGAAGCTAAAAGGAAAATAATGACCTTTTTAGGGCCATTGCTTCCCACATACTATATCAAGTAAGAATTTCTGTATGGGCAGTTGCAAACTACCACAAAAAATACCAAGAAAATAAGGGCCAGTTCATTTGGTATTTTTCTCAGGATTATATTGAGAATGAGCCTGGGCATGGGCATGGGCTTGGGCTTGGATTTAGGTACTATTTCTCCCACCACCAATCCTTTTATCCCACTCTTCTATCCCCTATGGGAAAAAGGTACAAAGTGAACTGGATAGATCCTGCATTTATTTGAATGAGGAATCCTTGATCCTGAAAAGTCAGAGTCTGCTAGACATAGCTCCCGAAATGACACAAGACACTTTGCTCTGGCATAACAATGACATGTCCAGGTCTGAGACGCATCTTCTTGGTGGCCCTCTCCTCTGTCAGAGAGCCCTCGTGGGTTATCCAGTGGGAGGTAACAATGGCAGCAGCACTCCAAGCAGGCCAGGTGGTTGGCTCTAGATGCCACTGTAATTTCCCAAAATGCCCCTGATGTAGCATTACTCCGAGTGCTGTGGGAAATTAAATATCCTATCTCACCAACATTTTAGAGAAGAGCTGAGCCAAAGTTTCCCAGAATACATATTTCCGAGAAAGGTTCTGAGGTTCTTCTTTTTTCCTCAGCCCCATAGAAAAAGAAGGCCACTTTGCAGAATTTTCTCCTAATATTATTTGGGGTGGTAAAAACAAAAAGGGATTGTGAACAGTATGTGGCAGATGTGAAAAAAGGCAAATTCCATGATAGGAATCACTAGTAAAAGGATTGAAAATAAATATGCCCAATATCATAATGTCTTTATATAAAGCTATGTTTTTCTCCCTCTCTTGTAACACAAGAACCAAGTGTCATCCAATGAAGTTGAATGCTGGGATATTCAGGACATACAAACAGAATTATTTTTTTTCCACAGCACATAGTTAAACAACGGAATTCACTGCCACAAGATGGTCACCAACTTAAGACTGTTTGAAAATTCAATCCTGAAGTCTTAGACAAATTCATGGAGGTTACTAGTTATGGTGGCTATATACTGCCTTCAGGTTCAGAGGCAGCATGCCTCTGAATCTCAGTTGCTGGGAAGCAACAGTAACAGAGGGCCATTGCTCTTATGTCCTGCTTATAGACTTCCCACAGTGGTAGAACCCATGCTTGAAGGTCCTAGGTTTGATTTCCAGCATCTCCAGGTAAGGCTGATCATAGAATAAATCATAGAATCACAGGTTGGAAGGGGCCTACAAGACTATCGAGTGCAACCCCCTGCTCAGTGCAGGAAGCCTGATTCCCAGGCAGTCTCCCATTCAAGTACTAACCAGGGCTGACTCTACTTAGCTTCCGAGATCAGACACATTCTGAAACACTGGAGAGCTGCTGCCAGTCATTGTTGGCAGTACTGGGCTAGATGGACCAAGAGTTCTGATTCTGTATAAGGCAGTTTCCTATGTTCCTACTGTTGGAAACAGGATGCTGAACTAGATGCGCCTTTGCTCTGATGCAGAAAGTATCTTATGTCCTTAAAATAGCAGCTAGAACCATCCATCAGGTGCTGCTCAGAGTGACGTGCCTGAAACAAAAGTGAAAGGGGGGAAGGGAAGTTGTCAGTGGTGGGCCATGCCAGGTTACTGGGGTCCAGGCAACTGCCCATGGATGCCAGGGACTGACACTAGCCTTATCTCTAATCATAACACTGGCAGTCAGCTCCCCAAGTTTTGCCTTCTAATTTGCTGACCAAGTGTAGCAAAGGCAGAAAAAATGACGCTTTCTGATTGCTCATTGCTCCAAAAGGAGCTACCCACCTATGTGAATGCACTGAAGTCACTAAGAGCTTGTATACATGCTAAAGCTGACTAATGAGTGCAAATACCAGGAGTCTATTAATATGAGCAATGGAGAAGGTACTTATAGAAGATTGGTTCCAGAGCATGGTCTGAGGGCAAAGGCATATGGTCAAGGAACACCTAATTACTTTGAATGAGTTCAAATCTCCAGGGCCAGATGAACTGCATCCTAAAGGAATAAAGGAATTCACAGAAGAACTCTCAGAACCACTGTCTATTCTCTTTGAGAAATCATGGAGGACAGGTGACGTGCCAGATGACTGGAGGAGGGCTAATGTTGTCCCTATCTTCAAAAAGGGTAAAAAGGAGAAACCTGGGAACTACAGACCAGTCAGTCTGACATCAATCCCTGGGAAAATTCTGGAGCAGATCATAAAGCAATCAGTCTGTAAGCACCTTGAAAACAATGCCATGATTACTAGAAGCCAACATGGATTTGTCAAGAACAAGTCCTGCCAGATGAATCTGATCTCATTTTTTGATCAAGTCACCTCCCTTGTGGACCGTGGGAATGCTGTAGACATCATATACCTCGACTTCAGCAAAGCTTTCGACAAAGTGCCCCATGATATCCTGATGAGCAAACTAGTTCAAAGTGGGCTAGATGAAACAACAATCTGGTGGGTCCAGAGTTGGCTACAGAATCGGACTCAAAGAGTGCTTCTCAATGGGACCTTCTCAAACTGGGGAGAGGTAATGAGTGGGGTACCGCAGGGCTCAGTCCTGGGCCCAGTGCTCTTCAACATTTTATTAATGACCTGGAGGAGGAGGTGCAGGGAATGCGGATCACATTTGCAGATGACACAAAATTGGGCGGGATAGCTAATACCCTGGAAGACAGAAACAAAATTCAAAGTGATCTGGATAGACTGGAGCGCTGGGCAGAAAACAACAGAATGACATTTAATAGGGATAAATGCCAAGTTCTGCACCTAGGAAAAAGAAACCAAATGCACAGTTACAAGATGGGGGATATGTGGCTCAACAACACTACAAGCGACAAGGATCTTGGAATGGTTGTCGATCACAACACAAGCTGAATATGAGCCAACAGTGTGATAAGGCAAATGCCATTTTGGGCTGCATTAATAGAAGCATCGCTTCCAAATCCCGGGAAGTACTAGTTCCCCTCTACTCAGCACTGGTTAGGCCTCATCTGGAGTACTGTGTCCAGTTCTGGGCACCACACTTTAAGAAGGATGCAGACAAACTGGAGAGGGTTCAGAGGAGGGCAACAAAGATCATCAGGGGACTGGAAACAAAGCCCTATGAAGAGAGACTGAAAGAACTACGCATGTTTAGCCTTGAGAAGAGAAGACTGAGGGGAGATATGATAGCGCTCTTCAAGTACGTGAAAGGTTGTCACAGACAGGAAGGCCAGGATCTCTTCTCGATCATCCCAGAGTGCAGGACACGGAAGAATGGGCTCAAGTTACAGGAAGCCAGATTCCGGCTAAACATCAGGAAAAACTTCCTGACTGTTAGAGCAATATGACAATGGAACCAATTACCTAGGGAGGTGGTGGGCTCTCCCACACTGGAGGCCTTCAAGACGAGGCTGGACAGCCATCTGTCAGGGATGCTCTGACTTGGATTCCTGCATTGAGCAGGGGGTTGGACTCGATGGCCTTGTAGGCCCCTTACAACCCTACTATTCTATGATTCTATTATGAAGCCACCTTGCTGAAGCTACGCAGGCCTGGTTCTGGTCAGTGTGCCTGGATAGGAGATCAAGAAGGACCCCATATATGTCAAGTTGACTTTCATGGTAGAAGAAAGGCAGGATATAAATGTACTAAATAAATAAATAGAAGACTGCAACAGCTTCTTCTGTGACTATGCCAGAAGGGGATCCAGTCCACAGAACAAGCTGTTGCAATCTCCCATCAGTACCTTTTCCAACATAGTAGGAACCTCCAATGAGTAGACCCTTGCATAAACAGTTATTTGCACATATCAGTCACCCCGAACAATGAGTGAATGGGCTCTAACATCCAGGATATATGGGGAGTTCAAAATACTAACATTATAGATTTGCAACGCGCATGACAGTCTCCATGTGTTGCCCTCCCCGCAAATCTCATTTTTTATTTTGCAAATTCCAAAAATAGTCTACTAAAAATTATGCATGCTTTCTCAAGATACTTTAAATCTGCATAATCCTGATGTGGCTTTGTGAGCAATTGTATTGATATACACTGGCTAAGGATCTGTAAAAAGAAAAAAGCATCCATCATGGTGATAGTTTCAGACATATGCAAAAGGCAATATGTACACTGGAAGCAGTTTAAATATGCATCATTTAAATTCAATGTATATTCTTACAAAATATTCATAGGCCCAGAAAAATCAAATTGAATTTACTTGATTTGGACATAGTGTAGTGCCAATTTTTCACACTTCAACATTTTCAAAATGAAAAGTAAAATCAGGTGTGTGAAAAGCCCCTCAAGAAAATACTGTATCTAACTAATCTTTCATATTTTTGCATGCCTGTTCACAGCGCATAGCTACTGCTGTCTCACTGACATTTTTAGGACTTCTTTACTGTGATTCAGGCCAATGAGGAATCACACTGTAAACGTGATAACATCATGGCATCATGTTGTACCTAATCAGATTTGACTACATAACATTGTCACTGTGGGTAAAGAAAGCCCTTGCATTGTCCTCTCTCGCTGGATGGGGTGAAAGAGGAGATACCTTCATACTGCTGAAGCAACCCCCAGACTCATGCTCCCCATCTTACTGTCACTTTCATTGCCTGCCAACTCTGTGCAGCAAGACTTTTATTTTGATCTAGCTTGACTCGTGCATAGTTATCTGTGATTAACTACAGCAGAATGCAAATGTGCATCCCAACTAGTCGATTAGACTTGACTGGTTTGGGGCCAAAGAACACTAGCTCGGTTGTCTTGGCAGTGGTGACATGTTTCCTCCCTGCACCCAAGTCCATGAAAAGGGATGCAAAAATAGTGAAAGGGGGTGCACTTTTCACAGGGGGCAAAAAGATGTACTTCAAAAAGTACCTCTCTCCATATTGGCTCAGCACTAGGTTTGAATGTAGCTTCTTTTCTTGCAAAAAATTATATGTACATGAACATACACAGTAGCATTTTCTTCTACATAAGGATGAAACCACCAGCATTTGTCTGCTTTTACACATTAAAAAGCAAGCATGTCCATGGACATGTCATATTTAACTGATACCAGGAATCATGAGAATCTTTGAAAACCCTTTTAAAAAATAATTCAGACTCCCTTTCTGCCACTGACATTTTTCATCTGAAAAGGGTTCCAACTCAGTCAAACAGTGACTCCTTATCTATACCTGTGGATTTACAAGCAGGCCTGTCTTTTAATGGATTAAGAACGACAAACTTAGGGCAGATCATTCCACGATAACCAAACATCTAGCAAAGTTCCCAGTTGCACGGGACGATGCTATTCTTTTAAAACAGGGAATAGTCATTAATAGCACCATTTCAAGATTGCTTAGGCAAGATACAGAGCTTCAAAAAGCAGCCAATAAGGTACTTCCTTTTGCGCATTCAATTTTACTACTGAATTGGTCACCATATACAATACCTTTATTCTTTTCATTGTTTTGGATTTAATAACTCAGCAATATGTTTCAGTGCAACTGATGAATCCACATTCTTAGACTCATTATCGTATTCCACCTCTTACATCAGACAATATGAATTTGCATAAATGCCTGCAGTGTAGAAGAACTGAATGTGTCATTGCCTTCAGTATTAAGCAGAAATACTTGGAACATGTTAGGGCACTCTTCTTTCTCTCCCTTTCTAGCCTCTAGCCTTATTCTTTCTCTCACCTCTATCCCTTTGCCTTGCCATTTCCCCCTCCCTCCCACCTCTAGCCTCACTATTTCTCTGCCCCACCAACTCTTTAGCTCACTTTTGACTAGCCAGGCTCCCATGGCAGCCATTATGTGACTAGCCACATTCACCATGGGAGCCATGTTATAGTGGCACCCACAGCAGTTTTTCAAATTCCCAAATGTGCCCATGGGTCCAAAACGGCTGGAGACCCCCGACCTGCAACAAACACTTTCCTTTGCCTTGTAAACAAAAATATCAATCTACCTGGCACACCACTAAACAAATATTAGGTAAACAAATATTATATCACTCCTTCTAACAGTGAACCCGGGTGGTGAATGGCAACAGAACTGTAGCCAAAATAGGGCTGCTCAGAAACAAGGGTGAGGTATCAGCATGCTCAGGAGAACCCTGAAATTTGCAGAACTACAGATAATCTTTACTACAACAATAACAAAACCCAGTCCAATGAGGACTGAGTATGCTCACCAGCCACAGAATATCAATGGTCGGTTGGGAAAAAAAAGAGAGAGAGAAAAGGAAATTGAATGGGCTGCTGTGGGCGTTAACCGGCTGGCTGAAATCCTAAACATTATTCCTATTAGGAGGTGAGAAATCATTACAACAACTGCTGCAGGTTCTGCTAGTAGTATTAGCAGGATTCATTATAATTGTATATACTGACAAATACCATAACTAAGTCTCCCTAGAACACTACCTTTCATGGAAATGCAAATATTTAGCTGAATCATAGGCTTGTGGGTGTGCCAGCACTAGATAGTTGGTAGTTGAAGAAAAGAAACAAGTATAGGAGTAACAAGCAAGGACAGCAAAAAGAGTTTTGACAACAGAACAATATTGGTCATATTCAGGTCATTTCACTTCTCACCCTTTCTCTTCTCATTCCTCTTTTCAACTAGCATTTTAAAAAATGCCCTGAAGTAAAAGAAGACAATTAAAACAGAAACTTCACTGACACAATGTGTGGTGAAAGACTAAGAGGTAAGATTTTTGGATAGCTGGAAGTGTCTGTGTAGCAGTGGCACTAATAAAAAATCCCATTGTAATAGCGGGAAGATATAATTAGCCTGGATCCAAGATCTAGACCAGGGATGGGGAACCTTCTTTAGCCTGATTCCATGTTGGAAAAGCTCTTGGGAACTGTATTCCAGGGGTAGACAGGGCCACAGGAAAAGTGGGCAGGGCCACAGCCATAACTTCCATTGTTGCCAGTTTATAAGGAAGCATGTCCACTCACAAATAAGAAGTTTTAAAACATAATGAATTAGTAAATGTAAGAGTAATCAATCATCAATCATAGCACTGTTCAGGTACTGAGCCTGAAGAGGGCACACAAACATGAGTAAGGGGCATGGTAGAACCATGTGTGCTGGCCCTGCCCCTAAATCCCCAAGCAGGGCCCCATCTAGGGATGTCAGAGAATTCCGCCACGGATCTCGGTGAGGCCGAATGCTAGTGCATTCAGCCCCCCGAACTCCATGGCGGAACGGCCTGTCACCACCCCCCCGCGCCCCTCCACAGATCCCTCCCGGGACGAGACTTACCTGGGGTGGATCTTCCGGGCGGCAGCGGCTCCAGTGGTGGCTGCGGCAGAGACTGGTCTTCTGACCAGCCGCCACCGCCATTTCCAGTCTTGCTTAAAAAAAAAAAAGACGTGATAGGCTACGTAAAGATTTATGTAGCCTATCATGGCTGGGTTAAATAAAAAAAAAACACGACGTGATAGGCTATGTAAATCTTTACGTAGCTTATCACGGCTGGGTGGGTTTAAAAAAACAACAACCGCGTACGCAAATTTGCATTCCTTATTTTTGGCCATCTTATGTAGCGTAGCGTAAAGATTTGCGTAGGCTAAAATGGTGAATCTAAAAGGGATGCAAATAGCGCCCGCTACGCTATTTGCGTTCCCCTTTATTTTCGCCGTCATAGTCTACGTAAATATTTACGTAGATTCAGATGGCCAAAAATAAGGAATGCAAATGGCGGCGGCCATAGCCGCCGCCATTTGCGTACACGGTTGTTTTGTGTTTTTTTCCCCCAGAGCCCTCCGCGGCCAGACATCCGGCTGCGGACGGCTCTGGGCTGGGCTGGGCCTGGCTGGCTGCTCCGCGGAGCTGCCGCGGAGCACAGCCGCCCATCGAGGATTTCGGGGGGGGGGAGGAATGGATCGCCTCCCCCCCCACCATCAACATAATCTGCGAAAGGTAAGTCACTTTCGTACATCCCTAGCCTCATCCTTTCAGTCCCTGGCTGGAGAGGGTCTCTACTTGCATTTACATGATCACGGATCCTGCTAAAGTATGGTCCTGATTGTGTGGAGAGTTCTACTCATGTTCAGGCTTACTCAGAAGTAGGCAGGGCAGAATCACTCAGCAGCACTTTCAAACAGCATCCCAAATAGCCCTTGCATATCTACTCAGAAATAAGCATGAGCAACAGGTCTATTCACAAGTAAGGGGGACAAGCCTCTGCATGTCTACTCAGAAGCAAGGAGGAAAAGACTCAGAAGGAAGGAGGACTGAATCATTCAGCATCTTCCTCCCCTGGCTATGCTCCTGTCGGGAAAAGTCTTATCTCTGATAAGCGGATGACCAGAGATAAGTGTTTTTCCCTGCCAAACACTAAGGGAGACATGTTCAGTGCTAAGCAGGGCGGAAGTACTTGTCTCTGATCAGCTGCTGATTAGAGATAAGAGCTTTTCATTACTGCATGGCAGAGGAGGTGAGGCCAGCAGAAGAAACTGCCAGGCTAGAGTTTTCCCATCCCTGCTCTAGACAAACAGCAGAACTTCACAGGACACTGGGTACTGGCCAGTACATAGACCTCTACATTTTTCTTATCAGAGAATAATACATTGCTATCAACTTTCTTTTATCTTCTCCCTATGGCTATGGCCAGTCTTCTACTTCTTAACATTGACATGAATTCTTAGTTCCTTCCAACATTTTCTTCTTCAGGTTGTAGACCCATCTGTCTCACAGCTGTCTGTGTATACTCTGCTCTCCCCCTCATTTCTTTTCTTGTCTTCCTCCTGGGATCCTTTTCCTTACACTTTCAGCTTCTCTCTGCATCTCCTCTTCATTTGCCAGAAACCTGTTCCATTCTCTTTCACACATTCACACTTGCCATTTTCTTGTGGTATTCTTTAATAGATCACTGTCTTTACCCTGGTATTACTTTATCACAATCCCATTTTGAATTGTTCTTAAACTCAACGGTATGAAATCAATTATTAAGGAACAATATTGTTCTGCAGCAGAAAAAAGTTGGGTAAAATTAACTAAGCCTATGCAACCACTAGCTCAGAATGCTTTACATCGTGGTTCCTAGTAAAATCAAGTTTATGGGAGAAAGGATTCCTGATCCATTCCAGCACTGGTGGATTCTACTGTCTAGAGATGTTGGACAAGGTCTGTAGTTGGACATCGGAGATGATTAGGTACTTTTGCACATGAAAGAATTAAGATCAAGAGTTGGAGGATTGAGTTAAGACAGGGGTTATAACACTGTTCAAAGCTGGACAAGTGAAAGATCTGGTAGTAAGGCCCCAGGGCATTTCCAATGGGAAAACAAGGTCTGAGGCTCATGTAACAGCAAGTTAGAATGGTGCTGAGTAAACATAGAATGCTATAGCAACAATCTCTCCTTCAGAAATGACCACCCAGATCCCTATTTTTAATTCTACTCTTTGGTGAAAGAAGTCCCTGAACCTGCAGTCATTTAGTTATGCTGAAACTTGTTCCCTATTCTCCATAAAGTTCCTGGCAAGAATTTGCATGGTTTGTTGATAGACATGTCTTTGTTGATAGACATCTTCCATGTACTTGCACTCAGCTGCATGATGGCATCTGTCAAGGTGTGTTGTTGGGCTTTCCAGATAAAGTACAGGAGTGAAGGAATATTGATCCTGATGATGAAAGTGTATAGGAATGCCTATAGCTGAAGCAACTGGTCCTGAACAGGAATTCTATCTCTGGCCCTCACTGGAAAAGGTTTCAGGCCCTTCCTCATTACAGCCTTAATTTCAAGGCAGCCCCAGCTTCCCAGATTTCTCCAGCCTGAAACTGTTCTGGCTCTTAGATTTGGCTGGCATCCAGAGGGATAGCCACCCATGTCACCCAACGAGGAGGATGGGAGTTCTTTCTCAGGTGCAGACATCTTGTTATAAAGAAGTTCAGAGGTCCATAGCAGTTCTCTAGATATGAATCTTCCTTCTGTCACTGAGTGCACCTTTTAAAATACGATTACTTCCATGGAACAAATTTCTGAGAACAGTATAAGGAGAAATAGACAGAACAACACAATCCTCTTTTGGAACAGCATATAGGCCAACAGCAGTAGTGAACAAAAGAACTTGGTGACAATTTATTGAGCCATTTCAGTGACAGATCAACCACACTGATAAGACTGTACAACAAAAACAAAAGTTATTCTGATTAAGACTAGTATAAATTATTGTTCCTGTTTCAGCCCCACCCAAGATTTAAAACTTAATCTATGCCATTTCATTTCACTTCTTACTTACATGTCTGTACCACCACATAGTCGAAGCTCTCCGGGTGGTTCACAAATGTCCTATTTTTGTCCAAAGAACAGGCAGATTTTTCTACATTTTTCTGGAAGTTATTTTTCAGTGCAGTTGATTTACCCCATAAATACATTTAAGTAACCATGTTGCTACTTTGCTGCTTCTGCAGGGCATTTCTAGAGATGATCATTTCATGCTTGAAATATACAACAAGAACCATAACTAAGATACCACTATGATATATAAATACACTTACTGGTCCTAGGCTCAATCCAATGTACATTTACTTGGAAATAAGCCACACTAAAATATGTGGACTTCTCGGTAAACATGGATAGGACTGGGTTGTTGTTGTTAATTAATTACAAAAGTGGAATCATGGATATTTCGTTTCAGTTGAAGACTTCACAGCACGGTTTTTCCCCCCACACACACACACACATTCTTCAAGACCATACATATTTCCGGCTTGCTGAGTATGTTTGTTCAAAATATGTGAGACCCATAGTACACACTAATCAATTTTGGTAAAAGATAATGCTGCTAGCGCTGTGGGCTGTTCCTCTTATCTTGTTGATATAGCATACTTTTAAAGTCTGTGATTACTCAAAGACTTATGATAGCTGCACTGTAAAAGAAGCCCCAAGTCATGGATCACTAGCTCAGCTACAAAACATCCCATGGCTTTTAAGATAATCAGCCCACCTTGGTAGATACTGTGCCAGACTGCAAGGCCTCAATTGTAGCAAATTCTTTCCTGTGTATCTTGTATATATAAGAACGAATGAAAATATCAATATCTATCCCCCTTTTTACAAATGGCCAGGTTATCAAAGTAAAGCATCTGGCAAAGGGCTGGATGCGTCCAATCTCGTCTGATCTCGGGAGCTAAGCAGGGTCAGCCCTGGTTAGTACTTGGATGGGTGACCACCTGGGAATCAGGTTTCCTGCATTGAGCAGGGGGTTGGACTCGATGGTCTTGTAGGCCCCTTCCAACCCTATGGTTCTATGATTCTATGATCTGGCATTCATTTGTGGAATGATGATACAAAATAGCTATTATTCATATTTCACAGATTCAAAAATAGATGTGATTCCAACTAGAGTAAGCACAATAGAAAATATTTTATTTCTGAATGCAAATTACTTGACTGACAGTCTACAAACAAATATACCCATTATTGTATGTAGACATTGGAAGAAATCAAAATGATTGACGTATATGAAAAATGAAGAAAAACCTGCACTGCAACAACATTTTAGCAAAATATCTAAGCTTTTTGTAAACAAGTGCATAGAAATATTAATCTAGGAATGGGCGAACCTGCCAACATTCAGTCGGGGGGGGGGGCACTGCAGGGAAGTCCAGACTGCTCCCCACCCCCATGGATTTGCCTGGAGCCCCCAGCAATCAACTGGGTTTCACAGGCCGGTTCTCCAGCTTTAACAGGCCTATAGTTGAAAACTGCAGCTGTAATTGTTTTTACACCATTTTTTTACACCATTTTTGGCTGTAAAGCACTTAGGTAAACGTAAAGGTGTCCCCAACCAGTCATGTCCGACTCTAGGGGGTGGTGCTCATCTCCATTTCTAGGCCGAAGAGCCAGCGCTGTCCGAAGACGCTTCCGTGGTCATGTGGCCGGCATGACTGAACACCGAGGTGCACAGAACGCTGTTACCTTTCCTGCCGAAGCAGTACCTATTTATCTACTTGCAATTTCTTGCTTTCGAACTGCTAGGCTGGCAGGAGCTGGGACTGAAGATGGGAACTCACTCCGTCATGCGGCACTCAGGTCTCGAACTGCTGTCCTGCCGACCTCCCAGTCTGCAGTTCAGCGTCTTAACCACTAAGGCACCACGGCCCCGTAAAGCACTTACTTCTATGTAAATTGCAGCCATAAATACCCACAATTTACATAGAAGCAGGTGTTTTACAACTGCAACTAGCATAAAATACACCAATTATGGCCATAATTTTCCCACAATAGTCTTAATGGCAGCTGCAATTAGCCTATTGCGCCTTTTATAATGCCGGAGAGCCACCCCACGGGAAATCCGAAGGACCTGGAGGTGAGTGGAGCTGGTCCGTTGTAGACTTTGAAGGTCGGATTCTCGGGAATCTGGCCTCATTGGAGTCCACAGAGGATTTGTCCAGCATCCCTATATTAATCTGTATTTTTGTCTTCCTTTTTCGTTGCTATTAATGTACCCCAAATCCCCATATAATAATAAGGGTATTCAATACATTAGCACTTACAACTTGGAAAAAACATGTTACTGAGGGAAAGGTTTGCTAATAGGTGATCAACAAATAATGTTCCAGTGGATTGTGTTATTGCAATACATTATACGTGGGGTTCTTTGAAAACAGTCCAGAAACTTCAGCTAATTCGAAATAGGGCAGCTAGATTGTTAATGAGGACTGCCCAACATGATCACATCATGCCGGTACTTTGCCATCTGCACTGGCTGCCAGTCCATTTCCATGTCCAATTCAAAGTGCTAGTGTTAACCTTTCAAGCCCTGATGAGCTTGCAGCAGGGTTATCTAAAGGAGGGTCTCTTCCTATATTTATCTACCCAGGCCCTGACATCATAATCTGAGGCTCTTCTCCAAATACCCCTGCCAAATGAGGCAAGGCACATGTCTACAACAGAGAGGGCCTTATCAGTGTTGGCACCCCGTCTGTGGAATGCCCTCCTCACAGAGGCTCAGCTCATGTCTACCTTATGGTCTTCTTGTTGTCAGATAGGTGAAGACCTTTTTATTTTCCCACACATTTTAGGAACTGTTAGAGCTTCCTGATCTTTGGTGCTGGTTTTACTTTTGGTTTTATGGTGGGTGTGCTTTAATTGTTACCTTGTATGTTAAGTTTTTAATTTCTACATTGCCCAGAGAACTTCAGTTACTGGGCAGTTTTAAACTGTAATAAATAAATTAATAAATGTACACGTAATCAGTAATCAACTCTAGCCTGTTCCAGGCACTGAACCTGTACAGGGTACATAAGCATTAGCAAAGGGCGCTTCCCATGCGTGCTGATAAAGCCAGGTCTCAGTTGTGTGGAAAGTTCTACTTGCATTCAAGCAAACACAAGCAGATACCCTCTTTGAGTTCCCTGCTCAACATGGCAAGGCCAGGGACTGAAGAGGCGGGGTCAGCATACATGGCTCTGTGCCCTTATTCATGTTTGTATACTCTGCTCAGGCTCAAAGCCTAGACAGAGCTTGTATTAGCTTGCACCAGCTACCACAGTTGTGTCAGCTTGCCTCATATGAGAAGCTCATCATTATATTTACAATTGCATTGCAATGACTGGATGACTAGGCTTGGATGCTGATGCCGTTTCAAACCTTGACTTGCCAGCTAGCTCTGGGGAGGCCACTATCTCTCAAACTAGCCTACCTCACAGTATTGTTATGAGGCTATAATGATCCTCTAAGCTCTAACATCTTTGGACCTCAGGTTAAAAATATCAGATTGGATTTTTTTTATTTATTTATTGAATTTCTATCCCGCCGTTTTTCCTCTCGCAAGGAACCCAAGGCGGCTTACATTATCCTCCTCCTCTCCATTTTATGCTCACAGCAACAACCCTGTGAGGTAGGTTGGGCTGAGAGTCTGTGACTGGCCCAAAGTCACCCAGTGAGTTTCCATGGCCAAGTGGGGACTAGAACCCTGTTCTCCCAGCTCCCAGTCCAACACTCTCACCACTACACCACACTGGATCCAAAGGTTCCTTCCTCCAATCAAATTCAAAAGCTTTCAAGATTTCTGAAATCCTGAAACAGTCAGGATACTTGTCCTGCATGTTTTATTTAACTTTTTGTTAGCTCCTATTTGTCCCAATTACATGCAGAGAAAAATGTGGTTACAGATTAAAATTTTCTGTAGAAATTAAGTTTTTATATGATTGTATCTCTGAACATTATAAAAGCATGCTAACCCTGCATACAGGGAAAAATAGTCCATATGCTTCTGCACTGGTTCCTCAAAATAGGCATTGCATCTTGTGAAGTGACTCCACAGACTTGCCTTACTGGGCTATATCTTCAAACATCTCACCAATTCCCACCTTCACTCTACCCCACCTCCACCCTACACTGCCCCACAGTACTCCACTCTTCAAGCCACATTAAACTACAGTTCTGAGCATAAACTTGAAATATGGCATTCTGTTTTCAAATACTGAAGTCAAACCCAGATAAATCAGGCTAGCCATTCAGTGATCTTATCCCTTCTGACTCTTTAATAAATTGAACCTCATAAGTTCACTGTGTAGGAAGTTGTCACTAAATGAAATTGTGACCTTATCCGTTGCTTGAACTTATCCTGCTGACAACTACATTTATTATAGGGATAAGCAAGCTTAACAAACAAACAAAACATCCTATACGTTTGATAATTGTGATCTTAGTTACATGTATCTCTGGTAGACAGCATCATCTCTTGATAGTCTCCTAGTGAGACTTCCCATGATGAACATCTAGTCAAAGAAAAATGTGCTTCATAGGTAAGTGCTAGGGCCACTGGCAGGGAGCATTAGAAGTTCATGAAGAAGAGATACTGCATGACAGCCTTGAATCAGACGCTATTAGCCAAGCACAAAGAGCCCTGAATTAGTGTGTAATTGTGCTGGAACAGATAACATAATAGAGGTGGCAAAACAGTAACATTCCCCTTTCACAGGTCTCATTCAGAATTCTACAACAGGAAACACAGGACATAGAAACTAGCAGCTTAAAGCACTGAGATCCTTGGCTGTTTTATAAAAAGACCATCTGCAAAAGTGACACAGAAGTTGCTATAATAAAGAAGATCGCACATAGATATATTATGGCAATGGGCGAAGGACTTAGCATTGCTACTCATGGCTTCAATATCTTGATTTCTTGAATTCTCCCCAAGCCTAAAAGTTAAAGCTTGGTTCCGCATGACTGAGAATGCTGCGTCTCACTTTCAAATGAAAATGGAAACAGAACACTTTGGTTTGTGCTACAGCATGGTTCTAAAACTATAAATGTTCACAGAACCATTATATACAATAGAGCACTTGTCATATTTGGAAGAGTCACATGAAATGTTTGTGCTAGAGTTCAACCTTGTGCTAAAGTTCAATAAAAGCAAACATCCAAGTATTTTCTTACGCAGGGAATGGGTATGTGCCAGGAAGTCTACCTTTCCTCATACCACACAAGTAAAGCAGAAAGAGCAAGGGAAGCAGGGTCTATATTAAGGATGCAGGCAAATAAATAAAGTTCTCTCCAGCCAGGCTCAGAAATAAACTTCTGGGCTTCTTTAAAGCTCACTTCAAACAAGAAGCAAGTTCTTAAACCTCCAAAGTTATTTTCTGGCTGAGATTAAAAACCAAGCTATAGAAGAATTCCACCTTCCTTCTCCCCATGGCAACCCTCCCCAGTACCCCAAACACATGACCCTCCCCAGAATCCCCTCCACCTCCTCGAACATCCTCCTCCACTTTCTTTATCCTTAGCTGGCTGGGCAGCAGGACAGGAGTGGGGATGTTCATGGGGAGAGGGAAGGAAGACATTCCTTACCCACCCACCCACTTAGTGTCCTGGCATTCTGGAGCCCTGATGCATAGTGTACCTGCATCCCTGGTGTCTCACAGGAACATAGGAAGCTGCCTTATACCATGTCAGACAATCGGTCCATCTAGCTTGCACTCTCTGACGGGCAGTGGCTCTCCAGGATTTCAGAAAGGATTGTTTCCCAGTCTCACCAGGAAGTAACTGGGACTGAACCTGGACCCTTTTGCATGCAAACCATATGCAGCTCATGGGAGACATTGTAATTCTCCTGAGGGCTACCACACTAGAATGGGGGGGGGTGGCTTTTAAGGAGTATGTTTTGGGGTTCCAGGAGAGAGGTTTATTTTTGGCTTGCAAAATAAAGTGGGTTTGTCAAGGTTCCCCTTATGACCTGGACCCCGTGAGCAACTCCTTAAGGATCTCTTGCCTCCTTAAGAGTCCCACCTTCCATCTTTTACCTTCCCCTTTCCAATAACGTGGGGTTTAGGCTGTAGGCATGGGATGATTGACACTCAAGACACAGGCCTTAACCACAAAAACTTTACTGGTAAATTAAAGCAAACAAATCACAACTAAAGGCATTTACACAACAGAGCTGAGTGATACAAAACACATTAAGGGAGCAATCCTATGGCTGCTAGACAGCGGCTAGACAGCCATAGGATATGCTGTTTTCCAGGAACCGACCTTGGACCCCATGCTCCAAGATCGGTTTCCGGAGAACCGACCCCCCACTTCCGTGCTGCCTCCGAGGCAGCGCGGAACAACCCCATCCTCCGCGCTTGCAAGAGGAGCGCAGAGCAGCCGGGAAGGGGTGTGGCTGGGGGCGTTCCAGGGCAGGGAGATCGTAACTGCCTGTATGACACATCCACCAACATCCTATATGTCATACAGCAGCCTCCTTCCCCATTCCGTCCTCCCATGGCTAGACAGCCGCAGTCGGCTGTCTAGCTGAAAATGCAGGGCAAGAGAATCACAGAGGGAATGATCCCCTCCGTGCTTCTCCTGCCCTGCTTTGGACAGGTGGTCGCCTCAGAGTTTGGAGGCAGCCACCCATCTAGATAGGATTGCTCCCTAAGACAAAATAAAAGGTGCAAGAATGCAAGTACCTCTACCCTAACTGCATTTAGACTTCTTCAGGCTGCTTCTTCCTGCTCCCTCTTTGTGCTCTGCTCTTCCTGACTCTGCTCTTACTGCTCTGGCCTTTCTGACTCTCTTTTTAAACTCTCCTTCCCTAAAATAAAAAGTACTGCTTCAAACCTGAAGAAATGAAAACTTAACTGGGGAAATGAAACTACCCCTCTTAGGGATATCCCCGCCCACCAAAAAACCTCAGGTGTCTAGGCCTGACCTATTTCTTTTCCTTGCCTCTGTAGGCCTCAAACCTCAGAGTTAAACTGAGTTTCCGATTTTTTCAGATATAACTGAGTTTATTCCAAGTCAATATGATGTGACTGAGGGCAAGCATGCCCATCTCTACTCTGTATAACTGCTGTCTTGTCTGCCTTCCATGTTCTGCTAATCTGCATAACCATCCTGATCACCAAATCATAGACTGGACAGGCATGTGGTCCAACCCACTGCTATGAGGCATGACCACCTACATACCAACCCCACCTCCACCAACAAATAGTCATCCAGTGTGTCCAGTCACATGCTAAAGGGAAAGAGAGGAAGGAATGAGCTTTAATTCTTTAATGAGCTTCCGCCGTGCATTAAAAACGTGGCTGTTCAGGCAGGCATTTGGGGTGGGTTAGGGTATTTTAGAAAATGTTTTTATTGTAGAATTTTATTGTTTTATTGTATGTTGTACATCACCCAGAGTAGCTGGGTGACCAGCCAGATGGGTGATTAATAAATTAAATAATAAATAAATAAATAAATAAATAGGAAGGAAGGAAGGAAGGAAGGAAGGGAGTGAAACTGCTGTAACTTACTATGGTAAGTATTACACAAAACAGCCAAGTAACAGAGCCCCTCCCCAGAGCACTTACAACCAAGGTTAAGTGGACAAAGCAGGTACAGAGTGAGTACTCAGGACCTGACAATGAGTAATAGAGATGTGCCTGCTAATGGTTGTGGTGAAGGTAAGGGAAACCCAGGATGATTTATTAAAGAAGTTGATCTTGAGGAGAGAGTTGGAAGATGAAAGAGAAGCAGCTCAACTAGCAGAGGGGTAGGCTGTCCCAGGCAAAAGGAGAAGCATGTTGAAAGGAACAAATACAGAGCAAGGAAGTTGAGTTTCAAAATCAGAATGGGAAACGTGGTGTTAGTATAGACTTAAAGGATGCAGACAGCCTATGTAAGGAGTAATGTGCTCAGATGGGATAAAAATATTAGGCACTCTGAATTAACAGCAGAGCATTAGGGTCAGGACAGGGAACACCCAGAGCACCTTAGAAGCAGTTACAGAGAGGAAAGTTTTATCAACTGGTTGGAGGGGCAAGATAGAAAAGAAGCAAGGGTGTGTGGGTGTGATGAGAACATCTCCAACAGTGACCAAGAGTGGAGATAGTTTCTTTGGAAAGACAGGAGTTCTGTTTCTACCCAGATCTTTTTCTCCAAGTGTGGTCCAAGATCAAAACTAACCACTGCTGAGAGAACAAATTTGGGGGAGAAGAGTTGGGGGAAGGATGGAGCAAGAGGTTCCCGTCCCACCTCCAGCTTTCCCACGCTGATCTTTAAATTGCCCCTGCCCTGCATTATAGGAATTTGGGTCACACCATTTTCATGACTAGTTTAGACAGATATACGGGACAAGCCAAAATGAAAAAGGTCATGGACATGATAATCATGAGATGCTGGCTCAGGGATTCCCTCCCCACTCACCTTCTCCAAAGCTAGTAAGGTAAAGGGGGAACAAAGCTAGCTCTGGACTGAACCCATGCCTCAAAGACCAGATCTTTGCCTGCACCTTGCCTGGATGGATCTGCATAAGGGGGGTCTGGAAAGTGTGTGTGTGTGTGTGTGTGTGTGTGAGAGAGAGAGAGAGAGAGAGAGAGAGACTGGGGGGGTGAATGGGGTGAGTGTGTCTGCAAGAATGTTGTCTGTGTGTAAATGAGGTGAGTTCGTGAGAGCGTGAGTGGCAAGTGTGTTGAATGGTGTGGATTATCACAGCTTTTTTTTTTTTTTTTGCTTGGGAGAGATTATTAAAATTGATGAGTCAAGAATATCCAATAAAATTAAAATCCTAAACACAAATTATTGTAAGCGACTGTCACTGAAATCAACAGGACTTCATTTGAAGTGAATGTGTTTAGAAGTAAAGAAACTGAGTAAAAGGTTGAGCACATATTGTATTTTTTTCACATTTAAAAATACATCAGATGCTGAAATGCAGCCAGTTCTGGTGTAGATTATCACAGCTTTTCTGTGCTTTAAAAAAAAACCCACCTGCTTCTAAACAAGCTGACTTTGTAAGTGAAATAACACATACTATATGCGTACTGAGAATATGTTTTCCCCTTGGATAATTATGTCCAAACTGGGGAAAAAATGAAAGATATATCTTCTTGAATTTAAGGAATTATCATGCAGTAAGAGAAGAACATTTTACCCACACAACTTAGGAGAGCCATTAAATAGTTGTGTCAAAGGCAGTAGAGGCCAAAGACTAAGCCCACCAAGCACTTTAATGAAGGCATTCCTTCTCTTTTCTTTCATTCCACAGTTGCTATTTAAAGAATGCTGCACTAACGGTGAAGTCTTTTGGCAAAAGTAGATTGAAAGCACTGAGTTTAAATTGATGCTTATCATGTCTGGATGCAGTTGATAAAACTTCTCCCACACTATTTACAAGAGGTGAAATTCTTATTATTCTGCCAAAAGCAACTATGAAAAGCCTCACTGCATTAACTGGGACTGGTGGTGAACACACTCTACGTATGAATAATGCTATGACGGAGAAGGATGTGCTTCTATACCATATGCAACTGATTGTGCTATTTCAGAACAATCTGCACAAGGAGGGTAGACCATTATCATCCCACTCCAGCCAGGTGAAGGCAACATCATAATGCCTCCAGGAAGGATACATTTTTTTCATATGGCGTGAAGCAGCGACAAAGCACCTCAATGATCATTTCTAAAAGAAAGCTATGCCAATCAACCTTTTCATGCCTCCGCTGGAGGACCAGGAACCACCACCACCCCATCAGCAATGCCCAGGATCTGCCAGTAGGCCAGGAGCAGCCCAGACCCTCAGGGGTGATTACCATGACTACCATCACCTGTGGAGGATAGGGACTCTTCCACAGAGAAATCCCCATTCCCTCAGTAGAGATGCCACCAGAAAAGACAAGAACTCGGAAGTGAGAAAAGGTCTACTTGCATATAGGATGCTTGCTCGCAAGGAGGACCTTTTCAGCAACAGTAACTAATAGCTCACAGCTGAAGCTTGGGTGTGGCTCTGACAGTCTCTGCATAAAAACTGCAGTGATCTTCCTGAATCTGGCTTGCCTTCGGATGGCGTCCTTGTTGTATTCCTTGCATGAATACTTCTGGACTGACTCTCCTTCATGCTCTTTGTCTCCTGTGTTGCCTTGGAGCCTTGCCTGTGACCTGGACTGCCTTTTGCCGGATGCCCATTTGGGGAAGTGATGCCAAGAGCATCTGATAGAAAACTCCCTCATTTTGACTTCATCAAAATACACAGGACTTACTTCAGAGACAATCTTTTAGGATGGAAGCACCAATTTAAAATATATCATTATTTTTCTTTCAGAAATATAACATGTGAAATTCTCAAAGTACCCCTTCAAAAAAAAAATTTCATTCTCAAAGTACCCCTTCAAAAAAAATTAAAAAAAAAATTCCGGTGCCTCCATCAGACCAGCCACAACAGCAGGGAAGACTTTTTGCACCAATAGGCCAGACAGGACAAGTGTTACTCTTTAGCTCTCTATAAAGGCTTACTGGCTGTTCAAAGTCCCTTGATGCTTCTTGCTGGCTATGGATCATCTTTGTCTCATTTCAATGGGTCTACTCAGCGTAGGACTAACATTGGATACAACCCCTTGTTACGTAAAATAGAGGCGATATGTTTCCATGGGACTCAATAGTTGCTCAATTGCTCTCAATATGGAATCATGTTGTGGAATGTTCTGAATAGATCTCTCCTCTCCCAGCCCCAGCTAAAGATGCTGTAACCCAGGTGTCTTTACAAGAAAACAAAGGCCTGCAGGGTGAAACTGCATGCAGGGTGAAATGCTCACCAGATTGCTTTACATGATGCTCTCAAGTCCTGATATACTGAAAAAGCATAGACATTTTTACTGAAACGTCCACAAATACTGAAATACAGAATTCTGCAGCACAATAACACCATCAGATTACTATGCTATGTGACCAAACTAAGACCACCTGTCAATCCACTTCTTACCATGTTTTATTATATTTTATGAGTGTAACTATTATTTTTCAAATGTACCGATTTTGAAAAATCCTTTTCCTGAATTTAATTTATATAATCTTTTGGTTTCATTTGGTCTGTAATGGAGGTGAATGTATTACTTATTACTTGTCAAACCTAAAATAATGATTCCGTGCTCCATACTTAAGGAAGGGCCATAGCTCAGTGGTAGACGGCATACATACTTTGCATACAGAAGATCCCAGGTTCAATCCCAGACATCTCCAGGTCGCTGGGAAAGATTCCCGTGTGATGATGCCCAAGAGAGCTGCTGCGAATCAGTGTAAACAATACTAAGCTAGATCAACCAATGATCTGACTTGGTATAAGGCTGCTTCTATGTTCGTCATCATAAAGAAGCTCCAAATATTTCATTTTGCTATTTTGGAACAAAAAAAGTTTATTTTCACAGAATAATTTGAAAAATAAGCTGTTGTATTTCTCCTGCCCATCTGTGGCTTACTGCTTTGCTTACTGGATGCATGTGGAAGAGACATGAAGGAAATAACCTGGCGTGTAGTGGAAAAGATTGAAGAGACTCTTCTTCCTCTTGAGAGGGTTAACCTGAGAGCTCCACTTTCACACTGATACTTCAAAATGACAGAAAAGATTCCCAATTATATTGTAACACTGCACAGACCTAGCAGGCTGAGTAGTTACTTTATCCCAGTTACGTGAAGTTTCTGCAGCCCTTCTCAGTTGCTCTCTCTCCCTCCTCCATCCTGCTCTAGCCCCCTGCCTCCCCCATTCCCACAACAAATACAGATGATAACTTAAATGCCAGACTTGGCAAGGGCAAGCTGATGATATTACTGAAGAGGTCCCCCACACACCCCGATAAGATCATCATCTACTGCTGGACTGTTGGGTTTGCTCCTTTTCTTGGCAGAGGAGCAGCTGCCTCTGATTAATGTCCCTTTCTGCAGAGATTCTTTTCAGATAAATGCAAAGACATTTCATGCTCATGACTGTTGGTTTTGTCAGTTGCTTTGGGAACCTAAAAAAAGAAAATCTAGCAATTTTCTGGAACTATACTCAAACAATGTATGTAAGCACGCAGGATTACAACCAGAAATTTTACCTTCAAATGTTTCAAATATACACTCCTCCCACTTCCTCTCTTAGCCTTTTCACATAAGGTGTGTTAAATATTCTACTAGCTTGGGAACTTTGATATACCTTGTAATGAATAATGAGTTGTTATAAACTGGCTGTATTTGATAGTGAGGTAATAAGTTTGTAACTGCTCATCTTAACTCATGAAAGGCTGTGTCTCAAATTTGCACAGACTTGGTGAAAATTTGCTTGTTCTGTTTCAATCACAGTTTCTTATTGTCAGCTATATTTTGCCTTAAAAGTTATTTTGTGTAAGCTAATATGATTTTGTAGTTCTTTATTTAAATAAATTACTAAACAGAAGCATCTTCGAATATATACAATCAACAGGTATCGTATGATAAAAGTGGGAGGGAAATAGAACTAATCAAGCAGCAAATTGTACATCTATATATTAACCTCTCTTTCTGCACTGACAGTGTAAGCGTACATGTATATTCTCATGGGGATGATTACCATTTCAGTCAAGTACACATTTTTCCATTTCCCTAAAGATGGCCATATCTCTTTGTCTATGCACCCCTGTCTCAAAGACAGAGGTTAGCTTACTCTCATAATCATGACATTCCATATTTTCTTGTATGTGTCCTCAATCAATGGTTTTCCATCACATTTTCAGGTTTCTGTAACAGTCACTTTTGTACTCGTGATCACATTATTCCACCAGCACCTTTTTCCTTTTGCACATATCTTCTTAGGCAATAAATAACATTACCTGTGGCACATGCATCACCCCTAATTTTCTAATTTTTAGAACCTTCCATGAAAACCTCTGCAATGATTTTTCACCACCACCAAATATACGCCAGTTGTTTAAAATATTTGTGAAAAATATTAACATTAGAAAGAAGAGCAGTGTGTTCATTGGTTGGGGTATCTAAGTTGCCTTGACAGTTTACAGAGCACACACTTAGAAGAGTCTATTGTCACCGTTCCTTTCCGTAACTCTGCAGATTAAGGGCTGGGAAGACTTTTATACACGAGCTGCTGGGAAGATTTTTATACACTAATTTTTCTGCAGAGAAGCTGAGGAAATTTCAAAGGAGCTACTTATGAAAACTTTTCAGTGTATTGTGCCTTAAATTGTTTGTTCACTACATGCTTAAAGCTGTCAATTTATTTTCAGCCCCCAAATCTAGGTCTGGAACTCCCTCTCCTTCCTTGCCAAACACTAAGGGACAAACCCAATGTTACGCGAGGGGACTTCCGCTCATGGAGTGCAAGTTTCCTGTCCTCTCCCACTTCCTGCAGCCCCCCACAATCCTGCATTCCTAAATCTGAACAGGAGTCCAGAGTGTTTGTATTATATATTTTTTTCCCTTAGTACAAGTTGTTCAGGCAGGAAACACACACAGCACACACATAAACTGACAGAATATAAGCAAATGTAAATAAATAACAAAAACATAAATCTATGCAATTCATAACCAATTAATCATCAATCAAAATATTACAACAGTATCATTGTTACTCAGAATTTGTTAATTGTTTAAATTAATTCTGATAGTTCCCTACCAACATTTTGGTACAAAATAAACAAAATAAAATAAACAAAATAATTGTTTATTTCATTCCAACAACATATTGGAATATGTTATATTCCAATATAACATTTGTATCAACATTCTAAGGAATCATTTTTACTTACTTATCCATCCCAAGATTCCTTGGTATCAGGCTTGATGCTATTTTTCCCATTCTTCTAGTGATGGGAATTGGGGATTTTCCCAATTCTTACTCACTAAAGTGTGTGCTATAATTAATATATTCCCTACCATTTAATGCATGTAATTAACATATTCCCTACTATTCTATGTAGCTTATTTGGTATTAACTTCCCAAGTCCACCCATTTAAAAAAGCCAGTAGGATCTACTGACAACTTCTTTATTTTTTTCCCCCCCATCAAATATGTCTAAAATCTGCACATATCAGAAATATTGGCAGTAAAGGCATAATATCTTGGGGCTATGCATGAAGCAAGCATCTTTTGAAAGAAATGCAGGATACAAATCTTTTGATAAATAAATGAAGTTGTGGTGTTACACCAATATGGTAGTGTTTGCTCGTCACCATAGCAAGTTATTTGCTGGGGGGAAATGAAATTGCTTCAAAGCATCAACAAAAATACCAGGGTTCAGTACTTTACAAGCTACAAGATAAATATCCAAAATGATTGCCCCACCCCCCCATGTCCCATATAACAGACTACCAAAGTTTTTTGCCATGTTAAACGGGGAAAAAGTGGGTTTGTGGTTTTTCTGGATTGGGAGTTATGGGCAATATCCAACAGGGTGCTGTGCCCCATCGATTCCATTGCACCCCTGCCGATTGCATTCCTCAAGCGAGACCTACCATTTGCACAATGGAGATTTAGCACTTCTGGGAGCAACCAGAAACAAGCAGAAAACACTCACAGAAGGGAGCTCCACTGACCTGTCCCAATCCAGAAACAAGTGTTTCCTCTTGTTTCGGGACTTCCAATAGGAAGTGTTGAATCTCCACTGTGAATGCAGTGGGTCCATTCATGCAACAGAATCAGCAGCACAGGCCATTCACGCAACTGCCCCATTAGATACTATCCTATATGTTCAAGGTATTTCTGAAACTAGGAATGTCATTCTAGAAATCATTGCCATTTAAGCTGTAACGAACTGTAGTTAGTATCCCCCTAAATTAGTGTCCCAATGTAACCTTATAAAATATGTAATTTGTGTTACTTAGTTTTGTGTTGCTATGGTCTAAGATCTAATATAATAAATAGTATTCATTCATTCATTATAAAAATTATACTGATTGCTCTTTTCTACTGTGTTTTTATTGTTCACAGCTTTGAGTTCTATTTGGCAGAGAGAGAGAGAGAGAGAGAGAGAGAAAGAAAGAAAGAAAGAAAGAAAGACAGCCAGCCTTCATGCGACGCAAGAATCCTTGGATTAATGGGAGAGGCCATAGCTTAGAGGAAGAGCACATGTCTTGCTCCATGTGGCGCCATGTTCAGTCACTACCAACTCCAATCAAAGCGTCTAAGCTGGAACTGTTGGAAAAGACTCCCTAAAACCTAGTAGAGTGTTGTCGGTGACAATAGACAATACTGGGCCAGAGGACCAATGGTCTGACTCATTATGAGACATCTTGAACCTGGGAACTACAGGCCAGTCAGTCTGACATCAATCCCTGGGAAAGTTCTGGAGCAGATCATAAAGCAATCCATCTGGAAGCACCTTGAAAACAATGCAGTGATTACTCGAAGCCAACATGGATTTGTCAAGAACAAATCCTGCCAGACGAATCTGATCTCATGTTTTGATCAGGTAACCTCCCTTGTGGACTGTGGGAATGCTGTGGACATAATATACCTTGACTTCAGCAAAGCTTTCGACAAAGTGCCCCATGATATCCTGATGAGCATAGCAAACTAGCTCAGAGTGGGCTAGATGAAACAACCAACTGGTGGATCCACAGTTGGCTACAGAATCTTATCTTCTCAAACTGGAGAGAGGTAATGAGTGGGGTACCGCAGTGCTCAGTCCTGGGCCCAATGCTCTTCAACATTTTTATTAATGACTTGGAGGAGGAGATGCAGGGAATGCTGATCAAATTTTCAGATGACACAAAAATTGGGCGGGAATCGGGATAGCTAATACTTTGGAAGACAGAAGCAAAATTCAAAGTGATCTTGATAGACTGGAGCACTGGGCAGAAAACAACAGAATGACATTTAATAGGGATAAATGCCAAGTTCTGCACCTATAAATGAAACCAATTGCACAGTTACAACATGGGGGATACGTGGCTCAACAACACTACAAGCGACAAGGATCTTGCAATTGTTGTCGATCACAAGCTGAATATGAGCCAACAATGTGATGTGGCTGCAAAAAAGGCCAATGCTATTTGGGCTGCATTCATAGAAGCATCGCTTCCAAATCCCGGGAAGTACTAGTTCCCCTCTACTCAGCACTGGTTAGGCCTCATCTGGAGTACTGTGTCCAGTTCTGGGCACCACACTTTAAGAAGGATGCAGACAAACTGGAGAGGGTTCAGAGGAGGGCAACAAAGATCATCAGGGGACTGGAAACAAAGCCCTATGAAGAGAGACTGAAAGAACTGGGCATGTTTGTTTAGCCTTGAGAAGAGAAGACTGAGGGGAGATATGATAGCGCTCTTCAAGTACTTGAAAGGTTGTCCACAGACAGGAAGGCCAGGATCTCTTCTCGATCCTCCCAGAGTGCAGGACACAGAAGAATGGGCTCAAGTTACAGGAAGCCAGATTCCGGCTGAACATGAGGAAAAACTTCCTGACTGTTAGAGCAACATGATAATGGAACCAATTACCTAGGGAGGTGGTAGGCTGTCCCACCCTGGAGGCATTCTAGATGAGGCTGGACAGCCATCTGTCAGGGACGCTGTGACTTGGATTCCTGCATTGAGCAGGGGGTTGGACTCGATGGTCTTGTAGGCCCCTCCAACCCTACTATTCTATGATTCTATGATCTTCCTACATCTTTTGCCTGTACACATCAAGAACAATATCTTTGAAAGCACTTCCAGAATGTAACAAGCTATCGAATTAAGGTATTAAATTTCTTTCATTGAAGATTTCCAGTACAAGACAGCTGACAGAAATCTGAAATAGTACAACTCTTTCACTATGAGGGGCCTCGCAGCTTTGAGGATAAGTAAGGCAGTATATCCTATACCAGCATCTCTTGGGGATGCTGTATAGGATATCCTGCCTCAGCGTAAAGAATTTCCCTCAGTCTCTCTTTCAACTCCAATGGTTTTATGATGTCCGATGCACTTCCATACAATAAAGTAAGGGTGAATCTACACATAGCAGTTATACCGATATCATATGATCATGGAGAAAGCAAGAGAATTCCATAAAAACATCTATTTCTGCTTCATTGACTATGCTAAAGCCTTTGATTGTGTGGATCACAACAAACTCTGGCAAATTCTTAAAGAGATGGGAGTACCAGACCACCTTACCTGTCTCCTGAGAAACCTGTATGAGGATCTAGAAGCAACAGTAAGAACTGGACATGGAACAACCGATTGGGTCAAAATTGGGAAAGGAGTACGACAAGGCTGCATATTGTCACCCTGCTTATTTAACTTATATGCAGAGTACATCATGAGAAACGCCGGGTTGGATGAATCACAGGTAAGAATTAAGATTCCCAGGAGAATTATCAACAACCTCCGATACGCAGACGATACCACCCTAATGGCAGAAAGCAAAGAGGATCTAAAGAGCCTCTTGTTGAGGGTGAAAGAGGAGAGTGCAAAAGCTGGTTTGAAACTCAACATTACAAAAACGAAGATCATGGCATCTGGCCCCATCACTTCCTGGCATATAGAAGGGGAAGAAATGGAAGCAGTGACAGGTTTTATTTTCTTGGGCTCCAAGATCACCACAGACGGTGACTGTAGCCATGAAAGTAAAAGACGCTTGCTCCTTGGGAGGAAAGCTATGGCAAACCTAGACAGCATAGTAAGAAGCAGAGACATCACCTTGCCGACAAAGGTCCGTCTAATCAAAGCTATGGTTTTCCCAGTAGTAATGTATGGCTGTGAGAGCTGGACTATAACGAAGGCTGAGCGCCGAAGAACTGATGCCTTCGAACTGTGGTACTGGAGAAGACTCTTACGAGTCCCCTGGACTGCAAGGAGGTCAAATCAGTCCATCCTAAAGGTAATCAACCCTGACTGCTCATTGGGAGGACAGATACTGAAACTGAAGCTCAACTATTTTGGCCACCTAATGTGAAGAGAAAGCTCTCTGGAAAAGACCCTGATGCTGGGAAAGACTGAAGGCAAAAGGAGAAGAGGACGGCAGAGAATGAGATGGCTAGATAGCATCACCGATGCAATGAATATGGACTTGAGCACACTCCGGGAGAGAGCGGAGGACAGGAAGGCCTGGCGTGCTATGGTCCATGGGGTCACGAAGAGTCGGACACGACTTAACGACTGAACAACAAACATTATCATAACTATTGGTGCCCATTGGTGTCATGTGTACCAACAGTTATGATAATGGTATGATAACAATATAACTCTTATGTGTAGATTCAGCCTAAGTCAGCAGCAATATATAATTAAGAATGCACAAAACTACTGTACAATAAATCAGAACACTGGTCTGTTAGCCCAGTGCTTGCAACAACTTTCCAAAACCTCAAGCAGAAGGCTTTCCCATTCCCCAAGATCCTCTTAACTGGAGATGCCAGGGATTGAACCAGGGACCTTCTGCATACAGAGCATGTGCTCTACCCACTGAGCTATAGAAGAGTCATGCCATCGATATGGAAGCTATGCGGGTTCTCAATTAATGTTTGACACAGATTTCCTATTAGCTTTTCTTATTATATGCAGAAGGCTATTGGGGTGGGGAAGGCTAAAATTGTTTATTCTTGCTTGAGTAAGCACTTCCTAGAATTTCCTATTGTGTCAGCAATTACTTGCCTCTAAAGCTCCATAGGGGGAAAAAGATGTATCTTCTCACATTTCTGTCAGCAATCCAGAGCTTGGCATAAATAGCGTTGACTTGAAACATGTTACAAAACAAGATACCAAGTGTCTGACAAAATCATTATTTCACTGAGAAGAAGTATGGTTATTTCCTCTGCATGGCAATAAAGAAGAACTTCTCAACCTGCTCCAGTAATAAAGAACTTTTTTGTGGGGAGGGGGATATATATATAGTGAGGTAACTAAGATTTTATCACCATGAATAAAATGGTGGATTAGGTAGGGATGGGCGAACTCACCCCCATCCGGGTTCTCCGAAATCCTGCCCAGCCCCTGTCCCCGCTCGCCAGCCCTGGACTGCGCTTGAGCCCCTCCCACTCTCGGCAAGCAGCCCGCACTCACCCCAGCAGCCTCATCAAGCTCCGCAGTCACCATTTTTAAAAAAATGAAATGGCAATCGCAAAAATGAGCATGTTTTTGTATGCATGAAAATGCGCGTTTTTGTGAATGAACCTGTTTTCATGTGTGAAATGCTCATTTTTGTGAAGGCACACATTAGTGCATGTATGAAAATGTGCATTTTTTGTATAATGGTGACCATGAAGCTCGACAAAGCTGTCGGGGCGACTTCAGGCCATTCGCCGAGAGTGGACGGGGGCGAGCAGGAGCAGGGCGAGCAGGAGCAGGGGCTCGGCGAGTGGGGCTCAGGTGTGCGGGCAGGAGCAGGCCTGCTGGATTCTCAGACTGAATTGGGCACCCGTGCCACCCCTAAGATTAGGTTCCTGTGAGTGACTCAGCATCTACAAATAAGCCACATGACCACCCTGTTCCAGCAAGATTGATATACATGCAACAGCAGTACTTCTAAGTACAGATAATATCCTAGATCATTAACCCCCCACACAGGGTGGGCTCAGATGTGCCATCTAGATGATGATGCACATTTGATGTGAGACATTTGATGCTGCCCCTGTTCACCCTATACACATTGGCTGGGGTCACACACTTCCATCCACATTGCATTACAATTGCAACCACTCTTGTGAGGCTGCACACACATACTTTGGATCAAAGCCCACACGTTTAAGGTTGAAATCCAATGGACACATACTTGGGAGTATATTCCACTGAAATCAGTGGGCTTTACTTCTGAGTAAATGTGTAGGCTTGAGTTGCATGGAATCCAATTATAGCATACTTAAGTTTAAAAAGGTGTTTATGTCTCCTGTGTAAAATCTTTAGTTTACTAAACTTCTTGCCTGAAACCAGGGGTCAGTTCATACAGTCCCAGCTTATGAGCTTCCACGTTGAAGGTGGTATTCATAGCATGCAGTGAAACAAGAGCGGTTGGGATCTGTGGGTGGCTGCCCCCATGTGGTGAGTCACTGAATGGCAGGTGGCAGCTTCTCAGTAACCTCAGGCACTGGGCAGACTTCATCTACCTAGGCTAGACGCTGGATCTTCCTAGATGGGGAGGGATATAAGGAGGCTTCCTGTTCCATTTCAGTCTTGCTTGAGCAGCAAGGCCTTTCTGAGGTGTTCCTGTATCCTTGGGTTGTTCTTCAGTCTGGACTTCTGGCTCATTCCTCGACCTTGCCTCCTTGTTTTGTCCTTTGGTCCTGACTTGCTCCTTAGTCCTGAGTTCTAGATTGTTTTTCAACCCTGCCTCCTGGTTTGTCCTTTAGTTCTGACTCATTCTTTAGTCCAGACTACTGGCTTGTCCCATGACTCCTGGTTCATGGCTCCCATTTCTCAGCAATCTTGTGATGTAGTTCACTGTTATTCCCATTTTACAGAGGGCCAATTAAGGCTGAAAAATAGAAGCTGCCCAGGGCCACACAAGAAGTCCAACAAGATTTGAACCTGGGTCTTTTAGATCTAAACACATTCTTTATTTACTGATCTAGGTATGACTAGGTCAAGTATCAAAAATCAAATTTGATTATTAATTTTTCACGTTACTTCTGATTTATAATGTTTGGTACAAACGTTATTTTTAAATATATTTTTATAATAAGTTAAAATATTAAATGCTAACAAGCAAGCTCTTCTATCACCATTATGGGCAGTTTGTACAAAAGCTCAGATATACAATGGAAGACACATTACCTAATCACAAACACCTAGTTATATGGGTTCTAGTGTTACATGTAGCCTATGCAAAGCCCTGATTACATCATATTATTTATTTATTTTACTCTCTTTTTGTAGACAATAGCTTTTAGTGAAAAACATATCATCACGCATTGTGCTAACTAGCAGGTCCATGAATGTAGCTTAGACTTCAAGGAAGTTTTGTTTTTGTTTTTCTATATAGAAAAGAAAACCTAGACCCCTTTGACTGGTATTCTTTTCAAAGGATTACTGTAAAAAAATGCCTAAATTCCTTTTACAGGATAATACAGATTATAAGTGGTTAGTGTAATATATAAAATAAACTACATATTATCTATGATACAACAAAAAGCAGTGATTTCAGTAACCTTTCTGGTTAAGGGAAGGGGGAAGTGAGGAAAAGATGCCTTTCCGATGAGAGATTATGTAGTCTTTACAATCGAGAAAATTTGGTTGCGGTTGCAGCAGAGGAATGTGATATGAAATTTTACAGTTGAAGGAGAAATGTCACAGTATTTTGATAACAGAGCAATGAATTTCCCCCCCTTGTGCCATTATCAAGGCGAAGTGAGCAAAATGCATCATTTATAACCCCGAACCACTATTATCTGCTGGTGAGACACTTGTTTTAAAACACACCAGCACCTTTTCCTTCCCCTCCCCCCCTCCGCCCCCAAGAATAAAGCTCACTGTGACCTCATCCTTCCTTTATAATCATGAAAGAAAGTTGACACTTGTGCAGGCCAGAGCTTCCAGGGAATAACACAAGCGCTCTCATACACCCTCCAGATCAACCCCTCTTCCCCTCCCCCATTGGCTCTGAAGCAAAAAGGAAGCATAAGAACAGTGTCTATGTCACTTGATAATAGATACCATCTAGAACTGATATGGAGAGAAAAATCTGTGCTAATGAAGAAAGGCACTATATTTGTTTTAAAGCAAAAGAGGAGCTAACGACCTGGAGAGAAAATTGCTGAAATAAAAGTTTACTTTATACCTTTGGATGCATCCTGAACTCTGTTCTGATTTGTACTTCCAGTCTCTCTCTCCTCTACTTTATTTATCCTAGTCAAGACTGTGTGCAATGTTTTCATTCGAATGAAATGCAATCAAAACTATGCAGACTCATACACATATGACTATTATAAATATATATATCTAAAAATAAACCTAAGATATCTGACCAAACAGGGGAGTTGGACATTTTTCCAGGCAACTGAGATAACTATTGGATGCAGGAAAATAGAGCATTAATTCCCCTTTATTGCAAACCTAGTACTGAAAACATGATTACAGCATAACATTAATTAAATGCAGCCATTGTCGAGGCATAGAACAAGGAGTTCTGTAGCAGAGACTACAGAGATCTGGTTTACAAATGTTGCAGAGGCAAATTTCCTGCACAAGAACATTCCAGTGGAGGCTGGTGGCTGCAATGTGAGTGGGGCGGTACATCCACTCTGGGTTTCAGTCAGAACTGTAAAGGAACTACCAAAGTGCTGAACCTATTTGGGAGATAAGGTTCAGCACCTTGGATAGCTTCTTTAGAGTTCTCACTAAAACCCAGGGCACTGGAGCCATCAGCCTCCACTGTGTGGTTCACACTCACCAATGCTCATGTAGCAGGAGTAGGCTGTGAACCAGACAGATGTGACTGCAGCAGCCAGATTTGCAACTTGTTCTGGTTTACCCACTACTTCCTCTGTGTGAATGAAGGAATGCATAACTTGGAGCCTCAGGACATTTGCATGAAGGAAATTAGATGGTGGCTGTGTGAGTGTAACACCCATGATTTCCTCCAACTCAGGTTGTGCCCTGAGGAAGGAGTGCAAAATGTCAGCAATACTGACAGATCAGGTGGCCAACTAGTATGGAAAGACCTACCATGATTAAACAGATGTTTATAGCAGATAGCTGCAGCTTGCATATAGTTGGAATAAGGAAATGTTGACCATATATGGAGGGGGCATTTACAAGCAGTCCAGAACATGAGCTCAATGGACTAAAGGAAAGGGTTCCATGGACTATATCTATGGAGAGCAGTTCAGTTTCAGAAGACTGGGTTTGATAAGGTGACTGTTGCAGCTTATCCATTCTACGCATACAAGGCAGAGTGATATGATGATAAGCCACTGTAATATGATGGTTAAGAGCATGAGCTTTGAGCCAGACAGTCCATTCTACAAATTTCATGTCAACCACAAACTTACTGGAACCTTAGGCAAGCCACTACGCTTGCAGTCTCCCACCTTCCATCTACAGCGTGAGGATAATATTGGCATACTTTACAGGGCTGTTGTATGGATTACGGAGATAGTATATGTGAAGTGCTTTGAACATTTAAAACCAGGGCTAGACAACCTGGTGCCCTCCAGAAGTTGTGGACTACAACTCCCACAAACCCTGACCATTGGCCATGCTGGATGGGGCTTATGGGAGTTGTAGCCAAAAACATCTGGAGGGCACCAGCTTACCTACCCCTGCACTATATAACTACTAAGTTGTATTACCAGGTAGCTGAAAGACAATGCATCTCTACTGTAACATTCTGCTCAAACCGCCAGCTTCTATGATCCATAGATCTAAAGACATTATAAAAAGGGGAAGTAGCACAAAAATCCTACTGCAATACAACTTTTAGAATAGTGGTTTACATACTATATTCGATCTGGGGTTCCTTGAAACCTTATCAGACATTCTGTAATTAGAAGATCAATAATGGTGGATGTCAGACAAGTCTCCCAGAACAAAAGTTTGCCCTCTCCCTTTAACATGCAGCTACACGAAAGTGTTTGGTGTGCTCTAGAATATAGTTCAATTAGGAAAAGATGAAACCCCAAGAGGCCTGGACAGTACCCTTCAAGAACTGAACATGTCAATCAATCAATATGCATGCTAAACCAAAAGCGTCTCAGAATCCTTTGCAATGTCCCATGGCAGATATGCAAAGATGTGCAATGTCAGAAAGTAGTCATTACTACAATCCCCCCCACAGTCCTTTTTATCTTCCAGTCCAACCCTAAAAGCAATTTAGGAAGACTTCTTAAAAATGTCTTCCTGTAATATATTTTGTTGCTATGCTATCAACTAATTAAGACACTGTATAAGCCTTTACATTTGCTTCCCTTATTTATTTATTTATTTATTGCATTTATATCCCGCCTTTTTTCCTCTTGCAAGGAACCCAAGCATTATCCTCCTCCTCTCCATTTTATCCTCACAACAACAACCCTGTGAGGTAGGTTGGGCTGAGAGTGTGTGACTGGCCCAAAGTCACCCAGTGAGCTTCCATGGCCGAGTGGGGACTAGAACCCAGATCTCCCAGCTCCCAGTCCAACACTCTTGCCACTACACCACACTGCACTCTCTTAGCAGTGCATCATGCCTTAAATGTCCATTAGACAAGCAATATTCTGTAGGAACACAGCATGCAGTGCTTACTCAGCCCGACACACCCAAGGAAAAACATTTCATGAGTGAATAACAAATTGCTAATTTTTACTGTTGCACCTCTAATTATACAGATAAGTGTAGCTGTTACAGCATATGATGTGGGACATGCTGGAATAGCTAAAAGGGGCAATCAATGTGAGGTAAATACAATGTCCATCCTGTTCACCTGCCAGCTGTACACCCATGATTAACAGTTTACTACAATATATCAGACATGAACAGAAGCATGGATATAGTTTGTTTCTTAGTGGCTAAATACCTTGGGCAGTATTCAGTGCTTGTCAGTCCACCAGCTCTAAACACATTGCATTAGCAGGAATGACTGCTAACGTATAGGAAAATAGCATTTGTTAGCGCAACCCAAGAAACAACCCAAAACTACTGCTTCTGGATTCATACAAGTCAGCGGAGCACCGTTCCACAACCTCCACTGACTTATTCCATTCCAGAAGCAGTAGTTTCCAGTTGTGCTGGAAGCACTACTTTCCTGTTGGGGTAGTGGTCATTCCCCCAAGCGCAAGAGTAGTACTGGACATTGCTCCTTTAGATTGGCATATGAATGAATAATCTATTCTGCTACATCTCTGTACATTTCAAAGTTGCTGTACATAACTGGTTGGGTGGTAGCAGTGAAGTGGCACCAATACATACTGGTTCACCAATGCAACATCTGGAGCAGGGTTCCCCAGCCAGGGCAGTGCAGAAATTGTAACCTCATATTGGCGTCAACAGTCCTTCCACTCCCCGCCCCGCCCCCACATTTCTCACTCGCAGGACCAGGGGCCAGAAATAACTATAAAAAGAGAGAGAGCTAGAAGCTAGAATTGTGCATTTGCATAGTGCTGAATTACTAAATATTAACATTCATTTCATTTTATGGATTCCATTTAAAATTTATTTCTTGGGACACAGCAGGCTACACATAGAACTAAATAAATAAACTGTACAAACCAATGGGATCTCGCATGCAGAGTACACAGAGAAACCACCAGTAAACTGCCAAGAAACGTATGTCTGATTGATGGATTTATTCCTGAATATGGAATACCTTAACTTTGCAATAAATTCTTTAAAAGATGTTATGTGAGGCACAAGATTTGACTGGCAATATCTAACTTACAATTTGTTTTCTAAGAAGGGGGCAGGGGTAAGTTTATGTTTCAGCTTTCATCAAGTTAGCCCAGTAAACCTTGGTCAAAGATCAACATAGTGTCTCAAAAATAGTAATCACAGTAATCACTTTATAGTTAACACAAAAATAATGTAAGATACTAGGTGGCAGCTACACAATAATTTCATTGGAAGCAATGGTAATTACATAGTAAATCGTGTTAACGCTACTGCATTATCTCCTAACTGTGCAATTAACTCATGTAAGTACTGCATGCTATGTTTAGGAAGTTGCTGATGCCACACTTCTGGATCATAATTGCAAAGATAAGATAGAAACTTTCTTTTAAAATGATAGTGTGGCTAATATTATTCTATGGCTGCATCTCCCACATAGAATAAAAGATTGCTATCAAGGAACTGTGAAGATTGATGGCACTGAAAATATGAGAGCAGCAGGATGTCATCTCGAAAAGAACCATAATATTGTTTCATCTTTGATACAGGTTGTCATTCTATTGCCTATTGGTTTATGGAGTTGTCTGCCAAATGGTTTCCCAGAAAATACTTAATCACCTTGGTATCTGACAGAGCATGGGCTGGGGTGCAGTTATGCCCTATTCAAGCATGCTTCCCAACCCAGTATAAAGCTTTCCCAAATATTCAGAATACAATACGTTTCCTTTTCTTTCAATCTCATTTCCAGATGCTCCACCATCCTATCTCTTTCTTGCCCCCTACAAGTCTGCCTGTAACATGCCTGCCAATCTATGGGTACAAGTTCTTATCAAAGTAAGATTGGCATACTAGGATAATGTGTAAATGATATCCCACTTAACCCCTCCTGTCTCACCTATTGTAGCCATGACCTGTAGATCAGGCACTTAGATAACTAGCAGAAATATTGCAAAAGAAATACACTCACCAGAGACATATTTATTGATTCAATAAATAAGAAACACACTCAGTTTTTGGGAATGTAAACTACTGTTGCAGGGGAACCGATCCAGTTGCAGTGGGACCCACTGCATTGGGCAAAGGGTTAAAGCCCCTCTATCCGCCATGCTGGGTCAAGAAGCAACAGTAAGAACCAGACATGAAACAACCGATTGGTTCAAAATTGGGAAAGGAGTACGACAAGGCTGCATATTGTCGCCCTGCTTATTAAACTTATAAGTTCTTATAAGTTCTTACTCTGCATATTGAACTTATATGCAGAGTACATCAAGAGAAATGCCGGGTTGGATGAATCACAGGTCGGAATTAAGATTGCCAGGAGAATTATCAACAACCTCAGATACGCAGACGATACCACCCTAATGACAGAAAGCAAAGAGGATCTAAAGAGCCTCTTGTTGAGGGTGAAAGTGGAGACTGCAAAAGCTGGTTTGAAACGCAATATTAAAAAAACTAAGATCATGGCATCTGGCCCCATCACTTCCTGGCATATAGAAGGGGAAGAAATGGAAGCAGTGACAGGTTTTATTTTCTTGGGCTCCAAGATCACCACAGACGGTGACTGTAGCCATGAAATTAAAAGATGCTTGCTCCTTTAAGAGGAAAGCTATGGCAAACCTAGACAGCATAGTAAGAAGCAGAGACATCACCTTGCCGACAAAGGTCCGTCTAATCAAAGCTATGGTTTTCCCAGTAGTAATGTATGGCTGTGAGTGCTGGACTATAAGGAAGGCTGAGCGCCAAAGAATTGATGCTTTCGAACTGTGGTGCTGGAGAAGACTCTTACGAGTCCCAAGGACTGCAAGGAGGTCCAATCAGTCCATCCTAAAGGAAATCAACCCTGAGTGCTCATTGGAAGGATGGATACTGAAGCTGAAGCTCAAATATTTTGGCTGCCTAATGCGAAGAGAAAACTCATTGGGAAAGACCCTGATGCTGGGAAAGATTGAAGGCAAAAGGAGAAGGGGACGGCAGAGGATGAGATGGCTAGATAGCATCACTGATGCAATGAATATGAACTTGAGCACACTCCGGGAGAGAGCGCAGGACAGGAAGGCCTGGCGTGCTATGGTCCATGGGGTCACGAAGAGTCGGACACGACTGAACGACTGAACAACAATCTGCCATGCTAGGGCCCTGATCGAGATTGGATCTCCTGCAGTTACTTAGAGGAGGAGGAGGAGGAGGAGGAGGAGGAGGAGGAGGAGGAAGAAGAAGAAGAAGAAGAAGAAGAAGAAGAAGAAGAAGAAGAAGAAGAAGAAGATGTAACTGCTATGTCATCCTTTGCTAATCAGCCTCATGTATTTCTTTACTCTGAAACATGATTATTTCTTCCGATGTTCATGGGCAACTCAGAATCCAAAGAACAAAATAAATTTACAAGACACTAATGTACAAAACTCTTTCTGAGATTTAGGCAGACATTAAATATTCCATACATCAATTTACACTAAACCAAATGTGGCTTTATTTTAGAACTTAAACGCAAATGGCGAATGATATGGGGGGGGGGGAAATGTTTGGGAGATACTGCAATATCTACCTCTGGCAGGAATAGTTTTAGATGCAAGCGCATGTTCTCTGCTGTTTTCCTCACTTCTCCCTTTTGTAATAAAAATTTTTCAAAGAGCTTTCAGCAGTTCTGAACACCTCTTTTAAGGTCAACCCCACCTACTTTTTCATCTGCACTCATACTAGTTATGTGGTTCTAAGGATACAAAGGAAACGGCACGAATTCAGTGCATGACTCATTTCCAGCAAATCAACACGCACATTCTCAATTTTTCATGCATGAGAGATGTGTAAAACTATAGATGTTTGGGCCTTTAGAGGACAAAATCAGCGGTATTTGTAAGCATTGTATCAAAAACCATTACTGTCGTTACAGCTAATTTTAGCAAATCAAATGCTATGTGATTTGGTAGGCATTAAGAAAGCATTTACAGACAGAGGGACAGATTCTGGCCTCAGCTTGTACTGCTCAACAATGCAAAATAAGTATAGCTAGCTCTTGAGAATTTACACAAGATAGGTAAATTATTGGATGATGCTGGATCAGTGTAAGTTTGTGAGGCCAGTCCTAAGCATATGATGAACTCACATCCAAGAGACCTTGTCTAGAAGATATATAATCCATTATAGAGGACAAAGCAAATATAATAAACTGTGAAGGGTGTGTGTGTGTGTGTGTGTGATAAAAAATACTATTCAGTTCCAGTTATTCAAATTTCTGGTTAGGTAGTCACTTAGTTTAATATTTCTCTAGATCAATAGGACTGCACATAATGCTCTTAGCCACAGATCCATAGATAATAAGGAACAGGCATAAAAGATAGTCATTTATACAACCAAAAATGAATATGTATGCTTATGGATGGAGACTATTTTCCACCTATGCCCATTCATAATTTTTAAACGACTGCAAAATATGAATCTCCCTATTGCTTGAATTCCATTATGTTTTCATAAGCTTAGGGAATCTTTATAGCATTTCGTTTGCAAGACATACTAAGGAAGCTTTAAAATATCTATTATATACCAAAGCTAAACTCATTAAAGTCATTGAGAGAAATTTGGATAGTTAGAGGAATACAGCTCCTTTGTAGTTTGCTCTGCTACCCACTTCTGAACTTAGGGTACCAACTAATCAAACTGATAGTGAATATAAGATTGGAAACAAAAAGGTTTGTTTAACTGCCCTGCCACCTCCTAAAGAACTTTGGAGGGGAGGGGGAAGACATCCTTTTTGGATCAGATACCCATTATCAACTTGGACAGAGTGTGTCTGAACCGCTATTATCTGCAATGATTTATGAGTGCAGGTATTTCTCTACCTGAACATTTTAGTGAGAACATAAATATAAGAAAAGACAGAAGCTGGGATTCAGCAGAGCCTTGAAAAGCCACCTGCGATGGAATATTATTCCTATTTGAGGAAAGCTGTTATTCACCATCTAAATCTCAACAGCATGGTCCTGATGCTGAATGCTGTATAAAAACTCTTTTCATAATGACAAAGTCATTTCCATGAAATGGGCAACGGAAATGGTGATCTTTTAAAGGACAGAACACTTGGAAATGTATATTCATCAACTTTACAGGCATTTGGTACCAAGATGCAGAACCAATGAAACTGTATGCAGACATGCAACTTCAACCATGTGTGATTTACTTTAACAGCTGAGGCAGTTCTTTACAGAGCTGTCCCAGATAGAGGGCCAAACTAAATGTTCATGAAATTATTTACTTTAGTGTAAGTGCACATGGCCCTGATTTGGATTGGAGATTTAAGCTTTCCCCTTTCCTGTTTTGTTCTGAAATTCCACCACTGGGCACATGGGGGGGGGGGGGTAAAAAAGAAAAGAAAAAGAGGTCTTCATTGAAATCAACAGAGACATTAAAAAAAAATGGGGGGTGGAACAACAATGGGTGGTGGGAAAGTTTAAATCCCTCCTCCCAGAGCACCATGGCCCCGATCTGAATCAGGGACACATGTGCTTAAGCTGAAGTAAATAATCCAATCAGAGCTGATTTCACGAACATTTAGTTTGGCCCTAAGTAAATAGAAAAGAGTAAACATATGAGAATCCACTGCGTGTACTGGATCACCTGTGGAGCTTTAGATCAAAGGTCAAGCCCTTATGATACTATCCCTAATATATTCAGTTTAGTTAATATATAGCAACATTAAAATGAAGACAGAACAATCAAGAACATGACATACTTTTTCTGTGGTGTAGCTGAATGCTGGGAGAAAACTGTGGTTAGATTTAAAAGTGTCACCATGGAATATGTGAACAAGGTATGTAAAAACATGTCACCTAGGTATCCTTGATGCATCAGGAGAGGCAATTAATAATGCTGCCCTGGCCAACTTACTGACAAAACATTGTCAGGTGCCTAATTGTGACATTCAGACATCTCACATGACATTGGAATGTCTGGATGTGTTCTCCTAATATTACAGGCCAAGCCAAAGTTTGCAATCCCATCCAGCTATGTGGATGGATGTTGGAGTGCGTACGTTCAGAAAAGCTAGAGTACCACTGGCCTGTGGGAGCTCAAATATGATTTGAAGAAATGGAGCTGGAAAGGGAGAGATCTTATCAGACAATGATGAGGTGATGAGACTGGGGGCATCTCTACACCAGCCTAAAATCCTGAATTAAAAATGGGGTTTTCTGCTTCCGTTTTAAATGCAGGACCACAACTGACTCCCTTTACATGTGCTTCCTTTCCCCCCTCCCCTTCCCCCCTCCTTCTCCCCCTATTTGAGTCTTCCATTATCTTTCATTGATTTCGCTCCTCTTCTTGCCACTTTAACTCTTTTCATGGAGGAAACTGAAGCGGAACACAACAGGGTCATTTGATAGCTCATTATCTGTGATTTATTTAAAAATGGAACAAAGGGCATTTACTGCAAGAGACGCCATGGAGGGACATGGCAGGGTCACGGCATCATGTAAAGAGCCCGCAAACTTCCATGAAGGAGCAATCTCAATCGCAGGATAAAAGCTCGGTGTGAAGGAGATCTGGGTACCAGAGCAGAAACAAATTACATTTTGGTTTAGATTTTCAGAAGAATGAAAACCTACTCACATGATTACTGCAACACATAGTAACCACGACAAACGCCTCACTCCATATGCCAGCTCCAAATCATCACCAAAATAGCCATGCATACATGATTTGGCTTTTAGCATGCCACCTTTGCTTGCCGGGTATTTTACAGTGTTATGCAAAAGATGACACCTATCTGTATCTCTATGAATTTTCATGACTGTCTGACTGGAACCACACATGCTGGGTTTTCAAGTGGTTTTCCTGTGTCTATCATAAGGTCAGTGGTCATATAAACAGGCTCTGAGGTGGCCTCCATTTCCTCAACTTTTACTTCCTTCAAAAAAAGTAAACTGTACTGCCAGTTTGGAAATGTGTTATCAGATAAAACATAGTTTTTAATGCTTAAAAAATGTCATGAATGTATAGCCCATCTTCAGCTGGGTAAAACTTGGTCCCAGTTGGATTACCAGACATTTAAAATTACAATTAAACAAATCAGAGCAATTGCATTAAAAATGCTGCTGATAACAAAAGTGCAGAATAAAAGCATTAAGCAGAAATAAAAACAAACACCAAGCCACGTAAGAACAACACACAGAGAATTAAAAAGCCTGAGGAAATAAAACAGCCTTTGCCTGGCACTGAAATGACATCAATTTAGGCACCAGAAGAACCACCCTGGGGAGTGAAGTCCACAGGCGGGATGACACATCTAAATAGGTTCTTTCTCATGTAGCCAACATGTTTGATGGTGGGGGCACCCAAAGAAGGGAACATATGGAGAGAATTGGTCCTTAAGGTATCGCAATACCAAGCCATGAAGAGGTTCAGGGCACAATCCTATTCAGATAGGACAGGAACTTGGAGGAGACCACCTGTCCAATGCAGGGCAGGAGAAGCACAGAGGGATCTTTCCCTCCACACTTCTCCTGCCCTGCATTTTCAGCTAGACAGCTGATTGCGGCTGTCTAGCCACAGGCCAGCTGAAGGGGGGAGGAGGCTGCTGTATGACACACTGGATGTGTCGTACAGGCATTTCTGCCCTCCCTGCCCCGGAACACCCCCCAGAATGCCCTTTTCAGCCATTCTGCGCTCCTCTTGCGAGCACGGAGGATGGGGCTATTCTTCGCTGCCTCCGAGACAGCGCAGAAGTGGGGGGAGGTTGGTTCTCCGGGAACCAACCTCGGAGCATAGGCTGGTTCCCAGAAAACCAGATATCCTAGCCATCTAGCAGCCATAGGATTGCTCCCTCCAAGGTCAAAACTAACACTTTGAATTGAGCCATGAAATGAGCTAAGAGCCCCCTTCTGAGTGAGCCGGTCATATGTTGGCTGGGGTATGTGGGCATTGAGGGCACGGGGCTAGCCCTCTGTATTCCTGATTACCTTTTCATGTGTTTATTACTCATGGGTACCAGACACCTGAATAAGGCTAGGAATATACACATTCATTGCTCCTATCCCTCAACATATCAAAATGAGCACTGACATCTATTCCAGTATGATACAAAAGATGAAATGAAGGGAAAGTAAGAATTCAGCACCACTAAGGAGAGTCTCCTTATAACTGTGTCTCCTCGAGAGAAAAAGAAATAATGAATTGGCATTAGATCAGCCCCAAAAGAAAGCTAAGAGGAAATGTGTATGACTTGCATTAAGGTTTGTGAAATAGGCTACACGAGGGGTGTGCAATCAAGTTTGGAATATCTTGTAAATACTGGGGAAACATGCTTGAGGATTCATTTTACATGGCAATGGTTTTAAATAACCAAATAAGACATTATCTACTCAGTCCCAAAACAATGTCATTACATAATTCTGACATAGCTATTGATATATCCCATCCCAAAAAGCATTTATGTACTAAAACACAGACTTTGGTTGGAAACAGAGCAAATGTTTCTCTATTTCCTATTTAATGTTAGAACTAGCATCATAAATCCATATATATATTATAATTTCCTGTTCTTACATTTCAAAGCCTATGCAGGAAGTCTCTACTGCTAATTATTATAATAATACATACATTTGGCAATAACTAATGCAATTAGTAGAGTGAAAAAGAAAAACCATCTTAAGACCACATTACGGACTTGCGTCCCCCTAAAAGTCTGGATAAAGCAGCTGATAATGTAAAGTTCAGCTATCAAAAATGGCTTCATTAAGAACTTTAATGAAGCACATGGGAGCCATTTATTGACTCCTCAACTATTAAGATGTAACATTACTAGTGCTTTAATAGTATCTCCATTTTCATTTAGGAAATAACCAATCAAGAGATCATTGTGCCAAAGACTTTATTTTCTCTTCCTTGGCTCAGTAAAAGCACTTTTTTTTTTTTAAAGAATTACTAAAGGCAAGTGTCTACCCCGCCCTCCCACTTTGCCAGTGCCATATTGTACAGGCAATTTAAAGAAATAACAAGGAAGTATAAAGGTCAATAGCTACCATTCTAGACCATGCTTAAAAATGAGAAAAAGAAGAAAACAAATGAAAATTGTTAATGGTAATTCTACCTGCTCTGTTCAGAGTAAGAGATCGTTTTCACATCAAAGAAGCTTACCTCCAAAGTATGCAAACCACCCCCACCCTGACCTGCTGTCAACCTGTGAGACATTTCTATTTCTCAGACGCGTTTAGAATGCAAACTACTGTTTTCTAGTAGTTCTCACAGCTCCACTTCCTTTGAGGTACAGATGTGTAGCCAAAGAGCCCAATCAGATAACATCCATTTACATATTTATAAAGACTCCTGTAAAACCTCGTATCAATTGTTGCTACTATATATAGTGCTTTTCAAAGTATCTTGTGGGCACAAGCGCTCCACTGCACCGTTCCCTTCAGGAGTCCTGATATATCGTAAAATGTGATTTCAATGTAAATGTGGCCCACATCACACAATCATACCACTTCACAAACTCTTTTCTGCTGGGATAGCTTAAATCTAAACACACTCAAGCAGCTTGCTGCACTGGAGCAAGATTTCTCCCATATTTTTTTTTTTTAAGTCAAAAAAATCCCCAAGACAACAATGCCAAGTGGAAAAAAAAATCTGAACGTTTTCTGCAGAAAGATGGGCCGTCTCCAAATCCTTGTGCCCTATCAGACAAATTAAAGTAAATCAAGCATGAAATGAAGCAGAAGAGCCCCGAGATAAGACTCCTTTAAGTCGTTTACAGATTAGGATAGAGAGAGGTGCATCTGGTCTCTGGCAGTGAAGGAGGCCAGTTTCTCATCTCACAATAGCAGCCTGTGTATAGGATTACCTTACCTTGTCACTGACAAGGGAAAAAGCGCCTGCAGAATGTCTCTAACTAACTTCCTAATGTTCCCAGTTAAGTTCCCTTATTAAAGTATTAACTGTTGCAATGAGAGAAATAAATTTTGATAAAAACAAAACAAAAACAGACGCTAGTCTGATTTATGAACTGGTCAAGCACTGATTAAACTGGAGTGGAGAGAGGGGTGGTATTAGCTAGCAGATGAGCCTCTTTACTTATCAGTCAAAATTTTGCTGCTAGAGATACAATTTCTCCACTGGTATCGCTGCCACGCCTGACTGAGGTGCTACTGGTTAGACTGGTATTGTAGCCAGAACGATTAAAAAAAAAACACCCATCTTGTTTGTGTTATTGAGGCAGGATTTTATAGCTATAAACAGATTTTTTTTCCTGCAGGAACTGACAGTTCTTGCCAGAGACATAGACAGGCAACACTTACACCTGATATGCTTCTATCAACTGTGTTTCTGCCACTGCAAATTGGAGTCGTCTGTTCATTAGGAAGCAAGCTTTCATTGGGATGCACTGACTAGCTCACTTATTTTTTCTTCCCTTGGAAATACCCACAAGCAAGCCCTCCTCCTTGACACACCACACTCACAAATATAAAGCACAGCTGGCAAGAACAGGGAGGAACCTTGCTAATGCTTATTCATGTCATGCTGAGCTTGAACAATGAAAACGATTCATTCTCTGCAGATGGTCGGGTGCACCCCTCATGCGACAGTATTCCTAAAGATGACTGGGCCTAAGCTTGCTATCATGTGTGGAAAGCCTTCCGCGGGAAATGGAACACACATGGTTCAGCAGGCGGCTCTTCCTCCATGTACCGGAAAGGAGTTAACAATGCTTCACTAAGGCACATAACTAAATGTGCTGGGCTTAGGTCCCTCAAATTAATTAAGATGTAAAACTATCTTGGATCTGTTGGTGCTTCTTGAGAAAGCAAGCTTTAGCCCCAGTGTCCTGGCTAAATTCCAGCGTGAACTGCTATACTCTTAATATAATTTCCTCCACAGTTTAGAATTGGTGAGATTTGTTTCCATCTTACTTGGTACAGTGCTGTTGTGTTCTACCCCAGAGAATGCTATCTGAATCATGGGCAAACTTATTTATGTGTTTCACGTTTGTGTCTCTAAAGCAACTTGGATTGAAAGGAATGAAAACAAATGAGGATATATGATAATACTGTTAGGCAAATTACATGACTTACCAACAAAAACTTATAGATGAGAATTCTAATTCTAGTATTAGAATTCAATACTAATTAGATATACATGTTTTCTGTGTGTGTGTGTATATGTATGTATGTGTGTGTGTATGTGTGTGTGTGTGTCTGTGTGTGTATGTATATATATATATATTCATTTAGATCTGCCCAGATAACATTAGTTATTGGGCAGATTAAAAATGAAATAAATAATCAGACATTCACACCTGGCATTTGCACAAATCTTTCCTGAAAGATATAGCAGTAAACATGCCCTATCATTCACTGTTGTCTCTAGAAAATTATCTTTTTACCTTGTGTTTTGCATAGTAGCAGAATAAGAATAAAAAACCTTAGAAACATATAAGTAATATTACCTTTTGGTATCCTGCCCTTCCTTCAAAAAAATGCAGTGAAACATACATTATGCTGTTTCTCCATCCATCAATAACCCTGTGAAGTAATTTAGACTCAGAAATAATGAGTGCTCCAAAGTCACCCAGCACGTTTGACCAGTGGAGGCTGGTGGCTCAGATGTCAGTGCGTTTTCAGTCAGAGCCAGTCAGAACTCTAAAGGAGCTATCCGAGGTACAAAGCAGAAGCACACTGGATAGCTCCTTTAGCATTCTGACTGGATTCACTGTCCCACTGACATCAGAGCCACCAGCCTCCACTGCATTTGACTGCGCAGGGTCTTGAACCCAGGCCACTTGGGTCCAGGTCCAACACTCTAACTATTACACTGGGTCAAAAAGTTGTGTGTGGGGGGTATTTATATTAATGGGTTACCGCCATTAGTTTATAGGAAAAAATAAACCCACTGCCTGCTGTTTAATTTCTTTAAGATGTTAATGTTCAAAGGGCAATCAATTTAGAAAATCATGTTCTACTTTCTAGGAGAAGATATATCTACTCTAAGGTTCAGATGAAAATAAAGTATGAAGCTTTTTATTTATTGAAACCACAGAAGCAATACTATCTGAGCATAAATTGCTTCCAGACAGAGGAAACCTTAATTTACCCAACAAACTCACACACACTCACGTGTGTTAAGTAGGAGGTTATTTTTAACTAAGGAAGAGCATTTGCTTTTATGCTGGATGAAATATAACTTAATATTTCAACTATCTTCCTTTTAGAAATACTCACTGCTCAGCTGCATCATACCAAAAAAAGTCACAGATGACATGACATGCATGGGTGAATTTTTATTGCTTTCTACATTTTATATCAGTGTAAAGTAAAGCAGTTGCAAAATTTCAGAACATTAAAAATCTGATGCTCATTTCCTAGTTCCTTATTTGTTAAACCCATGCAAACGGGTTATGTCTCCTCCACATTTTGTGCGGTTTCTCATTAAGTTGACATGTAAATGTACGGTACGTTTTAATCAATCTAAGCGCACACCACATGCACCCTTTAAAACCCATATGATCAATACTATGACTACGCTCTTGAAAAAAGAAAGAAAGCAAGGAACACAGATAAATCTTCGATCATCCAATTACTATTCATCCAGAAAAGAAACAACCATTAACTACATCTTTAAAAAGTGCAATGAATTGCAATAACCTTGCCAGAATGCAATTAGTTAAAAAAACCCATACAAGCAGAACATTGTGGAATGGGGTATTCTCTGAGCTTGTGTGTTGTTCTTCATAAAGAAGCGATCAAAAACATAAGCAGAATTATAAGCATTTTTGAAATACAGAGTTAGTAATTAGGAAGAAAAAGACTGATTTTTTAAAAAAAGGATTCTACTGCCATTATATAAATCTCAGTAATCCTACTTTGGAATGCCATGTGCCGTTTTGATTATCCTATCTCAAAATGGGTATCATGAAGCTACAGAAGGTATATTAAGGAGTCAACTAAAATGTTCAAGTGATTGCAGGACCTTTTCTCCAAAAGCTGGGAGCTATTGATTTAAAACAGAATGCAAACTGGAAACAATTAATGGAGAGAAATTATTGTCTTACGCACTCACTCTCAAAATGCATGAGAACTAGCTACCACCAATTAAACTGGGAGTAGCTTCAGCACAAAATTTTTTTAAAAAGTATTTCTTCAAACAATGCAAAATTATTTTATGGAATTAATTGCCAAAACAGTGTGGGTATGATCATCACTAGTTAGATGGCTTCAAAAGGATGTGACCAATTCATGGAATTCGAAGAATAAATTCCTTATTGCCAGATTCTCGGAGACAAACCGAGGATGACTCTCTTAATCATGAGTTGCTTCCAAGTTTCCTAGATGTATCTTGCTGGCCACTGTCAAAGACAAGAGTTTCTCTTGTGGTTCCAGAAACGCCATTCTTATCCTCATAGACAGTACTGAAATCATGCATACCTCTCTCCTAGGCTGCCTTTACATTAAAGAAAAAACCCCACAATCTTCCCATTGTGGAGGCTTTCTGCATTTATAGCAGGCTCTGAAACAATGACCATGTGATTGTTGAGAGGGGAAGTTTTTAATTTTTTTAAATTTTCACGGTTCCATAGAGATCAATAAAACACTGCCATCTAGTGGCTGTTTTAATAGTGTAACAATCCAACTTAAATAGTTCATTATTTCCAGATCTTTTTGAGATGGAATAACCAGGAAATACCTCTGGATGTGCCCTGGAGGTTGACTATGTCATGAAAAGGACCCACAAACTTCTGTGAGTGAGCAATCTCAATAGCAGGATAAAAGCTCCGTGTGAAGAAGCCCCTAGTAACATTGTTCTGTTGTATCTGGGTATTACTAGCTTAGGATCCATCACCTCAATTATGTGCTGTGCTGGTGTCAGTAGCCATGTTACCAGGGCCAGCTTTGTCAGGCACCTGCTGGGACCACACCCCAGCAAGGGGACCATGGCTGACCCCTAGGACCCCCTGCCCTTACTCCTCCTAACTACTGATGCCTGCTTTCTCCAAGCATGAGAGCAGTGACAAGGACAAAGAGAAGTGACCTTCATTTGCTTTTACCTTTGGGGCAGTGGTGCACATTGGGCCCGGGGGGGGGGGGGCAAGGAAATGGAAAATGGTGATAGTAGGAAGGTCCATGCTTGCCCAAAATCTGGAGCCAACACTGCATGTTACTTCTAATTTATTATGTAGCAGCAATTAGGACTCAGACATCAGCAATGCAAAAGGTATTTCTATGCTAGAAGTACTTGAATAATACAAATTGGGCACAATTAAATTTGCAGTATAAGTCACGATGATGTTGAAAGAGATAGTTCTGGAATGACTCCAAGTTATGAAAATGCTTTTTTCTGCAGCATGCTGCTAGTGGGGGGTTGATCTGTTTGCCATCTTGACAGTAACCTCATTTTTCCTCCTTTAAGGAAGGGGAAAGGAGGGAAACTCTGGCTATGCTCTTTCATTATGAAAGAGCTATTTCTCAGAAGGGAATTTTTCAAGTCTACAATTAGCTGTGTTTGGGTTCTGCAATACTGAAAATGTTGAGCAGATTTCATTTCAGTTTCTCATTCCTAAATCTTTGTGTGACTTTTACCAGCATTAGTATGTAAAGCTAAACTCTTATATTGGCATATTGAGAGACTGAAGATGTAAGTAACAAAAACAGCCCTGATCCTATGACCAAGAATTCAAAATATTTTAGACATTTTGGACAAGTGCAAATAACTATGCCAAACACACAGCAGGAAAAAAAAATCAGTACCAACACCTATCCTAGGTTTTTATCATTATAGACCAGAGACACGTACAAATAAATAATTATTAAATAAAAATCTCATCATAATGCTCCCTTGTGTGATAACTTGTATACTGTCTTATCTGTGACCAAGCAACTGTACCAAGCAACTACCAGGTAGTTTGCTGCTATGTATATAAAAACACTGAGACATGTATACTGAAGTATATTTATTGGTGTTATATAGAAAAGGTGAAGACACCAGTTTTTCTATTTTTACGTACACACAGAAAAGTATGTTTAAAAGTGGAGAGCCTGTTCCCAAGCTCCAAATCTGTACACTTCCTTTGATTCTAATAAGGGTATTTTATGTGTTTAAAATCACAAGTTTAGCTATAAGGAGTTTGTAATTAGCATGCTGATAGCTGTAAAATTGTCCAAAATTTGAAAAGTGTGCACAGCAGTTATGCCAAAGCTAATGGACCTACAGTGTACAGCCCAAGGTCTTCAAGAGAAGAATAAATTTCTTGAAAGTTAAGTTCATTTTCTAGACTTTGTCAATAAGCATAAGCAAGTCTGGTCCTAGCCAGAAAAATATAGAATCACCTGTTATAAGGGAAAGCATGTTATAATCATCTTGAATGTCAGAAGTCTCAATGCTTGTGGGTTCTGGGGTGGGTAGGGGAAGAATCTGGGATTTCATGCTTCAGAACAGTATCTTTTTACGTCTTTGTTTTTATGGTTTATAATAAATGCTGAAGTCAAATAAGTTCAAGTTTGTGTGTTTTTTAAAAAGACTCTAGTGGTATTATTATCAACATTTTGGGACTAGTGCCTTAATATCATTCATTAAGTCATTCCATTTCTACACCACCCAATAGCCTAAGCTCTCTGGGCAGTTAGACAACATGGTACAATTGCTTGAAATCAGAGACCCAATAGATCTCTCTCTCTCTCTCTCTCTCTCCCCCCCTCTTTACCAATAGTACACTCTGTGCTGAGGAAGAAAAAAAACACTCATGTATATCATCCCAGTATTTCTAGTGGCTGGCATTTCCAAACTTGACATTTCTCTTGCCCCGTAGGTACATATCAGATTTGTGGAAATGCCTCTGATATAAGAAAGGATACTGTTATATAATGTGACAACTATATGCATTCTTATCTTATTAATTATAATGGTTGATTAATTGCTATTCTTTTTCACAGATGAGAAACAAAAGACCCTTTGGGAAAATGTAGGTCTAGTCATCACTGGTTTCAAGGTTTTTTAAAGTGCTAGAATGGTAGCACTGAATTATAGTGGAATTATAGAGGAAGCTACAAATAATGAAACATAAGGATGGATTATCAGAGAAGAGAATCATCTTCAGGAATGTTTGGCTTTGTGACCCTCATCAGATTATGATCAGAAAATGTCTATAGACCCTCTTCTGGAACCTAGCCAAGCTGCTGAGTATGTTGCCCAGATAAGGATGTAGGGAGGCCACCAGTGCCATAAGCATTTTCATGAAGACACAAAATGTGATGCCTACTCTGAAGGTATCCTCTTCGGAGGATGACCTGGGGCTTCCTAAGCCTGAAGTTCCCTAAATGTTGTAGAGAAATCCGTGTTGAGAAATCAGTGGGATCCTTGGCCCTCGGGGAGGCAGCAGTTGAACCCCCATCCCCCTCAAGGTGTAGATAGCTCCCACTTTGATTTGGAGGCAGATGCCAAGCAACCATGTAGTCCTAGGGAACACAAGTACCTAAAGGTGTAGGTTCAATCAGTGTTCACCTGAAGAATAAGGACTCCCCATGAGTAAAGGGATACTTATGAATGAGACCTTCCTCATGACTAGGCCATTCCTCAGGTGACACTGATACCCTGCAGCTTATGCTCTGGGTGAGACTCTGAAGGATTACACTTAAAAGCCATCAATTCTCAACACAGAGTACTCGAACAATGTCTGTGTGTCAGCTCTCAGATGCCAGTCTTGTGTAGCACCTGACTACCTAGCTCTTTGCTGGACGCACACAGTGTTTGGACTGCCTTTAGACTGTGCTTCTAGTACTGACTCTTGCTCATTCTTGGCTGCTCTGTCTTTGCACTGCTGGATGAGTCGACATGCTGCATTTGGTTGTTACCAATTCTGCCCTCACTATTCTATCAAAAGTCTCAGGGGAAAGGAAGTGGAGGAATTTATGAGTCATCAACAGTCAGAAACACAGCTTTGGATCCCTTGGTTTGTCCCTAGGAATATCCTTTCCCTTTCTTTTATCCTCAGTTAACTCCAAAACACTGAAGACTTTGGGATGATGTTTAGGGAAGGGAAATCCTGGAGGTATGGATAACACTAGTCACTAGTGTTATCTATACCTTCTTCTTCTGATAATCCTTCTTCCTCTGTCTGAGAGTCCACCTCAAAGTGCTCACATTAACAGATTGTGAACTTAGTGTCTCAAACGATGGCCAAATGTTTGGTGAATTTTGCAAGTTTCAAAAAGGCAGTCACATGGGACTCACCACAGGGTTGGGCCAACCAATGCAAAGAATGGGTTGCTGTGGCTGAAAGGCCTCTAGTCTTTACACACACACCTGCTTCTAGCCTTTCCACCAAACCTCTGTACATGGAGAGAAAACATGCCCGTGGGGGTAATATGCTCACCAGTCTCCTTGGTCTCAGTACTGATGTTCTTTCCAGTAAGGACAAGGGAAGCCAAGTGTGAGTTTGCAAGCCAGCTGAAGAAAAGCCATGTCCTCAAGAACACTCTTTCCCTCATGCTTTGGGGTCGGGGCATATGAATCCCATGTTTTGCCTAAGATGGGAAAGGATGAGGGGACTGTTGAGAAAAGTAACAAATATTGCAAATGCTTGAATATGAGCAATCCCAGACTAGGTAGGGCTGTTCTGGTGTCTATGGGGAAACCCATAGAACACTCTTTGTCAAAAGGGGACACTGAAAAATGGACTTTCAAATGTCTCTTGGTTCAATGGATCAAGGCAAGAACCACCGCAGACTTCATTTACCAGATTCCAATGGGCAATGGACATTTCTGACTGCAAGAATATTCAGGAGAGATAACCCAGACATTAATAATTAGGCCTCTGCTACTAGTTCAAATGCTTCCCACCAGGCCTTCCTTTCATAACTGTACATTTTTGGAAAGGAGGTTATCGGGCAAGGAACTTGACAAGTGCACCTATATGAATCTCAAAGAAATCTCTAGGGGAATGCTCAGGGGGAAAAAAACCCGAGTTAATTTTTAACTCAAGCTGGGCAGTGGAGAATATTCACCCATCATTCATTTTACACTATCCACTGCTTCTTGCAATGGTAAACTAATGCCCTAACTCAAAGGATCCACTTTCTTCAGCCTTTCTTGAAGCAAGTGCCACAGGGGCAAAATCATTCCTGGAGGAAACTGATGTGAGAACCTCTTACATCAGCCTTTGCCAACCTGGTGCGCATCAGATTTGGGACTGCAGCTCCTAACATTCCTAACCACTGGCCCTGCTAGCTGGGGCTGATGGGAGCTGAAGTCCAAAACATCTGGAGGGTGCTAGGTTGTTGATGGCTGCCTTACATAATCCACACCTCCCACATTTCAGTAATCAAGCATTATGGGAGTGAAATGGGATTGATTCATAGGACACTGGCAACTTTACCACTCCAGTAATGTAAGAATGAATCCCAAGTGAGGTGTTATCAGGACTGGGTAGAGCAATATTACTGCTTCCCAAGACTTGGCAACAATGCTTTTGGTAAGACAATCTAAAATGAACTGGTTTTATAATCCACAGAATCACATTAGTTATTCATGTTCAGTCTGTTATGCATTTTGTTATCTCTAAATTCTTCTTGCCTATTCTACTGCCTAGCCTGTTATCCTCTATCTTATTCTTTTGCATTTGGTTACTCCTTATCAAAAAAAGAAGAAGACTAGGTTGGTCTGGCATGATTTATTATAAAGACAATATACTGAGCATTTGATGCCAGAGATCAGCTGGTGGGAATGAAGAGAAGAAAGAAGAGGCTGGGACTATTTTACTTCCTTTTTGATCAGACTAGGGGACAAATAAATATATACTTATAAATATGGACTGAAAATATCCCTGTGGCCCTAGAAGAAGGCTGCTACAAATCATAGGATTTATTAATATATTTTCAAATTGTGCATATGTTTCACAATGGCTGTCTTCAGAAATTCAGTTTGACTTAACCCATCTTTCAAAACATTCCAGGTCTCCTCTGTTCTTTATTCTTTCTCACGAGAACTAGGATTCTGGGAGCTAAAACAGGCCCTTTTTAAATTCCCAAGTCTCACCACTGAGGCTTTCCAATTTCATACCACTGGGCAGCCAAAAGGGATACTCGGAGACAGACAGGTGCTGCATGTTTAAAAAAGAGAGGCTGGTATCTTTAAATTATTCTCAACATCTTCCCTGCAGGACAGGTGATTCATATGTTCAGTCACTAAGATTATATAGTTCTCTCACAGACATATCTATACCTCCTCCAACTTCACGATCATGAAAAAGCCTTCGCCTCAACCTGTCATTAGGACCACTCTAAATCTGCACTAGACATTACAGCATCCCTGTGGAAAAGCTCACTCTGCATATACTGTAACTGTGTCAGTGGGAAACATCACTACGCATTAGTGGTAGCTGCCAGTATAAACACAAGAAACTCGCTATGTGATGGCCTTGGCTTATGCAACAAATTGTCTTGAACAATACAGGCAGAGAGTGGGAAACTTGTCACAGGGATGTTGGTTCACATGAGAGTATATCATTGGGCCCAGCTCTACGACCTCTCAGCTTTACAATACATGGTGGCTGATAAGAGTGAATGTTGGTGGATATGTGCAGTAAGGAAAGCAGAAATATCAATATAAAAAACATATTAAACATTCCCATTCAGATGTGAAACCCTGCAAAACATTGCGGAAATGTTGAACCTTCTAAATACTGTACTATAAAGGTGACTGGAACCAACAGTTAGATAACTGGGTTTTTTAATAAAAAAAATAGGTTTGCGCTTAATATTATGTGTCTGTTTTTGTAGGATAATAAAAATGTGTGTGTGTTCCTATACACCCACGTTTTACTGTGCAGACATGTTATATTGCAGGGGGGCGGAATCTTCAGAAATGACTGGGTTCAAAACACCTTACTTCTCATTAGTGGCATACAACTATTCATCTTTCTCCTTTTGCCATTAATTACAAATAAATTCATCTCTCTCTTCTGAAGCCTGAAGTTCGTTGTTGTTGTTGTTGTTGTTGTTAGATGACTTGCATTCAAACTTCAACCAAAAAAGATGAGACCAACATTGAAATTCATCTCACAGTCCAGAATTTACTTAACGGCCAGCCTGTGCACTGTGATAAACGGAATGATGATCCAGCAACATGTCTTTATCCATGGTTTGCTTTAATTAACACCGGCTTGTTTGTTGAAAAGATGATTAATATGCCAATGAAAATTGCATAATTGAATACCAGAACACTGGCACAATCAGAAAGACACATGCAGTTTTTGATTAACATTTATTATTACTACTATTATTATTATTGTTGTGCATTTTAATGTATGCTTCTCACTATGAAATGATGCAATTTTTGACCGAGAGGTGAAGAGAAGCAAGAAACAGATCAGGACACTCCATTGGCTGATTCAATTTAATGCAAGGAAACAGTTTGAAACTGGTGTGTGTGAAGAATAATAACAACCAAATCATGGAAATGATACATGATAGCAGAAAACAGTATTATTTAACATTTATATGTGTATCATGTTAACTAATCATCAGATACACCAGCAGAATTATTTTGATATAAAAGTATTATATTAGAATAAAAAATAATTTAGCACAATAAATAACTTCATCATTTTATGAAATAATAAATCTGCAGGGAAGCTATTAATAATTTGAGATCTGCACAAATTAAATATCTATTTATTATGTTATAATTTTTTGTTATTATGTTTGAATTTTTCTTGGTATCAGAAATTCAATTATTTTTTGAAATAACTTACATTGTAGGCCCAAGGGCAGAAAGAGACCGAGCAGGGGAAATCAGTATACTTAAGTCGTCATCATGGCCAAATACTGATGGGCCGCAGATAAAAGGCACCAAAAAAGTGAAAATTAACCATTTATCACCCTTAGAGAGCAATCCTAAGCTCCATGGAGGACTGTTGGATGCTGTGGAGCTCCCTCTCCACAGGTGGGGGATGGGGGTGGGGATCTATGGCCAGACATCTCTTTGTTTCACTTCCATCACTGTTCCACTTGCAGCCTCAGCATGGACAAAATGGGGCATGGAAGGAGCAAGTCAGAGGAGGCTGTGAATTTGCAAGATCCTAAGCCCCTTGGTTCTTCAGACATGCCCTAAACTGTTCCAACCCTCAAATTGATTCCTTCCCACTGATCATGGGGGGTGGGGGGAGATAAAAAAAGAAGTGGGGGCAAAAACACCCCCCACCTTCCACCTTGGCTTCAGCCAGGTGGCAGGGCTTTGGATTTCGTGATAGATCCACCAGTGAATTCACCACCACCACTTCATTAGGATTGTCCTACCAGACTACCTTGCTGGGAAGAAGAGTAATCTTCCCTCAAGTACAGGCAACTCTCAGTATCCTATGCTCAACTATATTAAAAATGTTCTAGGTCTTGCAGTTACATAATCAACACTTCACAATAAATGATACCAAGATCTAACAGAATAGGTAGATTACGATTTCTCCTGCTGATCTCCAAATATAGAAAATAAAATGGGCAACAAGGTGTCAATACCAGATCTAAATCAGAAACTAGGGTTACTAGAGTGTCTGGATCCATGAATTCAGTTACGTTCAAATGAGTATAAAGTTGCTAAGTAAACACATTCTTAGCCAAAAAGAGATTAAACACTGGCTGGCCATGTTTCTTCAGCAACAACTGGCTAGTATTTTGAGGTTGTCTGGGATTTTCTCCACCCAAATGAAGGTCTTGACAAGCTTAGCTAGCAGTTATTCAGCCTCCTCTGAGTTGGTGCCGGCCCACCACCAGTGGTGCCACTAGGGAATTTTAAACCCTGGACTCATCCATCGGGGGGGGGGGGGGCTTTAGACAGCCACATGTATTACACAACCAACATTTCTCTTCTTCCCCCATCCCTGCAATCACCACACCATGCTTCATAGCTGCTTCTACATTCCGTAAGTGTTAGAACAACAATAAAACTACTTGCCTCATTAAAAAAAATACTCAGAATATGTGCAGTTTTGTATTTTAAACTCACTTAAACCATCACAGCTACAAGAATAACATGGAGTTTGCTTCTGCTACACTTATCACCTGCCAATCTCGGGGTGGTCATTTGTCCCCGCCCCACCCCCTTGGCCAAGAGGCCCTGGACTTTGGCCCCAATTAACGTGGGTCCAACTTACACCTTGTAATTTGCATTCCCCCAATGGATACTTTTAATAGTTCTGGATATACCAACTTAAAGTGAGCCATATAAGCAAAACAAAGTTGAGCTCATCATAACGCAACTTGAGAGTCTACACAAAAGCAGTGCTTTGTGCCAAACAATAGGGATACTGTTGTTGCTTTTTTATTGCTGTTTTTATTGATTTTTTTCAGTGTTTTTCTGTGTTCTTCTTGCTTTTTAAGACCTTGTAAGTTTTTATTAGGTGTTTCATTATTGTACACTGCCTTGGGAGGGCGCCTGCCTTGAAAGGCGGCCAAGAAATATTTTAAACAAATGAATACTTTTTCTGTGAAGTAGATGGCAAATTCAACAGAGCCAACAAAGCTGTTGTTTGAGCTTCAGAAACCAAACTTTACAAGGCCGCTTAACACCTAGAAAGGTTCCATTAGAAAGCACTTCACAGGTGCTGTTACAGCAGGGGAGAACACACTTTCTTTGACACAACTTCATCGTAACGCTAAAGATCTCTCTACAATTAAACATATTGAAACACCTGTGTGTCTTTTGGTTGTCACAAACCTGCTCTTTCTACAAAGAAGCTGGAAGCAGAAGCTCCACATACACAGGAACACAGCAGCAACCATAACAGACAAAACTGAAGAAGTAGGATGAGTTGCATCACACCCCACTCATCCCAACCTTTCCCCCTCACTGGCAAATCAGTGATGGAAAGCAGACTATGAAAGACACTCCTGTAAACAACCACAGCCTGCCATCACTGCCACGGAAGGGAAGTGGGAAGGGAGGAGACTGCCCCAATCTACACCCTTCCCCTTTTCCCTATCCTGCTCACTGGATGCCCCATTTTTTTTAGCTTTCACTCCTTTTTTACAAGGCAATGAATAGCAAGAAGTTCTGCACTTATGCAGGCTGGATTGCTCTGAGCTGCTCAATACAGTAGGATGGATGTATGCCATCCATTTTTATTGTAAACTGCCTGAAAATGCTGAATTGAAGAGTGGTATAGTTAAGTTTTAAATAAGTAAATAAATAAAATCCACAGGGGAAAGGCAGGGTTTCACTGCAACTTACTGATTCAGCTTTCTCAAGCCCCCCTACGCTGTGGGCCTATGCTACTGTGTTGTTGTTCAGTCGTTCAGTCGTGTCCGACTCTTCGTGACCCCATGGACCATAGCACGCCAGGCCTTCCTGTCCTGCGCTCTCTATTGCTATTATATGCTACTATTATATGCTATTATATGCTACTGTAACAATAGGAAAAGACAACTGGAGGCCACAATGTCAATGGACAAAGTTAGCCTGCTGTTATAATTCAACAATTACATTATCAGAATCACCATCAAGATTAAAGACATAAGAGTTGTGGAATCAGTTCCAGTGCCCATGGGTGAAGTAATTCAACTGAGCCACCACTTCACCCCCAAAAATCAGGACAGCAGTATGATTCCTCAGAAAGAAATGGACAAAAGAAAGTATAAGATACACACAAAAAATATTAATCCAACAGAGTACTCAAATTTCCAACACATTTTGGTCTTCAAGGGAATAGTTGCTGTCAAATGCAACAAAAGGAATTCAACTAATCACAATTGGTTGAATTAAAAGTGGGGAACATGTGGCCCTCCAGATGATGATGGATCAGCCCTAGCCAGCATAGCCAATGGTAAGGGATACTGTGAGGTACAGTCTTACAACATCTGGAGGGCCACATGTTCCCCATCCCTGCAGTAGGCCTATGTGAAGTCCATTTTTTATGGAACTGCATTTGGCAGCAATGTACCCTTACACTCTCCTTTGCACCATATTTTTTTCTGTCATCACTAGCTTTTGCAGATTCCCAATTGTGAAAATAGTAGTAGTCAGTGATCTTGTTTGTGAGACAAGTATTATTTAGATGACAAATTCAGAATTTGGTATATTTCAGAACTGAACTGCTCTAATTTGGACGTGAGAGAAGTAAACTTAGGCTACATAAAACAAAACTATTTTTGCCGTGTGTGGGTGTGCCAAAGAAAGATCAAACTGGGAACAGATTGGGGGCGGGGGGTCAATTCAGAAATAAATAAATAAATTTTAGAAAATTTATCAATTCAGGCTGCAACCCTATACCCAATTACCTGGGAGTAAGCCCCACTGAAATCAATGGGATTTACTTCTAAGTAGACATGTATAGGATTGTGCTGGCAACAACTAAGTCTTTTTCCTGGTATTCTATAAAAATGTCTGACACTAAATACATTTATTCCTTAGGAACTCCTCACATAATCATAAGGGTTTCTTCTCATAGAATTCGAAGTATAAAGCATACAATTCGCATTAGTCAAGGCAAGAAAAGAACACTCACCTTTGTGAGAGGTTACTGATGACAAGGAACAATGTACTATTATAATCACAGACGTAAAAAAGACCATCAGTGTTATAACTAAGAATGCAGCTTATGGTTACCTACCATACTATTTGGTGCACGGATAGGAATTCAAGTGACTTGTGGCTATTGTTGTGTCATGACTTATGCAAATAATGAAATAAGATTTGAGAGAAAATGACGCTAGCACAATCACATAGCAGACAATAGGCAGGAAAGTGTTCTGCATTGTATACTTTATAAATGCCATAATAGCTGATGGCACTGTAAAAACATGTATCTAACTCATGGGTTGTAGTGAGTTGTGGTAAAGTGTAGTTGCCATTTCATTGATGCTTAAGGGCACAATCCTATGCATATTTAGACAGAAAAGGGTCCTAAAATTCCCAGCATGCCCCACCCAGCACGACTAGCTAGAGGGATAATATGGCTTGTAGGACTGTTTTCTGTCTAAACATGCACAAGATTGCACCCTAAAAGTATTAATTGGGACCCAGCTTGGCTCATTATTGAGCTAAAAACCTTCCTTCTGACTCTTTAGGAAAATGGCAGTTACCAAGCCCAATTATGAATAGAATCCAGGATAGCAGAGAGTCACCCATCACTATTTGTAATTCCTACACACTATTTCTTGAGCAGGTGTAGCTGTAAAACACCAACCTGAGGGCTCTTTCCCAAAATAAGTGTCAGGCATCTTCTTTGGGGGTGCCTTCTTTCTTTTTTTTCTTTTCTTTTTAATGAAGTGACCCACTACATGTTATTTTCTAATCGAATTTTTAAAGGAGCCCTTCCCTGAATTCAGCTTCCATGACATTTATCCGCCCTCTAAAGTAGCAATAAAACTAAACATAACACAATTGACAGTGGGCCCCACGTTGCAGGTTGAGGGTTTTTAAAGTTAGGCCTCAAATCTGGACAAGAAGAATACCACTAGTTTATTTTGGTGACTTCTGATACTTTATCTATTTAGAGATCTATAAACCTCATATTTATCAGTCTTTTAGCATCAAAACCAATTTATTGCTTTAATCTCAAGATCTGTCCCTTGGTTTTGTTTTAACTGAAAATGACTCCCTGGAGATATAAAAGCTGCAAAGACAGCTAATTCACACGTCCCTCAGGGTGTTCACATTGTCAGAAGTTGACAGTGCATGATTCCCACAGTAATAAATAATTGAATTACAAATGTTCCTTAAATAAACCCTCATTAAAATTCTTGTAAATCCTAATATTAGGTTGCACCCATTTGTAGGAAGCCAAAATATATGCTGTGAAGCCCCTAGCTTTGCAGGAGGTGAATTTTATCTATACATTTTTTACATTATTCCTTTACATTAATTGAACCTATTTTCTGTACTGTAAATTAAAGTACTGTATTTTTTTAAATGGTTCATTTCTGACTAAGGCAACAATACTAGACAGCCACAGTGTATGTGGGATAGGAGTGAGCATGCAGCAGGAGATGTTTCTAAAGTGCATTTATTCATAGGCTGAAATGGGAAAACTGTTTTTTCGTTTAAAGCCAGCTTGCCTGTTCAGAAGGACGAATGGCTGCAGTAAAAACTTTCAGAACACTGCTGGCTACATACACACTACAGCTGTTTAGGATGGCAGCTTTCAGCAGCAATTAGTTCTCTATTTGAAGTGCACACATACACAAATTAAATGTATGTTTTATGGTACAATTTGTACCATAGCAGGCCATCTTGTCCTTCACCTCAGGCAACAAAATACCTTGGGCGGCCCTCCTCTTCCCACACACCTCCCCCTGTACTTAAAACCAAAGCTATGGTGGCTGGAGCAAGGGGTGTGGGAAACCCTAAACTGGAATGAACCTTAAAGCTAGACAAACCTAACCCAGCCCTGGCATATACCCATATCTTTTCCCCAAGAACAGTAAAAGCAGTTTTGGGGAGGAGCGATTTTTAGCAGAAAAACAGCATGAAGGGAAAGGGTTAAAACGTCACACTACCCTATGACAATATTCTGCTTTAAATTCCAGCCTCAGAGGCTGTATTGTATAATGGAAAAAAGGAGCATGTGTCTTCAGGAGGGGAACTTAAAGTTCTCCCTGCCCCCTTGCAATTACCACAGAAATAACTGCAGCACCTGCTTTCCAAGATCACAAAAGCAACCTCATACGATCTTGTAAAACGACCTTAGATGACCTTGTCAGAAGAGCAGTGCTCTGGGGGAAGGGGAGGGGAGAGGAATAAGGATACACAAAATCCTATGGTCTCTACAGCCCTAGCTCCGTCCCTGGTCCTGGCAGTGTGACTCCACTAGACAGGTTCAGTGGCCCAACTAGAAGGAAATGTAAAACAAGGAGGATGGAGAGGTGGAATGGAATCACCTCTGTCGGTCCTCCCACCCTACCAGCAGCTGCCCAACAGGCAGTGTAGGCTGGTGGCTCCAGTTTCAGAGGGGCGGTGATTCCTTTCTGGGTTTTGGTTAGAACCAGCCAGAACTCTAACAGTGCTATCCAAGGTGCTGAACGCATTTGGGGGCTAGGGTGCAGCACCTTGGATAGCACCTTTAGAGTTCTGGCTGGTTCTAACTAAAACCCAGAATGGAATCACCGCCCCTCCGAAACTGGAGCCATCAGCCTCCACTGCCAACAGGTTATTGCAGGTGTGCTCAAACTTTTTGGTCCCATGGGCACATTTGGTATTTGAGAAATTGCTGTGGGCACCACCACAAAATGGATCCCATGGAGGATGTGGCTAGACATATAATGGCAGCCATGGGGGCCTGGTTAGTCAAAAGCGAACTAAAGAGGTGAGGTGGAAATAGCAAGGCAAAGGGGTAGAAGAGAGAGAAAGAACAGCGCTAGAGGCTAGAAAGGGAGAGAAAGAAGAGGGCCCGAACATTTCCCAAGGCTGTGGTTTGTGGAATTTCAAGACAAAAACAGGAGGGGGGAAAGCGTAAATCCCTCCTCCCAGAACACCATGGTCCTGATCTGAACTGCGGTGCATGTGCTTACATTGAGATAAGTAACGTGTTGTTTGACCCTGAGAATGAACTGAATGAGCAATGCAGCCATCATTTTTGCCCATGTTTGCAGCCCTATGGGGCCCCTTTCACAACTTACAAAAGCTTCTTCAAAAAGTGCTCTGACACCCCTTTTTTAGCTTCTAAGAGCTTTTCCATTTATAAGCGCTACGTAAGATATTCAGTGTTCTTGTTAAGACTGACTACATTAACAGTTGTACTTAACACCTGTGCTGCTAAATACTAGAAAAACAGTACTGAAGTGTTCCCTAAGTCCTAGGGCAAGTATAACAACATAAACTGAGCCAATGTGCTGTCATTCTACTTGAAAATTATAACAACAAACTGCAGTGAAATTCTTCACAGGAGGTTAGGGGACTCTTGTTTGAGAGCTTGTCTCATGGTAATAAAATTAGAGGTGGAGAATTCAAGTGATTACACTCTAAAAATGACTTACTAGATGTGACAGGGTTTTTTTAACCTAAATATTTTTTAAACACCAAATTTGTCATGTAAGTTATATGCTACTAACTATAAAGTTATTTTATTGCATCAGTAAAAGAAATGAAGTACTTTTAGTCAATGTTTTTGTATAAATCAGAAACACTGTATTCAATTCACATTTTATTTGCATATATGTGCATTCTTTTATTTTCAACAGAGCTTGAACAGGCTGATAAATTATTAACAAAGGTACCTGCAGTTGTAGAAAAGTTATTCCACGCGTACAGATTCAGGAACATAATTGATCTTGAAAAGTAAATATAAAAAATTGTATGAACTATCACTGTTATAGTTCATACACTGTTATACTGTTATTTGAGACAAACCTAGGTGTGAGGTTAATCACATAAATGACCCATGCATGCTTGGTTTCTTTGTGTGTGTTTTTTACTAAATAGCAGCTCTTGGGAGCAACAATCTGGATCAGGTCCTCTGCAGCTGCTATTTATTAAAGAAAAAGCAAATTAAAATAATTAACATCACATCTAATTTGGCCCTTAGAATACATCCACATAAAATGAGTACAAAATTAATTCTACATAATCCATACTTTCTATTGAAAATATTGCTAGGCTTTCTTTTTATACACGAAAGGTAGGTATAATGGTCAGTTCTTGCAATAGAAGGATATACCAAGTGGAGCCCCCGAAGGATCAGTATTGTGAACAGTGCTTTTTAACTACTCTGCAAAAGTTTCTGCAAAATGTTTCTGCAAAACATGGCCCCTCCAGGAAATTCCTGACTTGGGTGGCGGATAACTTCCTCCTACAGAAAGTAGAGGAAGGAACTAGAGGATCAGCTATCCTTGACTTGATCCTAACCAACAGAGATGACTTAGTGGATAAAGTAGCAGTTACAGGAACTCTGGGGGAAAGCGACCATGTTGTACTTGAGTTCTTGGTTCTAAGGGAAGCAAAAGCCGAGTGTAGTCAAACGCGTACCCTGGATTTTAGGAAAGCTGATTTTCATAAACTCAGAACAATGATCAGTAAGGTCCCATGGCAAGTGACGCTAATGAGAAAAGGAGTCCAAGATGGGTGGGAGCTTTTAAAAAAGGAAATTCTCAAGGCACAATCACAAAAAATTCCAACAAGAAGAAAAGGTGGAAGACAACAGAAGAAGCCAATGTGGCTTCACAAAAAGCTTAGGGATGACCTGAAAACAAAAAAGGACACATATAGGAAGTGGAAAGAAGGCCAAGTAACAAAGGAAGAGTACAGGCAGGTAGCACAGAATTGCAGGGATGGCGTCAGGAAGGCTAAAGCTGAGAACGAGCTGAGGTTAGCAAGGGATGCTAAAAACAACAAAAAGGCTTTCTTCAGCTATGTGCATAGTAAAAGGCAGAGGAAAGAAATGGTGGTTCAGCTATTAAATAAGGATGGCAAAACGATAACAGATGACAAAGAAAAGGCAGAGGTGCTCATTTCCTACTTCGGCTCAGTCTTCTCCCCAAAGAGGGTCTATGAGCCCCCTGGCAAAGGCAAAGTACAGGCTGAAGGGGCAGGATTGCAGCTTGAGATCGATAGGCATATGGTCAAGGAACACCTAATTACTTTGAATGAGTTCAAATCTCCAGGGCCAGATGAACTGCATTCTAGAGGAATAAAGGAACTGGCAGAAGAACTCTCAGAACCGCTGTCTATTCTCTTTGAGCAATCATGGAGGACGGGGGAAGTGCCAGATGACTGGAGGAGGGCTAATGTGGTCCCTATCTTCAAAAAGGGTAAAAAGGAGGAACTTGGGAACTACAGACCAGTCAGTCTGACATCAATCCCTAGGAAAATTCTGGAGCAGATGATAAAGCAATCCATCTGGAAGCACCTTGAAAACAATGCCGTGATTACTTGAAGCCAACATGGATTTGTCAAAAAAAGTCCTGCCAGACAAATCTGATCTCACTTTTTGATCAAGTAACCTCCCTTGTGGACTGTGGGAATGCTGTAGACATCATATACCTCGACTTCAGCAACGCTTTCGACTAGGGATGTCAGAGAATTCCGCCACGGATCTCGGTGAGGCCGAATGCCAGTGCATTCAGCCCCTCGAAATCTGTGGCGGAACGGCCTGCCACCCCCCCACCATCCCGCGGATCCCCCCCGGGACGAGACTTATCTGGGGCGGATCTTCCGACCGGCTGCCGCCGCTGCCATTTCCAGGCTTGTGAAAAGAAAAAAAAAAGACATGATAGGCTACGTAAAGATTTACGTAGCCTATCATGGCTAGGTTTAAAAAAAAAGAAAAAAAAGACATGATAGGCTACGTAAAGATTTACGTAGCCTATCATGGCTAGGTTTAAAAAAAAAGAAAAAAAAGACGTGATAGGCTACGTAAATCTTTACATAGCCTATCATGGTTGGGGGTGGGTTAAAAAAAAAACGTGTACGCAAATGGCGGCGGCTACAGCCGCCGCCATTTGCATTCCTTCTTTTTGGCCATCTTAATCTACGTAAATCTTTACGCAGACTATGACAGCGAAAATCAAGGAACGTAAATAGCGTAGCAGGCGCTATTTGCGTCCCTTTTTCATTCACCATTTTAGCCTACGTAAATCTTTACGTAAGCTAAAATGGGGAATCAAAAGGGGACGCAAATGGCGCCCGCTACGCTATTTGCATTCCCCTTGATTTTCGCCGTCATAGTCTACGTAAATATTTACGTAGATTAAGACGGTAAAAAGAAAGAATGCAAATGGCGGCAGCCATAGCCACTGCCATTTGCGTACGTGTTTTTTTTTTTTTTTACCCAGAGCCCTCCGCGGCCGGAAATCCGGCTGCGGACAGCTCTGGCCTGGCCGGCTGCTCCGCAGAGCTGCCATGGAGCACAGCCAGCCGTTCGAGGATTCCGGGGGGGAAGAACGGAGCGCCTCCCCCCCGGCCAGGATTCCAGGGGGAGGAACGGAACGCCTCCCCCCCAACCATCAACATAATCTGCAAAAGGTAAGTCACTTTCGTAAATCCCTACTTTCGACAAAGTGCCCTATGATATGCTGATGAGCAAACTAGCTCAAAGTGGGCTAGGTGAAACAACGATCCAGTGGATCCACAGTTGGCTACAGAATCGGACTCAAAGAATGCTTCTCAATGGGACCTTCTCAAACTGGGGAGAGGTAACGAGTGGCTTACCGCAGGGCTCAGTCCTGGGCCTAGTGCTCTTCAACATTTTTATTAATGACTTGGAGGAGGAGGTGCAGGGAATGCTGATCAATTTTGCAGATGACACAAAATTGGGAGGGATAGCTAATACTTTGGAAGACAGAAACAAAATTCAAAGTGATCTGGATAGACTGGAGCGCTGGGCAGAAAACAACAGAATGACATTTAATAGGGATAAATGCCAAGTTCTGCACCTAGGAAAAAGAAACCAAATGCACAGTTACAAGATGGGGGATACTTGGCTCAACAACACTACGAGCGAGAAGGATCTTGGAATTGTCGATCACAAGCTGAATATGAGCCAACAATGTGATGTGGCTGCAAAAAAGGCAAATGCTATTTTGGGCTGCATTCATAGAAGCATAGCTTCCAAATCCCGGGAAGTACTAGTTCCCCTCTACTCAGCACTGGTTAGGCCTCATCTGGAGTACTGTGTCCAGTTCTGGGCACCACACTTTAAGAAGGATGCAGACAAACTGGAGAGGGTTCAGAGGAGGGCAACAAAGATGATCGGGGGACTGGAAACAAAGCCCTGTGAAGAGAGACTGAAAGAACCGGGCATGTTCAGCCTTGAGAAGAGAAGACTGAGGGGAGATATGATAGCACTCTTCAAGTACTTGAAAGGTTGTCACAGAGAAGAAGGCCAGGATCTCTTCTTGATCATCCCAGAGTGCAGGACACGGAATAATGGGCTCAAGTTACAGGAAGCCAGATTCCGGCTGAACATGAGGAAAAACATCCTGACTGTTAGAGCAAAACGACAATGGAACCAATTACCTAGGGAGGTGGTGGGCTCTCCCACACTGGAGGCATTCAAGACGAGGCTGGACAGCCATCTGTCAGGGATGCTCTGACTTGGATTCCTGCATTGAGCAGGGGGTTGGACTCGATGGCCTTCTAGGCCCCTTCCAACCCTACTACTATTCTATTCTATTCTATTCTATTCTATTCTATTCTATTCTATTCTATTCTATTCTACTCTACTCTACTCTACTCTACTCTACTCTACTCTTCTTCCTATTCTTTAACCAGTTACCAAACCATAAGAGGACTTCTCATATCCCATGACTGCTATGTTTGATTAGGAGTCTTTGGTGATGGACTTTGTCAAAAGCCTTTTGAAAGTTCAAGTAAACACTGTCTACTGGATCACCCCTATCCACATGCTTCTTGATATTCTCAAAGGACCCTAAACGGTTAATGACGCAGGAATTAACACTGCAGAAGCCATGTTGATTCTCCTTCAGAAAGAACTGTATATGATTGAAAATGTTACCTTTAATACTACTCTAAACAGTTTACCTTTGTAAACTGCCCAGAGAGGTTCAGCTGTGGGGCAGTATAGAAATAATAATAATAATAATAATATAATAATAATAATAATTTCCACCAATATACCTAGAACAGACAGAATATACCAAGCTAACTGACCTGTAATTTCCTAGATCCATCCTAGAGCCTTTAAAAAAAAGGGGGGGGGCATTATATTGGTCACTCTGGCACAGAAGCCAATTTAAGTGTTACACCTTTTTGTTGGAATATCAGGAGTTCCACATTCATGTTCTTTAAAAACTCTTGGGTGGATACCACCTGGACCAGGTGATTAATTTGTTATCAATCAGGTCTAGAACTTCACCTTTTGTCAACACTGTTTGCGGGGCAAAATTAAACATGCATGCTAGTTTTCTTTACCTCCGAGTAAGCGCGCACAGCCCCAATTAAGATTGGGACATGGGACCCCAGGAGGAGGGGGTGAAACCTTTCCCCCACCATTTTTTTCATGAAATACCACCACTACCCCACAGGGGGGTGGGGGAGAAAAAACGCTCCAATGACTCCAATGGAGCATTTTTTTCTCTTTTTTAACCTCCCACTGGGGGAATGGAATTTTGAAAAAAAAAAAATGGGTGTGGGGGGGAATTTAACCCTCCCCCTTTCAGAATGCCATGGTTCTGCTCTGAATTGTGGATCAGACACATGCACACTAGCCAGAACATTTGGCCCTAAGATACCCTAACGACATCAGTTCATGGTATCTATCCCACATGAAGGACAGGCAAACACACCAGAGCCCACCTCACCCGCCACTCTCCAGACTCCTGACAGCCACCTGATCCTGTTCAGTGTGCCATCCAAACTGCCAAACGATCCATGGCTGCCCGGCGAGCGGCGTCCTCCCATCCCACAAGCTGCCATTTTGCATAGAAATGGTGGCTGAGCTATTTATGGAAATGTAACAATTTACACCTGTAATTCTGCATAAATGGAGCTATTTACGGTCACCATTTTATGCAAATGGCAATTTCCATAAATAGCCGAGCCGCCATTTTTACACATAATGGCAGCTCGTGGACAAGCGGGGATCCCTGTGCTTGCCCAACTTGAGATCTGTGGACTGCCCTCCAGGGGGCTGAGCCAGTGAGAAATCGCCAAGCTGGAGCCCCAACCAGACTCCTGCAACATCCCTACCGCACATCCTCTTCAGTAAAGACACCCTCCTTGACCCTGCTTGTTAACCATCCTGATGACTTCTTGGACTTGATGGTACCATTTGTGACCTGCAGTGTACATTCCAGCTCTGCTTTTATTACTGTGGGTTTGAATAACCCTCAAATGTTCTGGATTTCACCTTCTTGATTTTACCTTTCATCTTTCTTTTTACCAATCTGCTCATTTTTTATAAGTGTTCTCTTCTGATGTAAAATGTCACTATGTTGGAATTCTTTGGCAATATCCCCCTCCCCCAATGATACCATGCAATGACATAGCGTTCCAGGAATGACACTGCATAATGTTGTGTCATTGTTTCTAGGGGACATATGGAAAGTAAAAATGGCGGCTGGCGCAACTGCTGCCACTGATAAGAGGCATGCTGCTATCACAAATCTGGGAGAGGCATTCTTTAAAAGTGAATGGTTTGGGGACAACTTCTTCCCTCCTCCCACATTTTAAGCCAAAGGTTCTCAGAAGATAACTTTCAGCTCAGTTTTAGTATTATTGGGCTCTTCCCTTAATTGTTACCACCAGCAGCCATTCCAGCAGGCTGTACTGAGGGAGATGAGAGGGGGAAGCGGAGCCATTCCACCAGCCCTCCTGAAGACCTCCCTCATGAAGGCTCTTCCTCCCTCAACAGTTACTACAAAGTGACAAAGCGTGCGCAAATTACCCACTGACAGTTTGGGAAAAGGGGACCAGATTGCCCACTTAAGAACCCTGATACTCAGGGTCTGTAATGCTGAACTGACAATTGGGGGCACCACACTTCCATTGCACACTTGCCCAAGTATCAAGCAAGTGCTTTTAACGCAGATGTAGCCACCACCCCACTTCCCCAGCTCCCATTTGCAATAACCACAGCAGCACTTCCAGAGCGGGAGCGGGCCGGGGGGGGGGGGGATTGACAAGTTGTTTGTCAAGGCTGGGCTAACTGAAGTGTGTGGAGAGGACGAAACTGACAAGGATATTTACAAGAGGGGAATATGCTTTTGCGGAGCTACACAGCAGTCAGGAGGACCTCCAATTGTGAGCAGTGGCGCAAGAGCATCAGTTAAAAAAAATTAGAATCGTATACATGTCAAGACCCATTAAAAAAAAAAAGAATGCAAATTGCAATTTGTGCAAATGGCCAGACCCCAGTTTTTAAAAAATGCAGAAATTTCAACCATTAAAAAAAATGGATTTTTTGTCAAAATCTGGAAGGAAAAAAACCAATATAGTCCACCCCGCTTACCGGACCAGAAACAATGCGGAAATCGGTCGGGCTTAAATGGAACAGATTTCCCAGCATCGTGGCTCCCTATATCCTTAACCCTTTTTAGAAATTAATTGCATTCCATAATGCTTTTTTCTGACGCCTCTTTCACATAAAGCAACCAAGGGTTCTGTAATAGATAGAAAATGGATTGTAGTCATAGCCTGCAATCTCAAATCATTTCACTCTGGAATAAGCCAGCTGACTTCAATAGGATTACTTAGGTAGTTTATGGACTGTACAAATGGTTTTGTTTCTTCTTTTTTAACATGGAACTTTATTTTGAAAATACTTGCAACAAAAATAACACCACATAACATAACAACTAACACACATAACAATACAGCCACTAATTAAGAGAAAGGGGGCAAAGGAAATGCATTTATTATAGTACTTGGTATATCATGGGTAAGCTTGTTCATGCAGTAAAAGTAAAACAACCTAACAGAAGCTCAACAACTATTGAGAGAGTTTGGATGTGAAATAAATGTTTCTTAAACAAAACAAATTGGCAAATTTTTGAAAGAACTAAATGCAAACAAGATTTTAGGACTGGGAATACAGGGATAAATCATTTTGGCAATTTTATGGCACACTGGTCTTCAACATACCAATTTGTGATACTGTCATATCTTAGGGGAATCAACTCAAGAGTCAACACAAATATTATGGTTTAAGTGCAAGCCATCAAAACACTTGTACATAATGGGGAAGTCTCCACAGTAGCTTTAAGCTGAGAAATCTGATTACTATCTGGACTGGTAATCCATCTGGAGTAAAGCTATGCAGAATATTCTACAATTGGGCCAAATTTTCAAAAGACAGAACATTCAGCCCAAAATTTGGTTCAGCAACAGAAGAGGGAACAAAACTGTCCTCTTTTAGAACTGGGGGCATGATTTTTAGGATCGGTGGGCTTTTTTTGAGGTGGATGCCATTTCTGCCCAAAATGCCTCTCAGAAGATACTCAGAAATCTAAAATGGTGGCTACCAGTCCAATGGAGCTTTGAAGAGATCTGATAATCCCCCAAATCACCCTACCACCCCAAAATCACCATAATGCCCATTTCATGACAAATGGGCATGCAAATGGAGGCAGCATTTTGCCTAGAGGCAGACATTTGCCTCCTCAAGGTGTGGGAGTAATTGGGGGGGGGGATTCCCAGGAGCCTCTAATCTCCATTGGCGCTGATACTCATGGAGAGTGAATAGAGGGTCCCCACAAGCCATTTGATTTGTTCCTCATGGCGCTTGCTGCTGCTGCGGATCCCTACACCTGCTTCTTTCCCTCCTTCTTGTTCCTAACAATGCAATCCTATACATGTCTACTCAGAAGAAAGCCCCACTGAATTCAATGGGACTTACTCTTAGTTAAGTGTGTACTCTTAGTTAAGTGTGTATTGGTCTTGCCTGTTCTCTGAGACACCAAGTAAGACACCAACAGGAGAAAGGAGGATAAAAGGCCGCTGAGCAAAGAGGAATAGAGGACGGCAGGCAGAGGAAATGTCTCTCTCTCTCTAGTGTAGAACCTAGGGACGTCAGAGAATTTCGTCATGAATCTCAGGGAGGCCGAATGCCAGCACATTCGGCCCCCCAAAATTGGTGGCGAAACGGTCTGCCCCCGCACCCCCCCCCGGACGGGACTTACCTTCAGCGAATGTCCCTGGCGGTGGCAGTGGTTTGGCTGCGGCGGCTGTGGCGGCCGGTCTTCCGACCGGCTGCCACCGCCGCTATTTCCAAGTTTAAAAAAAAAAAAAACGTGATAGGATACGTAAAGATTTACGTAGCCTATCACGGCCAGATTTTTAAAAACTACCGTGATAGGCTACGTAAATGTTTACGTAGCCTATCACGGCTGAGTGGGGGGGGGGAACCGCACGTATGCAAATGGCGACGCCCATGGGCGGCGCCATTTGCGTTCCTTATTTTAGCACGTGTAGTCTACGTAAGCGTTGCCCTTATTTTCGCCGTAGTCTATGTAAATGTTTAGAGCCAGCCAGCCAGCCATCTATCTCTTTGTCTTCTTTGTTATCTCTATAAGCTTCCCTGGGAGGCTTTTTGGCTAAAGGGTGGGATACAAATGCTATCAATAATTAATTAATTAATTAATGGGGGGTAATGTAAATGAACTGCTCAATGTTTTCATAAAAGACACCAAAAAGGGGAAAATTCAGCTTAGCTCTAATGGAAAGTTTTTCTATTGATCCAAAGCCACTGAACTTCTCAAAGGTTTCAATCTATATTTAGTTTTACCCAGTTCCTGAAATTGTCAAATATCAATGAAGATGTCAAATATCAATCCTATTTCAATAGTTATGGATGAACAAACTGTCCAACAGCTAATCTCCTTCTAGATAGCTAAAGAGGTTCTGATGAGCCACATAACCAAATTCAAACTGTGTCAATGTCTTCCAACAAAATGGGTCCTGTGAGTTAATTCTCAAAACTCTTCAGGGAAATAGAATTGCAAGACTGAGGATATAATACATTTAACATTAGTCCTATTTAGGCACATTTTAATCTCCCATGTGATTAGAATCATCTGAAGGAGAATTGGGATGAGTGTGCCAGCTCCACCATCGCCACTGCCCTCCCGAAGTTGGAAAGGAAGCTGTTCCACCATTCTAAATTGTTCATGGAGCCTTCATGAGAAGAGCAGGGTGCCCACTGCAGTCATTTAACCTCCAATGTGTGGAAAGCAGCGAGGACAGCGATGGGGCTAGCAACGGTGGGGAGATGACAAGTATGCTCATTCCCACTATCCCTCATGTGATGCTGCTTACATGGAAAATTGGAAAACCCAAACAGGCTAGTATCTTAATGGAACTGCCAGAGCTTACTAAGTAAATGTTTATACCAGGGGTGTTGAACCTCTTTTAGCCTGAGGGCCAAATTCAATTTTGGAGAAGCTCTTGGAGGCCACATTCAAGTGGTAGGCAGGGCCAAAGGCAAAAAGGGCAGGGCCAAAATACTCATATATTTTAACTTAAACTTCTTACTGCCAGTAACTAAGCCAAAGGAGAGGCATTTCAACCTTTTAGAATGGGGGAAAATATCATGGAAAATGGAAGCTACCAAATAATCAGGGGAAGGGGGGAAAGTGGGAACCACCTGGTGATGTGGGAAAGGTGACGTGGTCCCTGGGAAACCCTGGAGGGCCAGTTTGGAACCCCAAGCAGATTTAGAACCCTCCACGCCTGAGGTTGAAGACCCCTGGGTTTATACAGCTACTATTACTACAGGCAATTGAGGCATACATATTTGGGCTACAGCTCAAATCATGCAGATAAGGGAAGATTAACTGTATTGGCATGTATGGAAGACCACGGCTCTGTTTAATAATTTAATGCCCCCATCATCCCCAGCCCTATAAATTTATACCAATCACAATCAAGTATGCAAGTAGCCACCGAAGCTAATTTTAATATCCTCTCAAGAAAGCCAGACATAATAAATACTAGTCATACTGACAAGTTCTTCTTTCCATCTTTCTCTCCCCCACAACTTGTACCTTCAATGTAGCTGGAACTTCTATAGATCAGAGGACATTGTCAGTATAGGCTGACCAATCTCTGAGGGCTTCCCCCCCTCCCACTTCAAAATACTCTGTGTTAACAGCTTGAGGGGGTTCAATCAGCACTGCTTTGATCTCGGCTGGAACTATAATTATTTAACATTGTTACAAGGATTTCTATAATCCATCCTACCATTAAATCCCTTTTACACCCTCATCTTCTGAAGCCTAATCTGCATCTGTACACTCAGTTTGTCTCTTCAGTTGGTTTCATCATGCTCCAGCATTCTCCAGCACCCAGACTGATGGCTCCTTTTTTTAATGAAATCATTTTCTTTCAAATTGAAAACTGCAAAAAGGTCTTGTGCATTTGTTACCTTTTGATGAGATAGCAATATAACACTAGTATATGCCGCAGTTTGCGCCAAACCATCTTCCATCTAGTATAATAAAATTCATGTTGGCATTTGTGTTCTTATTAAACAGAAGATTCTGTATGTTAATGTACCTCGTTTGAGCTCTTGCACTCTCTGTGCACACATTTACACTAACATACACTGAAACTCCATATGGCAGGGCCCGCTGTGTTTCTTGGAAAATACAGACAACTAGGTAGAAATGCCCCACCAGTAGTGTCTGACATCCATATCGCATAAGTTCTCAGCGCACATTAAAATTCAAACTGAAGAATTTCAAAATGTAATGTGAGAAATACAAACACATATTGAGGGATGAAAAAGTGCCCTGCAAATCCATACTATAATAAACTGTAACCAACAAAAGATAAAAAGAACGGTAAGCAAATAGAGGTCATAACAAAACAGAATGACCAAGATGAGCCAAAAAAATTATAACTGAGGAATAGGTGTAGCATATTCAGTAACAGGAGATTCTTAACCATATCCTAAGCAGGAAGTTGCCTTACTTTGTGGAAATATGCATGTTTAAACAATACAAGCCACATTAGTGCTCAAAGAATGCAAGCCGGCATATTGAGCTTAAACCTCTTTTTATTGTTACACTGAAGAAAATCAAGAGGAATCTCTGAATCAAAAAGCCCATCTATCAGGCCTAATTTATGTGTGTCATATTTTTTAGCACGTACTCACACACACATAGACATTAAAGGGTTTTTCAGTGATTGGCACGACACCAAATAGTTCATATTCCTACATGCAAGCTCCAAATTGTTCTCTATTCTTGCTATTCTCATCAGCAGCAGCAGCATTATTTACTTCTCTATTAATTCAGATCCTATAAAAATCGGTTGCATGTATTGGGTTTATCTCAGTAATTCAATAGCATATGCTTTAGTTAGAGCAATGGTTACAAGGCAAAATTCTGACCACCAATGAACAAAATAAAGTCATATTTCACAGTTATGATGTCATCAAAGGGCTATATTTCATGGCTATAACGCCTCTGAAAATATATAAAATGATATCTGTGAGGAGCTACTTTTCCAAGTCTGCCTGAGGTCCAGCAAGGTAGGCCTCCTTAAAGTCCATTTAATGTACATTAAGATTTGAATATCAAGGAAGTCTAAATAGCTTGAGGGTAGAAAAAGCATTTTGAGTTTCATATACTTATACGCATTATGTTATAAATGATTTGCTCATATTATCTTCATTACTTTTCCCCAGTACATCAGCATCTCCTTCCATTTATGCATGTGTATTTTATTTCACCTGTATATATTTTAGAGATGGAACTCATGCAATAGACAAACTATTAGTGTCTGGATGCCCCAAACCTTGAAAATGGTGTTTGATTGTTTTATTCTGCTTTAATGCAGAATCACTAGAATATCAGCCTTGAGCTATCTGTATTGCTTAAAAAAATCATTCCACTTTTCCAGAAAGGAAAACTGATAGGATTATTTTCATGATAAATTAATTTTGCCATGTAATTGCAATTATGACTTCTAATTAATGAATAGTTTCAGCTTTACTAACTAGGTCAGCATTTTTCTTTATAATATATATCAGCTCTCTCTTTAGATAAGTGATATGATATGTCTAGGCTTTGGAGAAATAATAGGACAGCCTTAAATCCTATACTGGAAAGGAGTATGGCACATTTTGCCAGGTAACTCTTCATTGCATTTTGTATCTGAAGCAGTAAGCAGAGTAAACATTACCCTTTTAAATGCCAAGGTATAATTAGCCACACAGACACTATCTTTTTTCTAACAAGAAACATATTTTACATGGTTTACATTTACCCTTCAACCTGAACATAATCAGTCTACTAGATCTGATTCTCCTGTATGCCATTAAACAGATTACTGGCTCTATCAACTCTGACATCACTAATCAACTGTTGTAGGAAAGGAACTGAAATCAAGCACTCCCTTCCCCCAAAAAGTTATCATTGTTGTCAGAGAATATTGGAATAGGCTGGAAAATGAGCTTCCAAATTTGAGAAATATAGATTTCAGATATATTTGAGCCACTGCTTGATATTCCAACGCCCCTCAACAAAGTGTTAACAAACTCCGCCAGCAAAAACCCAGGTCCTGACATATTTAATAAAAGTTCCATATTCTATGGGGTCATATTTTACATTTTTCAACAGAATACGAATCTAAAAGCTGGCAATTGCAACTCTTGTTCAGAATAAGTTGCCCATGAAACATGCTAGAGGTGAAACCCATAATCAGGCAGGCAATGGTAGAGAGTGTCCCAAGAGGACAACTGGAACGAAAACTACCCAGCCCTCAGGTAAAAACTCTTACCCACCATACTAGTAGAGAAACCTGCCCTGGTGGCACCTAGGGATGTTGCAGGAGTCCAAGAGGGGGGCGAGGTCCGGTAGACTCCCCCACACTCGGCCTCCTGGACTCCAGTCTGTGGACCACAACACTTGCCCAACTTGGTGAGTGCTGAGTCAGGCAAGCATGTGGCTATCTGATCCCTCGCCGAGCTGCCACTTTGTGTAAAAATGGCAGCTCAGTCTTTTCTGTAAATGCCCATGTGTGCAAATGGCAGCTTGTGTAAAGCGGCCACTTATGCAAAATTACAGGCACAAATAGACCATTTACACAAACTTACAAGCACAAATGGGCCATTTACACAAAATGGTGGCTCAAAAAGGGAGCAGGCAGACACGTGCCGCACACCCTTGCACCACCCAGCAGCTCAGCGCATGACCCAGACTAGGGTGAGTTCGCCCATCCCTAGTGACACCTAAAATAGCCAGAATAACCTGATATGGGGCATCTCTGTCTCTGATTATCAGAAACTATCTATAAAAATGGTTCAAATGTTATGAAGAAATAGGTAAAACTGAGGTTCGGGACATTCTTTCCCAGCTGATCATGTAGCACTCAAAAACAGTACTTCAAAATTACTTCTGGAGTTCAGATTGCACTATTTATGAGGTTTATGAGTCCCAGTTTGGAAGATGATGATGAATTTTATCCTTCATCCAAGGAGTTCTGTGCAGCATCCATAGGGAATTATTGCACTTTATCCTCACAACAGCTCTGTGAGGTAGGCTAGGCTGAGAGAGAATGACTGGTCCAAGGTTGCCCAGTGACCTGCACAGCTGAAAGGGGATTCAGACCCAGGCCTCCCTGGTCCAAGTTCAGTGCTCTATTCACTGCATCACACTGTCTTTTAAGTATACTGACTATGCTAGAAACTCCAGAGGAATCAGGGAAAGAATATCAAGTCACACTTCGATGTGCCGTCTGCCTGAGAATCAATTCTCAGGCAGAATGACTATTATTAGCCCTTTTGGATCACTCTGGCATTTGTTTCTGGCAACTGAGGTAACCCTCAGAAAGTGGGAAATTCAAATATGTAAAAGACGGAGAATAAAGAGCAGTAAGGCCAAAGTTGGATAAGTTGGAACTGCAAAGTGAATGAGATGAGGGATAGCACTTAAGGAGATGGAAGATGAAAATAGGTGAGAAAAGGAGCAAGACAAGGAGGAAAGAAAACAGCTGGAAGATAGAAGAGGTAGGTATATTGAGCAGAATGGGCTAACACTGGAGTATTGAGAAGGAATAAAATGGCATGCAGACAGGCTGTAAAGATGCAAGAAGGCACCACAAAGAAAGAAGATGATACACAATGGTACAGAATAGGAGCGAGACAAGGGAGGGATACAAAACGGTTCGGCGTAAAATGGGTGCAAAAGGTAGGGAAAATGATCCATGGAAGGTTGGGTGGGGACAGGAAAGGGATGGCACATGGGAAAGGAAATTGCACAAAGGGGTAAGGTGGAAAGCTATAAGGGTCACAAAGGGATTGGAATGAGACGCCAAGGCATATATGTAAAGAAGTGGGAGCAGAGGAGTTGGAAGGGGTCATAGGGGCCCTAATGGTGATCCATTAGGGCCCCTACTGTCAGGCAATAGTGCCAGATCTATAGGTTCTAAGAAGCTGAAATTGTGAGTATACAAGAGTTAGTTATAATGCAGTGTCTTAAGACTGTCAGGTTGATGAACGCAAGCAAACTGGCCAAGTTCTCTCCAGTGCTGAAATATTCAAAGAAACAACATCTTAGGTATCTATTTCCCCGTGTTCAGTTGTTTTCACAAGCAGAAGCTTACTTAACAGTTCCTATAGTGGAGGCATAATATGCAACATTGCCTGTTTGCGGGACCGTCCACTGCATCTAATAAATTATGTCTTTTTTGAATCTACAGCAGCATTAAAATTGTGCTGAAAATAGCAACAAATATCTTATTTCAATCACTGTAGTTAGATTATTTCATCTGTTTCCATATGACCAGTCAAGAAAAAGGGAAGCAAAACAGATTCCAACAGCACTGAAGGAAAACTCACTAGGTGCAATATTTTAATGCGTAAAAACATGGGATACATAATTGAAATCAGCTGAAACACTCTTTCAGGAAGAATTGACATTCTCCTAGCTCACTTTTTGTTTGCATGCACTTGTTGGACTGTAGTTTTCCTCCTAAATGATTCCATGTTGGGCATACTTGTTCACCCGTCCTTCAACAGTTCAAGAAAAATTGTTGCTATGCAGGAATAATCTTGGCAGAATTAATGAGAAAAACACAACAAAGAGCAAAATGGTTGTGGACCAATTACATGCCCCTTTTGATTCTCAACCCATCTGCTTCCAGAAGCTGACATTGTTTCCTAGTCCTATGCAATTACCGGAGTATGTGATTGCCTTTATGACCAAAATACAGTGGAGACAGCTGAAAAGTGCAAAGCTTCCTGCCAGATTCTGCGGGTCCCTTGGTGCATGAAACTACAAGAAACAGCGTATTGTAATGCAGATGTCTGTTGATTCCCAATAGAATTTCAAACTCGAAGTCCTTCACTGCACAGCCTACAGGAAGTTGAACTTCTAAATGTCTTCACTGTATTGCACCATCTATAAAAATGGGCTTTTTTTCTCTCCTGACAGCTTGTCCCTTGTGCTGATGCACTTACATTGTATTGCCACACTTATGTTTATAAGTCCGATGAGCCAAACAATTATCCAGAACAGAACTTGACCCTTTATTCACACTTATTGGGGCTCTGACCACGGAATCTACAGTGCTCATTCTGACCACACAATTCATCTGACCTCAACATTTTTGTGGAAGATGGATATAATATCAGAAAATTACGTTTCTATGTGGGGAGAGGTGCTCTGGCTCACTGCACCATCAGAGGCAAAACTTCACAATTGGTTACCTGGGTTATGTCATAGCTATTTCCTTCGACATTAAAACAGAGATATGTGGATTTCTCATAAAGATGTATCTCAGAGCTCTATCCAAGCTTTCTGTATTTACACTTGGCATCTGTGTACTAAACAGGAAGTATAGGAGGTACAGTAAGGTACATATCTTCAAATGCTAGTTTTTTTCACAGACACTTGCAGTGATGTGAAGTACAACATTTTCCAGTGCTTAATTTTTTTGTGGAAAAATTTCAGTTTCATAAGTTCATTAGTAACAATGAATGGATGCCAATTGCAAAAGAGTATCAGGCAAGTTTGACAGTTTCAAAGTTGTAATTAATATTTTTAGGGTGATTATCCCTAGCAAGTATGTGACAGAATACATATATGTCACTGAAATACATATATGTCTCAGTGTGAAATGGAACTTATAAGTCGTGACATTGAAACTAAAGGTGCCCCAGCAACTTCAGTGGAAGAGAGCTGAACTCTACTGAAACTGATGAGTTGTTGTCAGCATATTATGCACAGCTCTTTAGGCTGCTAAAATTAATTAGTGCAGCCTTCTCCATCCCTGTGCCTTCCAGATGTGTTGGACTACAACTCCCAACATCCCCAGCCAGTCATGCTGGGAATTGTAATCCAAAATCTCTGGAGGGCACCAGGTTAGGGAAGGCTGACTTAAAGAGGTCAACAGTTTTCAGTACTTCTGTTTGTTTTTTACATTTAAACAATATAAGGGAAGTACATGCTATTGTCTTTAAATTTCTACAAGTATTCTAATAAAATATCTACATAATATAATATTTAAATCATATTAAGTATGCTTTAATTCCCCCCTCCAAAAAAAATATTTCAGGTCAAATACCTGTGGTGCATTGGAACAAAAAATTAACATGGGGTCCTTTTTTTAGCTTTGTTTATTTTACTTGTAAAATAAATATGCTAAATTAAATCACTTTCTAGTGATTTTCCGATACCAAGGAAAATTTTCCAGCGCAAATGATCCTAAGCACATTAGTCTAATTTGCACTGAAAATCTGTCCTGAAAATTTTCCAGTTAAAATTTTTCAAGAAAACCCACGTTACTGGACAACTGTAGTTCTCATAGTACAGCTTTTCTTGCAACAGCTGTATTTTCCCTGTTTTTTTTTTCTTGTAGTCCAACATTCTGCTTTGCAGACTACATAGCTCACACTGGCCACATACATGCTGCCATTGACAGATAGGGAGAAGGGCACCAACTGGGGATGGTGTTCATGGTATGTATGGGCAGCAACATGCATTAGATACACAGGCATTCTCCTTCGAACAAACATCTGGATACAACCTGCCATGGCTTAGAGGTCTTCTGTAGAACTACAACTCAATAGGAAACTGCTGTATGCCACCATTCATTCCTGTATTCCAAAATCAAGTTATTAACATTTTAGGGCAATATCCAATTTTCACATCCAATCAATGAATAAAAGACAGCCAGTGAAGTGACACAATACTGTATCCTTTAACAATAAGGGAAATTATGGGAAATAATATGCTTTACCACACAATGAGGAGAGGCAAGATAACTGGCTTCTAAAACATTTGTAACACTTGATAGGAAGGTATATGGCTATAAAGATAAAGGTCTACTACACTGACATGCTTGTTCTGCTACATTAGATTATGAGAAGAATGTTATTTCTTAATGACTAACAGTGCAATCCTATATATGTTTAGACAGAAAAAAGTCCTACAAGTCCACATGCATAGGATTGAATGATGATTAGACAATGCATTTTTATTTGTTTTATTTAAAAATGTTACATCCCACCTTATTTCCCATAAAGGGAACTCAAGGCAGTGAACAAACGTAACAGTATTTAAAGCAATTAACTTCCCTTACTCATATATAGCAATCTTAAAAACCCAAATTAATAACACAACAGCAATAACCATTTTAAGGAACAGAAGTCAACCAAGTGAGCTAAATTAAAATAAGCCTAGGGGATATTAAAATGTTTTAACCAAATGCCTTCTGAAAAAGCCAAACTTTTACATACTGCCTTAAAGAGTACAGCATCAAGGCCTGACGGATCTCTGTTGGTAAAACATTCCACAAGGTGGGTGCAACTACAGAAAAGGTCCTAGATAAAGATCATTGAACTAAATCAGGGATGGGAAACCTCTGGCCTGTGGAGGGTTCCAGCAAGGAAGGATCCCAATCTGGCTTACAACCCTCTTCTACTATTACCACCCATCAGTAATCGGAGATAAGAGGATATTTAAAAGCTTTTAAACTTTAAGTAACCTGCTGTTAAATACCTGCATGGAACTGAGCTGTGCTTTGCAGGCATGAAGGCTGTTGCACTGGGGCTTACTCCTGAGAAGACATATATGGAATTGAGCTGTGCTTTGTATGAGTGGGAGGGAAAATGGCCATCTGGGAATTACATCTAACCCTGCCCACTTTCTCTGTTTTCTCTTTCTTTGGCCCCACCTTAGCCCTTAGTCCTGCTCACTGCCAGAATGTAGTCCCTGAGACCCTTCCCAAATTGGAATTTGGCCTCTGGGCTGAAAAAGGTTCCTCACCTCTGATCTAGCCAATAAGTAGTAATTGATAACCATGATCCTTCTAAGTCACAGACTTGATCCAAAGAACCCCACAATTAATTCTGCACAATTAAGACACCTTTGGACTTTACTTGAATTTCTCAAATAGCAGTCCCCATATGGCAAACCTCTTTTAAAACTGAATTTCAAAATCAGTTTCTTCTACAGTATGGGAGGCTGGTTTCTGAGGGGAAAAAATTTCCATTGAGTATGTAGCAAACTATAGTAGTTGTCTGGAACGCACTTCATGTCTCAAAGTAGCAAAATAATGGCAAAATATCTTGTTAACGCAGACTAAAGGTCTTTATGAGTGAACCAATGGTGCATCCATGCTGGTTCTCTGTTGTGGGGAGCAATACGAGGAAAAGCTGCCCTAAAACTTCAAATCATTGATTAAGTGCCTGGACCACTTTCATTAAGGAGACATTACTTTGATTGCTACCTTCTAGTTCTTGGTGCTTAGTGATGGAAGCAGGAATTACAAGTATATGATTCCCCACACACACAAACACACACACACTTCTCCAGTGAGTCTATCCTACTATGGGGAGCCTGGCTTTCTTCTTTTAATCCAACATCCACTTCATTATAGAAGATGTATTTAGACAGCCTCTTGTTTTGTAAAGGACTCTGAAGTCTGTAGTAATTTTGACACTTTGTTATAATGTTTCTATGACCCCCCCCACACACACACACACCCCTCGTCACACACCACACCACCACCCAGCCTCATTTTCATATGGATACAAAGCATTGGGATAAAATGTTGGTTCATTATAGTGGTACAGAGCTCTTATCTTCATCCAGCAAGAGTCATTTCCTTCCCAAGATTGAAATGCAAATGTGAAAATTAATGATAACTGCATTATCTGATAGCCAAGATAATACCGATTCACCGTCAGAGTAACACACAGCCACCCTATGATTTCCTCTGCTCCTTCACAATATCCTTCTTACTGTCAGACTATATCTATGGTTAACTATGTTTCATGGATTTTTGTTAATTTACATCGAATAGCATTTTCCAAGATCCCATATCTACCACATTTCCCCAATCAAAAAGGAAACAAAATCAAGACTGTAATCTCAAAGTCCTACTCAGGATTGGTTTGTACAAAAAAAAAAAAATCCTTCTCAGGATTCGTTTAAAAAAAAAAGAGAGAGAGAGAGATCCTGTATTTTCAGTGTCTGCTTTTTTTACTAGCATTCCAGTGTACACCGAACACTGCCTGCTTTCTGTCCTAACTTGTTTATAGCACCAAATAAAAAAGTTATTTATAAATGGTGAAAGGGTGTTGTAGAAAATCTATTAAAATACGTATTTCAAACCCAGGCCAAAAAAGAAAAAGAAAAATCATAAGAATGTCACTAGCCTACATTTCAGTAAAATGGCACACTCCATAATTCACATATGACAAAATCAGTCACAATTTCTCACCTCACAGCAAAATATTAATAAGAAGGAATAATTATGTTTTGCCCATTTCCTCACTGGGCTAGGCATATCCTTTAAAAAAAAAAAAAAAAAGTGGTTCCCAGAAAATCCTAATTCTTTTGCAAAGAAACCTCAGTGCTTAATTCAAGGGGAAAAATGAAAATTGTGCATAATTTAAATCAGCGTGGCAGCCAATCCTATCGATGTGTACTCAGAAGTAAGCCCTACCGATTTCAGTAATATTTATTCCCAAGAAGACATAGGACTGCAGCCTTAGTGATTGTTACAATTCTGGAGTTTTGTTTTGCAGTCTTAAATATCAATTCCAGAGCAAATGATCCTTTTCCAAATCAATTTCCTGTGGTCTGCTATGGAGGAACCCTCCATACCCACTGTCCCTTTTCCTGTTTCCTTCTCTTTAAAGTGGCCAGTAGATGTTAATGCAGTAAAATTCCCAATCATGTCCGTTTGTTATAGAGTTGATGAGTTGCATACTGCAACATGGATCTCCCCAGTCAGACTTTGCATAAGCTGTTTGGCTTATGGGCCCGTGAAGTCAGTTAATTTTTCATTTAATACTGCCATTTCCTCCTTTTTCTTCTAGTCTTTGGTCACGCAACCTTCCCTGGTGCAACAGAGCCTCTGCAGTCTCACACATAATAATATGTGAAAAGCCATGCTGAGGGTATGCTCAATGACTTGGCACATAGGCAGTAAGCAAAAATGTTGATGCTGGCTTTTACTAAAAAGTTCCAGTTTTACACACACACATACATACAGAAACCAAGCCAAATATTTGACTTTTAAATAAATATTTTATTTATCTGTTTGCAGCCCCATTTCTTAACTTTTAAGATTCAGGAACACAGGTGCCTAAGAATATACAAAGAGCATAATACATATGGCCCATGCATGTAATGTACAGAGTACAAATATGAAAGGGCACCCCCATGGGGCAATATCTGTCCTCTTTCCTCTCTGCCCCTCAACCAGGAGCATATTATATTTTGCACACTACAACGTATCCAGTCATTACCTTGAATGGGAGTCCCATCTTCACATTTCATAAAGGGATCCAGTAGCCCTGTTCCTCTTCTGCTAAACAGTAGAAGCCCAGATCCTCAATGCAACACGCAGAAAGGCCTCCATTCGAGGGCAGTTGCAGTACATAGCATAGCAGTATGCACAGAACATTGCCCTTTATGGAAGGAGCCAATATTGAAATATAAGAGGTCTTTTAAAAAATGAAGATGCTATTATTGTATTATAAATTATTTCCAGAAAGGGTTTTGGCTCTCTTCATCCCCTTGAAAAGAGTATTCTCCATTTTTAGCAATGGCAGTTCTGAGAATATTATTGTTTTAAATATGGTCATCATTATACACCTATCAGTTAGGCTAATAATTATAGAAGGAATGTTTACATCTTCACATAAGAAAAACTCAACTGTATTCAGGAGAAGACATGGCTCACTGCTATTCAAAAAGAAAACCTAAGCCTTTACTATTTTTTTTTTTTTGCATTATTTACAGCTAATGGCTGTCTGGGTCATTCTTATTCATGCTGATGAAACTGCCACCTTTTCCAGCTCTGTCATGTTACATCTGCACCATTTATACTGTTTGTAAGAGAAAATATTAGCTTACATTTCTGCCTAAACATGAAGCTCTTACGCTTTATTGATTGCAGTCCACAGGTTTCTCTTTTAACTCTGAAGTCAATGACCAGGGTGTGTTAAATGATTTATATCAAATGAAAACTGATAAGAAAAGTCCTTGAAAACATCATTGGCTGCCATATCCATTTGTTAAACTCAACGTGCTACTAAATGTAAGCTCAGAGTTTGAAACTAGATAATAGGTGTTTAGTGTCTGGCCAAAATAATTTAAGGAAGTACTGTTTCTGTCTGTAAAACAACAATAACGTATCTTAAGACTAGGGGATGCTTCTCGTTTGAGTTCTGAAAGATACAGAACTCAAAGAGATCCAGGAAAAGATAGAACCCTTAATACAGAAATGAATGCAAAGCTAAACGTTCAATTAATAGGGCAGCAAGCGTTTAGCATGGCAGCAAGTCTCAATGGCTTTAATATGTTATTTTAAATACGTTACTTTTTAATAAGATAGCTGCTGCTATCCTCTTCCTGCAAGAATTGCCCTGGAATAACTACATCATCATTCTAATTAGGCTTTGGAGAGGGAGCACTATTTTCTCTCCAAAAAGGTCCCATTACATCATCGTGCACTGTCATTCCAGGGGCATTCAGGAGTTTTTTAAAGGAGCGGGGGAAAGAGAATCTACAGCGGTTCACCACAGGAAGTTTCCCTCCCAAATTTTTCAAAACATTTCAGCCTTCTGCCAATTCACCACCTGATTGCAGCTTGCCAGTCCAAATCATGTCCCATGCACACAAAATGGTGTTGCATGCAGGAGGAAAGATGAATCCAGAATCTGGGATAACTTTGGTAACATTGATCAACTGACTGAGAAGGTAGTGCTGGTCTACAGCCCCTCCCCCTCGGCCATATTGGTTAGCACAATTCACCATGTGAATTGTGGCTGTCAGTGGACAAACAGTTCCAAGCTCTTCTGGATGGAATGGGTTTGCTAGATGCATTTCAATTTGGCTTCAGGCTGGAGTTCAGTGTTGGGACTGCTTTGATCATCCTGGTGGACAATCTTTGTCAAGAAGGAGAGACCGAGGGAGTGCTCATTCTTCTGGATATCAACCATGATAACCTTCTGGAACAACATGTGGGTTTTGAGGCTTCAGAAACAACTTCCTAAATTGCTGGAAGGATAAAGTGACTCTGGGGATTGTTCTTCTGTCTGAGAGTTCACTTCTGGAGTCCCTCAGGGGTCAATACTTTTCCCCATGCTACTGAACATCTACATGAAACTGCTGGATGAGATTTGGAGTGAGTTATTGTTAGTATGCAGGTGACACTCAGTTCGTTCTCTCCTCTCCTATCTGAAACCAATATTGCTGTCTATTACTGGATTAGGGTGAATACAAGATGGAACTGTTTATGGTGAGCAACCCAAATTCCAGTAGAATGGTGGAAATGCCTAACTTGGATAGGATCTCTCTCTCTCTCTCTCTCTCTCTCTCTCTCACACACACACACACACACACACACACACTCTCACTCACACTCAAAGGTTGGGAGTGCTCCTGGATCTGGGCTGCCTCTTAGATGGCCGGGTGGAGGCTATAAATCACTTTGCACACTCAGAAATTCAATACAAATTCTTATCAAAATGGCTCTGGAGATTGTGCATTCCCTCAAAGTCCTGTTTCACACATTACTTTTTTTCCAAAACAGGAATATACACTGATGCATGTATTGAATGCAAAGCAGACACTGGTTCAGTGTTGCATTATATACACATTTCCCAACCTTTTGAGAGATTGCCACACATAGTTTTATAGATCTTTAAAATAGAGGCACATCCTGAGATACACCTTTGCCTTTCAGTCTTGGCTCTGCAATGTCCCCTCTTACATTTTGCAAAGATAAAAAAATAAAATTCTAAGGAATATCAAATGTTTGCTATATATAATCTACTAATAATTTCACAAGAATGTTGTTTTGCACGTTTCACAAAGACAAAAGTCTGTCCACCTTTCCTTGTTACTTACTTGAAAAAATCCCAAGAAAAATATTTGCAAACATAGAAGAAAATAATATTAAATCCCCTAGCTTTGCAATGCCACATTAACTATATATTCAGAGGGCAGGGGGTGAGAATTGAGTCTTGTGATGTTGTCTGTTCCTTTATCTTTACGTTTTCCTACCTGGCCCATCCCAGTCTTCTGTCCCAAGTGTAAGCGGTCCAGGTTTCTCCAGCTGTGTATCTCCATCAGAATCTGCGGCCTCTTGGCTGCCCTCTTCATCACCTATCAATTTGCCAAGGAAATATATAGAATTAACATCAGTTCTGTCACAGAAATCACAACTCTCTCTCTCTCTCTCTCTCTCTCTCTCACACACACACACACACACACAAAATATATGAGACAGTATTTAAATATTTTAAACACACACACACAAAACACGATTTATATACGACAGTAACATTAAACATTTAATTTTTAAATCATTCTGCTAATACATTTGCATCTAAAGAGTTGTTGAAATGATAATAAATCCTGCAATATTTTGTAAGAATCAATTCCCTGAGGCCTAGTTTATACATTCCAATTTTATAAGAATCTATGGTTATATGCAATAAAAACGACTGAACTTATACAATCTAATAATAGCCTATATGGTACATATTTAGGACCAATGCTCAGAATTCTCACTCTAAATCTGCAATAACAGAACAGAAAGAGTAGGCTTAAGGGACAAAGTAAAGGAGGTACCAATTTACCCCCAACTCTATGGGATGGAGCTGATATCTTCTGGTACAGATGTGGATGGGAGTGGGGTAGCTTACCTTTAGAGGGAAATAAAAACATGCTTATTAATTTCCTGGGAAGAAAAGCAGAAAAGAGCAGGTTTTCACCATGAAAACACAAATCCAGGATTCATGAAAAGTACTGCTAAATATCAGATTGAACTTTCAGTGTAGATGTAGCTGGGAATTGTTGTTTTTTTAAAAAAACTGAACCCTGACAACTCCGTTTAGAAACTGAACACTGGATAAATTGCACTGCCTGTTAGCTGAGACTGTGACTAACAGACAGCATAACAGGATCTAGCCTTGCCCCTCTTGTATCGCAAAGGCTGCTGTCACTCCCACCCATAACCCTGAAGTGTCACATTTTTTGGATCAGGTTGTTACTCTGCTATCCAAAAAGACACAAAATTGGAAGCCCAATGAAATCAAATGTGTTTAGGACTCAAGTTCCAGTGTCAAAAAGGCACTCTCCACACTGCAGTATTAAATCCATGTACTTCCTATCAATATCAGACTCTTATTTTTTTTAAAAAAAATCTAATGAAATAGTAACTGTTGAGATTTCTTGACTGAGTAGCACAGCAGCTGTTAGTCCCCCCTATAATATATTTTGCAATCAGCTGAATCTACAAAGTATTTTTTTTTTAACAATGAACAGTTCAGAACTGACAGGTCTAGTTTCTTGTTCACAACTGCTTATCACAGCACAGATATCATATATGTTTTCCAGGTGCTTTCTATAGTTAGGATACCTTCACAGAAGCCGCTCATGAAAGATAAGGTCATAAAAGAGATGAAAAATGTGTGAGCTTCATACACTCATGGTTTTATCATCAGACAAGATAGCTTACAGTAAAGGACTTCCAGTTACAAACAGAAAGCTGCCTAGAAGACAGAGGGAAAAATGTGGGAAGTTAGGAATGGGGTTCAAGTTTATTCTTCTGAACTACCAGGATCACCAAACAGAAAAAACAATCAAAACTTGGCTTCAAAGTGATAATACATCATAAATAAATACATCAAATTTTAGAATGCCATGAGACAGCTCATCTGGCTTCAAGTTACCCTCCCAGTGGTACCCATGATTTTGGAGGTTTGGTTCATCAGGGCTCAAAATAGGGCCTTTATTGTCAAACCCCCACTCTGGAACTCCCTACCTCTACAAATTAGGCAGATGCCAACTCTTCTGGGTTTTCGGTGCCTACAAAAAACATACCTTTTTCAATGGACATTCCCAGGAAGGTAATCTTGTCCTCTGTACATCACTTAGAAACTTCTTTAATGTAAGTGATTCATAAATATTGTTAAATAAACAAATAAATCTTATAAGAGAGCTTCGGCTATTGGGTGGTATAGAAATAAATATATAAGAAAGAAAGAAAGAAAGAAAGAAAGAAAGAAAGAAAGAAAGAAAGAAAGAAAGAAAGATAAGACCATGAGAAGATCTTTGCTGGATCAGACCAAAGATCCGTCTCATCTAGATGTCATGCCCTGACTGGGGGAGTCCTCCTCAGAGGAGGAGTAGAGGCTCCAGAAGCCCAGGATACCCCAGACCAGGGACTGCCACTAGACCCACTGGAGGCTGAACCCTCAAGGGAAGTGGCTGCAGGGCCATCCTTGTCAGGAGAGAGGGACGCTGCCGCTGAGGCTGAGCCACCCCCTGATCCCCGGGGAGCATCGTCGCCTCAAGCAGCAAGCTAGCAGGGCTCCTGTGCGAAGGAGTGCTCACATCCAGAAGAGGTCTCCTCAAGAGAAAGGGATTCCTCAGGACTAGGTTCTGGAAAGGGAGCTCTGATCGCTACAGCTGAGCTCTAGGTGGTCTGGCTGGCTTTGGCCTTAAAAGCCTTCACTGGAAACCCAGCCAGTGTTGGAACAACTTGGTCCTTCCAGCCTCTGCCATGTACCTTGCCCCCTGAATTGTGCCCTCTGTCTGAAGCTCTGTTTCCTGACCTTTTGGACTGATCAATGACCCTGCTTCTGGAATGTGTAACGTACCTGACAGTTTTTCTGTGTTTGACCTGGTGTTGCTTGTGATCTTGACTACTCCTGCTGCTGCCTGATCCTTGTTTCCTGACTCACTGCCAGTGTTCTGACCTCTGCCTGGATTTTGACCACTCCCTCCTTAGCTTAACTCCTTGGACTGTCACTGAACCCTGTGTGCTTGACCATTTGCTTGCCAACTTGACTATTCTATTGCCTCGCTCCCTGTATGCACCTGCAAACAGCCAAAACTTGCTCTAGAGCAGGACAGTAGCATTCTTTTTCAAACAACAGCCAGCCGGATGCATTTAGGAAGCGAATAATGCAAACATGAAGGCAAGAGCCTTCCTCTACTGTTTGGCAGGGTTTGGACAATCAGCGGAGGAAACAACACAGCATCTGTTGTTTCCCCCACCCTCGTGCATTCCAGTCAAGTGACCGGGATTACCCCATTTACCTGTGCTGCGGGTTGCTGTGTTGTCCAAACCAGGTGAACAGAGTGGGTATAGTGACTTTTCACCCACTCTACAAACCCTACTGCAAGCCATGGGTTGTAGAATGGGTGAAAAGCCACTACACCCACGCCACATGCCGGATTTGGCCAACACGGCAACTGGCAGCAAGGCGCGGGTAATTAGGGGAGCAATCATAGCTGATTTCAGCTGTCTAGCCATGGGACCTTGGAGCGTGGGAAGTGGCGGCCGGACGACACATAGGATGTGTCATACCAGATTTCCGACTTCCCTGCCCCAGCCCAGCTCTGGGAACACCCTGTTTTTGCTGCTCCATGCTGCTCTTACGAGCGCGGAGCTCAGGACTGCTCTGTGCTGCCTATGACGTGGTGCGGAAGTGGGTGGGGGTCGTTTCTCCAGGAACTGACCGCAGAGCACTGACTCCGAGGTCAGTTCCCAGGAACCAACCTATCCTATGGCCATCTAGCCACTGACTAGCGGCCATAGGATTTGGCCCTAAGTTAATTCTGGTCATGCAACCAGCATGCGCAGGGGCAGGGGAAACAACCGATGCTGTATTGTTTCTCCCGCTGATTGTCTGAACCCAGCCTTTGCCTCTGACACCTGGTGTTCAGAGATATGCTACATCTGAACAAGGATCCTGGCACTTTGTACATGGAAACAAACAAGCAAACAAACAAACAAGAATAACTCTCACACGTGAACCATAGGATGCATGCAGTAAGAAAGCTAGTGGCTGTTAATTTCTGTAGTGTGTAAGCTACCTTAAGACAGTAAACAAAAAATAATAAAATCCCAGGCATTTTAGTCTTTTAGCTCTGTTTTAAATATGCTATTGTATTTTAGATCTCTGCATTGCTGCTAGGGTTTTTTTCTGGTTGTACGTTTATACTGTACTTTTAAGCTTTTATATTTTATACTGTATTTTATGCTGTATTTTTTGTGGTTTTCATTTTTGTGAACTGCCCAGAGAGCTTTGGCTATTGGGTGGTATAGAAATGTAATAAATAAATGGATGGATGGATGGATGGATGGATGAATACTTCATTAAGAACAGACATAAAAAGGGCTCAAATTGTACCCCCTCAAACCCTGTGTTAAATAATACAATCAAGCATAATGACATATGAGCTAGTTCTCATTGGGTTGGACCCAGTCTAAATAAAGTCAATTTAAGTTCCAATTAAAATCAGTGGGACTTAACTTTTCACACTAATTTCAATGTGACTTAAGTTCAACTATTATTACTTGATTTATTCTTAGCATTCTTATTCCATCCTTTAGCCAGGAGGCATTCCAGAGCAGCTTACAAAGTTAAGAAATAAGGCAGTCCCTCCCTGCCCCGCAGGCTTACAGTTTAGAAGACACAACACAAAAGGAAAGGGGAATGGAGGTGGGGAGGAAAAAAGTACATTCAGGTACTAGATCCTTAGTTGCAAAGTTCAGCATGGTGTTCAGCATCGATCTAAACATGGTGGAAGGGCTGCTTCTTTCTCTTAAGTCCTCAGCAGTGGGCAGTTGGTAGCAGAAGAGAGAGGGGCTCTCAGCTGAAACTGTATCCAGGCAAGATTGGGAGAGCATGACTGCTGCTTGCTCTTCATCTGCTGGTATCAGCGGTGACACTTGGTAGCAGGAAGGAGGAAGCTCTCCGCTGGAGTTGTATCAACGCACAATGGATCCAACCAACTGAGTTACCTTCAAAAAGGAACTAGCAATTTCCCACCAAGGTGATTTGATGCCATTATATTTTCTGTCAAAATCATCTAGTCAGTCTCCATTACCCATTTCACCCAGAAATCTCTACTGCATTACTGCATTTTCACAATCAGTTTGATATGGTCCAAACTTTTTCATGTTTTCTAGATCTTTCAGGATGACCATTTTCCTAATTACTACTACATCTACCTGAGAGCTTAGGTAGAGAAGAGGGTAAAAAAGCTCACATGGTTACAGAAGACAACACGCAAACATGTGTGTTAACGAATAGTAAAAAGCTGGGCTGAAATCTTGCACAATGTTATATTATTCTAATCCTATTGGATTCAACTGGAATTAACTGCTAAATTGCTTGAGCTGAACTCTATATGTTTCATAGTACAATCCTGTCCTATCTGACTTTTATAGAAGATGGAGGGGGTACAAGATACCAGCTAGATCCCCTTATTTCAGGAGATCCTGAAGATATTCCAGTTGGGGAACTATGCTAGCATAGCACCATGACTATAACAGCAAAGCATTAGGGCAACACTACTGCCTGAACTCCACCAGTGCAGGGCTAAACATAATAGCAATGGCATATGCTGGAGTGGAGCAGGATTTAGTCAATAACCTCAGCTCCCTCAGACCTTATCCCACCCTCAGGAACAGTGTAACGTTATGCTGGCAAAAGAAGTGATGTAAGTTAAAATGTTCCAATTGAATTTGATGGAAAACCAAGCAAAAACTAACAACCCGCCCCCCCCCATTCAACCTATACAGGAACATCAAAGCATTATCAACAGCAGCATATAAACGCCGAAGAGGGAACCCATATCTCATACAACAGGGTGTGTAGGATTGGGCTATATCAATCTGGCCTCCTGTCTTGAGAATGAGCACACAACTTTGGTAGTGGGAACTCTGCTGAAAGGGCCTTGGTGTAAAAAGGGTCACTTTGCTCAAACAGCCAAGGGCAACATATGTAAGAAGAGTATATTCGCAGAATACTTACAAGTCCCATCTGGACTTCAGAGTCAAGCAAACTAAGTCTGCAAAGAATCATGGCATACCACCAACAACAAAATAACTCTACTCCTACAACTGAGGAAGAAAGGACAAAACCACCCACACAAGTAAGCAAGAGTAAACTCTTGCCAGGAGTACACAACCTGCAGCCCTCTAAGGCCTTGACTGAGAACCCTCAGTCCCGACACCCAGCTGCTGCATTCCACCACCACCCCACACACACACACACACCAATTTCTTGCCAACTGCACCTACCAATGAGGAGTGATTTTTATGAGGATCTCTGGTGGAGGGCGTGGAGACCCTTCTCTAACAAGATAGCTGGGGAAGAGGTGGAGAGAACGCTCCCCAACACTTCTCGTACAGGTCACTCTTTCCCTGCTGTTGCTAGCAGTGAGGAAAGAGTGATCTGTATCCGGATCACTGGGATGTGTGTGCATGCATGTTTATGACTCCCAACCCATCATCCTATGTAGTCCTCAGGGCCACAAGGGTTGTGCACCCCTGGTTTAAGCAAATATGCAGTAATGTATATTCATGGAAACGTGGTATTTACATTTTAATGGGTAGTTGTTTTTAATGCTTGAAACATGTATTAGGGATGGAGCAAGTTTAGAGAAGGCTGAATCAATCTTTTTCCAGTTTGTGTCACTTTTGCTTGTGTTCACCCATAAATCTGTTCCATCCCATTCCTATATTAATCTGTGATTTTTTAAAAAAATCTGTATTAAAAAGCACATACATATTTAAGTAGCTATTTTAAAGCATATTTGCCCTCAAAATATGCATTTCTAAACATACTGTCTCTCAAAATTCACATTTTAAAATATATATTGATATGTTTTTGGAAACACGAACTGCACTGGAACATTCGGGAAGTATGGAAGCCAGGGGAAAGTGAAGTTCCAAGCCACACATTAATCCAGGAGCAGATCATGTCAGTTCATATCGAAATTTGCAAATGAAATATCAAATGTTCTAAGTAAATTAAAAATCTAATAACATAAATGAGGTTGCTACAAACCTCTCCATGTATAAGTCCTTCATATGGATTTAGAAATATGGAAATGGAAAAAATGTTCTACTCATTACCCTGTGTTGGAATCAAACTGTACAAATAGGCAAAGGTGGAGGGTTACCCATCTGCCTGTATATATGCATTAACTTTAAGAAACGATTGTAAAACTTTATTGAATCAGAAATTGGTCTGAAATTGAAACTAAAAACCAGAAATGAAAAACTGTGGCTGCCCTATTCTACCCTCAAAATGATCTATCCTTGGTAAAGAAAAGGCCACTGAGATTTAAGAAGATTAAAGGGAAGTGAGATACCTGTAAATAATCCCTGACTAATCTCACCCTTGGAGGTTTTAAACATTCAAGGATATTCCTACATTAGGTCTTTAGGAGGAGTTGCATCCACTGGTTTCAGAGCTAGTGTCTGAAGTCACTATGATTTAAGAAGAAAAGTCTTAAGAAAGAAACATCAAAGTGTCTTCTACACTAAGGCCTTTTTAACGTTGCTGAAATGTTTGTGTTCCACTATCCACTGGAAGTGGAATTAAAACTATGATTCCACTTGGCACCAAACAGTGCACTTTTTCCTGATGAAATCTGCAAAGCTCATCCATACTGCAAAAGTGGGGATGCCAGCTTTTGAAAAGAAATGGCACTTTCTGAGTTATTTTTAAAAGTTTACTTAGCACAAACAATTCAATTCTAACACCCCAGTAATAGACCAGAAAAAAGTGTAGAGGGGAGATCTCCCAGACCGCAGCAAGTGGCATTTCTTATGGCCAGCTATCGAGCTGCTCCATCCTCCCTGGGATAGTGCAGTCTTCCTTTTCCTTCCTTCTGATTATTTTTCTCTGGGCTGGCTGGTTCTCCCATGTCACATTTCTTCCATTTGCAATGGCTGCCTTCCCATTGGCTTCTCCCCTCGGCCCCTAGCCGCTAGGCAAGATTGCTGCACAGAAAGTGGGAACTGACCACGTGTCATCAAGAACTCCCATTCTTCTCCAGAGCTTTGTGCTTGGCAAGAGCCTTTTTTTTTTTTTTTTGCTTTTGCAGAGCCTGAGGCTCTGAAGAAGAATGGGAAAATATAGATGACTCTGGCTAGGGATTATTTCATTTTATTTATTATATTTCTACACCACCCCATAGCCGAAGCTCTCTGGGAAGTGCACAAAAATCATCCAAGAGGCTACGGAGAGGGAAGAGGAGGAGATGGGTTGGAATGGGGGAGAGGAGGGCAGTCAGAGAGCAGCAGCAGCCACAGCTGTTTTTACAGGTGAACCATATGTGTATTCTTGGACTGTATTCAGTGAGGTTTACTCGATTGTAACTTAGTGGGGACTTCCTTCTGAGTAGGCTTGGACTGTTTGCTAGCAAACAGAGCAGAGGAAAGCAACATCCGTCTCCAAACTAATCATGTGTAAATTACAGGTGTATTTTGTTTATAGCTAGCACAGGTTCTGGAGCCAGGAAAAGTCTTGTTTTAGAAAGGGGTGAAAGACACACACACACACACACACACACACACAGACTCCCCCCACCCCAAGTATGAAATGGTGGGATTGGTAATCTCCTACATTACAGAGAGCATTTTAAAACACCCACACAACACTGTCCTAAGGGTCCCCAGCTGTGCCTTCCCTCAGCAGTTCCTGTAAATCAGCAAACTCTCACTGAAATGTAACAGAGATAGGTACTGGCACTGGCAACGATGAGGCATCACTAACCATGTCATCAACAGACTGCTTCTCCCACCACATGCTTCAATTAGGGATGGGCGAATCAGCAACGGTCAAGATTGCCAGGATTCTCCGAACATCATCTTGCTGCTTGTCTCCTGCCCGATCACTGTTGTCATTTGTGATGGCTGCTTGCTCTGTGTGAATGAAAAACTTGTGCAAATTGAGCACAAATGAAATATGAAATTTGTGCAATTCTCTCCAAATCTGTGCAAATTTCCTTCATCGACTAAAGCAGGGCTGATTCAGTCAGCTGAGGAAATTTGTGCAAATTAGGAAATTTGTGCAAATCAAACTGGGAATCAGGAGCGAGAAGAACACGAGCACATGTTCAACAATTCGCAAATATTTTTGGTGGACATGTGCTCACACCTGTGTTCAAGGCTTCAAATGGGCCATGCTTGCATGTTTTGTGAGCAAAAACAAAATTCTCATATATCCCTAACTTTAAATACACTTTTTCTTGTCCACATTCTGTGGAAATTGCACTATTTTCCTATTCTTTACACCCACAAAAAAGTTGGATTTTCTTCAGTCTTAAAAGAGATGGAAGAAACAAGAGGAAAAACTGTCGGGTGACAGTCGGATGACTATGGCTGCCTTTACACTAAAGAAAACGCCCATAGTCCTCCCATTCTGGTGCCTTTCCATGTTTATAGCAGGCTCTCAGACAGTGACCATGTGATTGCTGAGAGAGGAAGCTTTTAATTTTCAAGGTTCCATAGAATTCAGTGAAACATCTAGTGGCGGTTTTAACCCCATAACATTCCATGTTTAAAAGATTTTTCATTAGTTCCGGATCTTTTTGAGATGACGATAACCAGGAAATACCTCTGGATGTGCCCTGGAGGCTGACAACATCATGAAAAGGACCCACAAATGTCCATGAGTGAGCAATCTCCATAGCAGGCAGGATAAAAGCAGGACGTCTGTGTGAAGGAGGTGTATGTCATGTGGATGCCCCATTAAAAGTGAGTGAACAAACCATGGCTATTGAGTAAATGGTTCACCTGGAAGCTCCCCAATCAACCAATTATGCCTCCGAAAGCATAATTACTGTACTACAGAGTTGCATTTTAGTACACCAGGAATGCTATTATTTTCTAATTTAATTTTTTTTAAAATCTCATTTATGTCAGTTATTTTCTGACGCAAACCCACTTTTTTCTTGAGAAAAGCAGAAGGGGGAAATCATAGGTTTTACATTGCAGTCACTTCACACCATTTACACCCCATGTTTTCATTTCTCCTGGTTGTCACCTATCACCTAGTAATAGGTGCTTATTACTTACAAAGTGACATTTTAAAAAGTGCTTGCGACAAGCAGTATATTGCTTTTGTACTCGAACCACATAGCTCTCCAATTGCCCAAAGGAAAAAAGGAGCAGTCATATTCCATGGAATAGATAGCGCTCAGTATTGTGTTGCCAAATACAAATATTTGAAAACTACAAGTCAGAACCTGAAGAGTATATCTGAACATGAAATCACTTTTAATATTAATCCTGAATTATTTTGCCATTTCCAGAATACATCCAGTTTGTATTTTTGAGATTTGCTTCCCAGCCTTAAGATTAGGCTTTGCTTCTTAAATAGAAGCCCAAACACAAGGATACATTAGCTAAGACTATGCTAAATAGCACAAGAACTTGTACACAATCAAAAAGCTTTCTGTGCGTTTGTGTAATATTTGTGCAAGAAAAATAATCATGTACAAAACTGGACTGGCGCTTCTGAGAGCCAAAGACATAAGCCTTTTTTAAAGTTGAGCAGAAGCCTACCTTTTGGGCATTAGAAGTTGCCACTGCCAATATTTCAAAAGAAAGCTCCAGTTTCTGTTGGTTCTCTCACCTGTATCTTCATTTTGCTTATTTGGATCATGGCCTACATGATCTGAAATGATGTTTACCATTTATCAGTGCTCCTTCAACATCTACACTACCTCAGTAATTGCATTTTATAGGATTAAATGTTGTTTTGAAAGTTACTCACCCTGAGGGGATGAGGTGAGCTACAAATCCAAATAAATTAACAGCTATTAATAAATGCGTCTGGTCAAAAAATCCTTGAATTTTTATCCTACCATGTGTGGTAATCCTGTCATAAAGAGCATTTACTCAGCACCACAGATTTGGAATGACATTATTTTGTCAGATAAAACCACATTATTACCATGCTATGCAAGTCCTTTGAGCCAGGGCTGATAAATTGTCATTAAAGTATATTCTAGGATTCCCCATCAGCATCTAAGCCACTGAAAACAAAAGCATAAGAAATACTTGACTCTTGAATGAAATTGGCAACAGACTGCTGGGTACAAGTGACTACGGCATGAAAGTAAATCAGTCATATACGTCACATTGCTGTAGCATTAATTTACATCTCTTATCCTATGAACTGACCAACTCATATTCAGCATTTCTAATACCATAGAAAGGAGAACATTACAATACTTCTAACTTGCAAAATATCCTGTTACATCTGGCTATAGTATACGTTCACTGTTCTCTTGTACAATGGAGGGGACCCAGAACCCCCCTTCTGGGGTCAGGGCCTCCCAGAGAGAAAAAATAATCTAGATTGTTCTAGTATCAGGCCTTTTGCTGCAAGATAGTCACATCAAGGCATTTGACCAAGGCAATTTGAGGTCAATCCTAAAAGTGAAATTCAGGCAAATGAGGCCGGGCAGAGGGAGAAGCAAGCAGGTTGAGCAAAAGAAAGGCTTGTAGGGCCAGAAAAGGAAGTAATAACAGGCAGAAGCAAAGCAAGAACTATAGTCTGTGAGACGCATGCAGTAAGAGTTTTGCTGTATGGACAAAATCTGATAAAAGGAAGAGGAAGTTTAGATAAGGACAGGAAAGAAAAATGACCGATCACAGATGTACAAGAATTTACTTCCTGTTTGCAAATCACACAAACGTGTCCCGTTCACAATCCTGAACACAAATGCAAGCAGGAGTGTGCACTTCTGAAAAATACACAGAGATATATGATCTTTTCCTGTTCAGATGAGCTGAAAAACAGGTTAAAAATTAAAATGGAAGTGAGCCGAAATGGGCTGTGGTTTTTGGAGAATTTAGATGCTGGTTCTCCCATCCCTATAACCACTCCACCACACTGAAGCTATATGAGAGAGCTCAAAATTATGAATATGCACCCAAGCTCTTCCTATTTGGCTCCCAAGATAGCCCCCAATCCTAAGGACACCCTCCTCCACTATGCAGCTCATCCACTTTCTCCCATGCAATCCAATGGGCTTCTTAACCCTCTCCTCGTGTAAAATTGGCTTTATTTCATTTATGTAAGACCTATGAGGTGGCAATACAAGCAGCAGAGCTTTCTACTCTACATGTATCGCATCTGCAAACTCGCGCCCAGCTGAGCTGTTCAGTGTGGTTAGAGAGCTAAGTCAGCCGCCACACACACACACACACTGAATCCAATCTTAAGAGTCTTTGGTAGCTTGCTGTGATGCCTTTATTGAGTTTTTCATGGATAAAATCTCTTGGATTCAAGCTGACTTGGATGCTGTCATGGGGACTGAAATCAACAGTGGGGTGTCCAGCAACCCTCCTTGCACAATTAAACTGGATCATTTTCAGCTTGTGACTCCTCATAATGTGGACAAGCTGCTTGGTTTGGTCAAAAAGACAACTTGCTCTCGCGATCCCTGCCCGTCCTGACTCGTAGTCCAGGGAGGGGAGATGGTAAAGCAATTTTTGCTGCATATTATTAATGCCTCCCTAAGGGAAGGTAATTTTCCATCATGTCTGAAACAAGCAATTGTTAGACCGCTTCCAAAGAAGCCTTCCCTTGACCCTCCAGATTTCAATAATTATAGGCCAGTAAGTAATTTACCATTTGGGGGCAAGTTAATCGAGAAGGCAGTGTCCGTTCAACTCCAAGCATTCTTGGATGAAACTGATTACCTGGACCCATTTCAAACCAGCTTCAGAAAAGGATACGGAGTTGAGACTGCCACGATTGCCTTGGTGGATGATCTTCGCCTGGGAATTGACAGGGGGAGTGCATCCCTGTTGATTCTTTTGGATGTTTCAGTGGCATTTGATACCATCGACCACTGTATCCTTCTGGATCGCCTGAAGGAGTTGGGGGTTAGGGGCACTGCTCTGCAGCGGTTCCGGTCCTTTCTTTCAGGACGGTTCCAGATGGTGTCACTTGTGGATAGTTGTTCCTAGAAAAAGGAACTATTATGTGGAGTCCCTCAGGGCTCCATTCTATCTCTGATGCTGTTCAATATCTACATGAAACTGCTGGGAGAGATCATATGGAGGTTTGGAGCTGAGTGTTATCAGTATGCTGATGACACCCAAATCTATTTCTCCTTAACATCTTTATCCAAGGAAGGTATGACTCCTCTGAATGACTGCCTGAAGTCGGTAATGGGCTGGATGAGGGAGAACAAGCTGAAGCTGAATCCAGGCAAGACAGAGGTGCTCATCGTGAAGGGTCCTAATTCAGGTATTGAGGTATGTCAACCAGTTCTGGATGGGGTTGCCCCTGCCCCTGAAGGAGCAAGTTCGTAGCTTGGTGGTGCTCCTTGACCCAAGCCTGCTCCTGGCACCCCAGGTGGAGGCAACGGTGAGAAGTGCCTGTTATCAACTTCGGCCGATTCGCCAGCTACACCCTTTCCTGGAACATAAAGACCTGGTAATGGTGGTGCATGCACCGGTAACCTCAAGGCTTGATTTCTGTACTTGAGGCTGCCTTTATGTTTAGTTTGGAAACTTCAACTGGTACAAAATATGGCAGCCAGGTTGGTCTCTGGGACATTCTATGGAAACCATATTACACCAGTTTTTAAAATCTAATCTTTACACTGGCTGCCAATTTGTTTCTGAGCAAAATATAAAGTGCTGGTTCTTACCTTTAAAGCCTTACATGGTCTAGGTCCAAGGTACCTTAGGGATCACCTTTTCCCCTACATCCCAGTCCACCACATAAGGTCCTGTGAGGGCTCTCTGCTGCGGCTGCCTAATGTGAGACTGGCAGCCACACCCAAGAGGATCTTTTCCTTTGCCACCCCTCAGTTGTGGAATGACCTGCCGGTTGAAATGTGCCTGCTGACCCAGTTGAAGGTTTTTAAGCAGGCATTAAAGACTCAATTATTCAGGCCAGAATAATTCTTGTTCTTGTTCCTTTGGCTGACTTTTGTATACTGTTTTTAAGAAGTGTTGTTTTAAGCTGTGTCTTATTATTGGATTTTTAAAAAATTGTTTTTAGTTCAAGTTGTTTTTAGTTATACTTTGTTTGTATATATTATCTGTATGTTTTATGTAAATGGTTTTTAAACTTTGTGTGTTGTATTTTAACGTTTTAACTTTTGTAAACTGCCCAGAGAGTTTCAGCATTGAGGTGATATAGAAATGTAAATAATAACAACAACAACAATAATAATAATATAATGTACCTCATAAGGAACCAATGTACTTCCTTATGTACCTCAGCTGTTCATTCCCATTTGCTCAAAAGCCTCTATCGCTATTCACACAGGGGAGGTAAGGCTTATCAAGTCCAATTATTTATTCGATAGATTTGTATGGTGTTTGACCACAGTCCTCAATTCAGTGGTTTTTAAAAATGAAAACAAAAAAGAAACAACAACAAAAACCCATGTTTCACACACAGGAGGGGCACATTCAGAAGGTGCAGCTCTGCATGGATCAAGAGCATGTGTGTGATGCTCTCTTCACCAGACTGCCTCCTTCTCCTGGTTTTCGCTCACAGTGCAGTTGGTCTTAGCCACTGTGGGAACTGTCCAGCTGAATCATGAACAGGTTTGTGATAAGTACATAAGAACATACAAAGAGCTATGCTTGATCAGACCAAGGGTCCATCTAGCCCAGCATTCCATTCACACAGTGGCCAACCAGCTGTTGTCCAGGAAACCACAAGCAGGACACAAGTGCAACAGCACCCTCCCACCCATGTTCCCCAGCAACTGGTGTACATAGGCATACAGCCTCTGATCCTGGAGGTAGCACATAGCCCTCAGGCCTAGTAGCCATTGATAGCCTTCTCCTCCATGAATGTGTCTAAACCCCTTTTAAAGCCATCCAAGCTGGTGGCCATCACTACATCTTGTGGTAGCGAATTCCACAGTTTAACTATGTGCTATGTGAAGAAGTACTTCCATTTATCTGCCGTGAATTTCCCACTAATCAGCTTCATGGAGTGACCTCAGGTTCTAGTATTATGAGAGGAGAAAAATGTCTACTTATCCACATTCTCCACACCACGCAAAATTTTGTAGACCACTATCATGTCTCCCCTGAGTCTCCTTTTTTCCAAGCTAAACAATCCCAGCTGTTGTAACCTTCCCACATAGGGGAGATGCTCCAGCTTCTGGATCATTTCAGTTGCCCTTTTCTGCACATCGAACAGAAGCAGGTGGACCAACAAACCATGTTATTGCCCTGCCTAGGACTGTGTTTGCTGCCGGAGAGGAGAAGCCACCCCCCTGGCTGGAGCTGGGGCTGAAGAGGGAAAGAAAAAATTCCTCCAAGCTGATTACAGTTGATTTGAGCCAGCTGGGCCTGAGTTCCCTTGGAACACTCTTATCAGCCCAGCTCTGATGCGGGGCAGCAGCACCCCAAAGACAGCACTGCCAAAAGCAGGGTTGCCCCTTTGGAGGTAGGCGCTTCGGGGGGAGCCGCAAGGGCAAGGGCCACCCCCTTAACACTAGGTTGACTGGTTTTGTTACTTTTATGTGTGGGGGTTGGTTGGTTGCTTAGGATCATATTATGTGCCTGGGAGAGAGGACATATGGCCAACTCGGGGTACTTGAGGGGGCCCCAATTAGTGTGGTTATGGGTCAAGGGAGATATGGCATCAGGAGGAGGACTAGCCAGGTTAGGGGAACATAGCCCAGACAGTTGACAGCTGTGCCGTGTTCCGGCCCTCCCTCCAGCCTCAGGCATGGTGGTTGCCCTATCAGCCTGCCCTTGAGTCTCCGGATGCTGCTGTTAAATACCAGATCAGTTCAGAATAAGACCTCTATCATCCATGACAGTGGATGAGGAAGCTGATCTGGCATGCATAACTGAGACCTGGGTGGGTGAGCAGGGAGTAGTTAGTCTCTCCCAGCTCTGCCCACCGGGGTATTTGGTTCAGCATCAGGGAAGACCTGAAGGCCAGGGAGGTGGGGGTTGCTGTGGTTTATAGGAGTTCCATCTCCTTCTGCAGGCTCCCTGTCCATGTGACTACTGGTCTAGGGTGTTTGCGCCTTGCATTGGGCCAGCAGGACAGATTGGGGACTCTGTTGGTGTACCGCCCATCCTGCTGCTCAACAGACTCCCTATCTGAGCTGACAGAGGTCGTCTCAGGTGCGCTGTTGCGATCCCCCAGACTGTTGGTTCTGAGGGATGTCAACATTCATGCTGAGGACACCTTTTCTGGGACAGCTCAGGATTTCATGGCCTCCATGACGACCATGGGACTGTCCCAAGATGTCATTGGCCCGACACATGTAGCGGGGCATACTCTAGACTTGGTTGTCTCAACTGGACATGGAGATGGTGGTCTGACGGTGGGGGACTTTGCATCAGTCCCCTTGTCATAGTCGGATCTCTACCAGCTGAGGTTTAGACTTACAGCAGCTTTTCCCCTCTACAAGGGTGGGGGACCTACTAAAATGGTCCGCCCCCAGAGGCTAATGGATCCAGATGGTTTCCAGAGGACTCTGGGGAGGTTCCCGACTGATATGGCGGGCTCTCCTGTCAAAACCCTAGTTGATCTGCGGAATGCAGAAATGCATGATTGCTCCTGAGCACCCTCTCCTGAGTAGAGCTCGTACTGCTCCATGGTATACGCCAGAGCTGAGAACGATGAAACAAAATAGGAGATGGCTTGAGTACAGATGGAAAAGAACTCCTAGTGGATGCAATCGAATGCTGGTATGTGCCTATAGTATTCAGGGGCAGTGAGGGCAGCAAAAAAACATCATCTTGCTGCCTCTATTGAATCTTCTGTCTGCTGCCCAGCAGAGCTGTTCAGAGTAATCCAGGGGCTATTACATGCTGGCCCTGAGGAAACTGTAGACCCCTCTGAGGCCCGCTGTAATGCATTTGCTTATCACCTCCAGGATAAGATCTCTTGCGTCTGCTGGGACTTAGAATCCAGTGTTATAGCAGGTGAATCTGGTGAGGTATCCAAAGGGCAGCCTTGTCCTGTTCTTCTGGGTGAGTTTCAGTTGGTACAACTCAAGGATGTTGACAAGATACTTGGACAGGTTTGTGCAACCACTTCCGTTCTGGATCCTTGCCCCTCTTAGCTTATAAAATCTGGCAGGGAAGGCTGGGCCAGGAAGGTGATTAATGCCTCCTTGCGAGAGGGAGTGGTTGTGGGCTGCCTCAAAGAGGTGGTAGTGAGACAACTCCTGAAAAAACCCTCCCTGGACCTGGAAAATCTTAGTAATTTTAAGCCAGTGGCAAATGTTCCTTTCCTGGGCAAGGTTCTTGAGCAGGTGGTTGCCAACCAGCTCTAGACACTCTTGAATGAGACTGATTATCTAGATCCATTTCAGTCGGGGTTCAGGACGGGTTTTAGCACAGAAACAGCCTTGGTCGCCCTGTATGATGACCTATGTCGGGAGAGAGACGGGGGTGTGTGACCTTTTTGATTCTCCTTGACCTCTCGGCGGCTTTCAGTACCATCGACCATGGTATCCTTCTGGAACGGTTGTCTGAGCTGGGAGTGGGAGGCACTGCAATGTGGTGGTTTTGCTCCTACTTGGAGGGTCAGTTCCAGAAGGTGGTGCTTGGGGAACACTGCTCAGCCCTGTGGATTTTCCAATATGGGGTCCCCCAGGGGTCAGTTTTGTCCCCCATGCTGTTCAACGTCTACATGAAACCATTGAGTGCGGTCATCTGGAGTTTTGGAGTACGTTGTCATCAATATGCTGATGACACGCAGCTCTATTTCTCCTTTTCATCTTCTTCAAGTGAGGTTGTGGATGTGTTAAATTGGTGCCTGGCTGAGACAATGGACTGGATGAGGGCTAATAAGCTGAAGCTCAATCCAGACAAGACTGAGATGCTGTTGGTGGGTGGTTCTGCTGACCGGATGGAAGGTGTTCAACCTGTTCTGGGTGGGATTGCACTCCCCCTGAAGGAGCAGGTCCGTAGCTTGGGGGTCCTCCTGGAATCATCTTTGTCACTTGAGGCTCAGGTGGCCTCAGTGGCATGGAGTGCCTTCTACCAACTTCAGTTGGTGGTTCAGCTATGCCCCTATCTGGACAGGGATAACCTGGCTTCAGTTGTCTATGCTCCGGTAATCTCCAAGTTAGATTATTTAAATGCACTCTACATGGGGCTGCCTTTGAAGACGGTTCAGAAGCTACAGCTCATGCTAAATGCAGCAGCCAGATTGATAATGGGGTCCAGAAGGTCCAAACATATAAGACTGATTCTGGCCCGCCTGTACTAGCTGCTTGTATGTTCCCAATCCCGATTTAAGGAGCTGGTTTTAACCTATAAAGCCTTACATGGCTTGGGACCACAATACCTGATCATGGAGCACCTCTCCCGACACGAACCTACCCATACACTACGCTCAACATCTAAGGCCCTCCTCCAGCTGCCTATTCCAAGGGAAGCTCGGAAGATAGTGACAAGGGAGAGGGCCTTCTTGGTATTGGCCCCCAAATTATGGAATGATCTCCTCGACGAGGCCTGCCTGGCGCCAACATTGTTATCTTCCCGGCACCAGGTTAAGACCTTTCTCTTCTCCCAGGCATTTGGCAGCATATGTTAAGTTTTAATTGATCCTGGAATGGTGTATGGTTATGGTTGTCTGCTCTGAGATTGCTTGTTGAAGTTATTTTAGATATATGTTCTTGTATATTGTTCTGTTCATGTGTTTTTTTATGGAATTGGCTTTTAAAATCTGTATATTGTATTTTTAAATTTTTTAATCTTTGTAAACCACCCTGAGAGCTTTGGCTATTGGGCGGTATAGAAATGTAATAAATAAATAAATACAAATAAATAAATAAATATTGCAGCTAGCCAGCGGATACTGCTGAAGGATCAACAGGATACTGTTGATCCTTCAACACTTGCTCAAATAAAATTGTTGGGAACTGCCCAGAGAGCTTCAGCTATGGGGAGATATAGAAATGAGATGAATGAATGAATGAATGAAAAATAAATAAATAAATAAATAAATAAAATATGGCGTTATAAAACAGTTAGTTGCAGTAAAGCTACTTGGGCCACATGGAAGACTATGGCTTCCAGCAGAAATCCAGGGCTCTTGGGGAAAAAAACCAAACTAGGCCCAAAAAATCCCAGTTTGAACCCACTGGCAGCTGATGATCCTGACATATTCATATACAGTATGTGGATTGAAGACTTTTTCTGAAAGCACTGAGTTAATTGTTTCCTGCAGAGGCCCATTGTAGAGTTAATTAGAGTTACTGATTTTAAAAATACACCTTTCTGCATTCCTCTCCCCACCTCCCACCCCCACACAGGCACACTTTTTCATGGTCCATGCACAGAACAAAACTATTGTATTTCACCTTCATCCATAATGTTTGAATAACCTCTCTGCGATGCCATTTGTAATCCTGAACACATACAGCAGCAACAACACTAAATGTTTATTTGCTGGAGTGGCTAGGAAAAGGATAAAGCCATTGAAGACTGTGAACCATCAAGTAGTTTATCAAAGCCTACACCTGATTCAAGTAAAGTCAATAGAAGTGTTGCCATTATGATAGGCCCTAATGATTATTATATCTGGGATGAGATCATGAGTGTTAAAAGAGAAAGATAACGATTGCCATGGATCCATCAAGCCCATTATTACATGTACGATAGTAGCCAGTACTGTTTGCTGCAGGGGACATCACAGAGCACTGAAGATCCATAAGGGTTTAGCAAGAATTGTGTTGTCTTGTCATATAAGCATATAAGAAAGAACACCCATTTAAAAGGAAATTTAATTTCTCAATGCTTAATTCCTGTTCCAGGGTTTGCATAGAATCACAAACTCCAGGAAATTGTAGAGTTGGAAGCAACTCAACTAAAAGATAGGACCATTCTCCTACCATCTCCCACATTTATCACTGAAGTCAATTAAGAACACAACGTGGCACTTGATCAAATAGAAGACAAGTCCTCCCAAAGTCAAGCTCTACCTGACCTGGAGAACGAATTCCTTTATGACTTCAAATATGATGATCAACCAGGTCTTTTCTAAATTAGGCTTGTACTTCCATTTTGTTACATCTATTTGCTTTTGGCCAAGGCAAAACCGGAAGCAAATTCTGATGGATTCCAAGAACTGCTTTACAACAGATTGCATTATCTGGCCACAATTCAAACATATTGTTCATATGTAAGGACACACAGCCAGATCATCCTCCAGAGGCATAACTTTTCTCTCCTGTAGCAGCAGCTCCCAGTTCTGAAGAGGCAAACTGTTTGCTTCTTTGTGAGTGTGAGCTCCAGAGACAACTGCTTTCTGGTTCTGTATGCTGTGCCTTTACTTGTGTAAGGGTAGTTTCTTTGGATTGAATAAACCTTCATGCAATTAAGTATATAAACCCACAAATATATTTTGTAAAATAAACCTTCAAGTTTCATACACGCATAAAATAATTAGGAGTTGTATACTGCTATTTGAAGATCTTTGAAAAGTACTGTATGTTTGTATTATATACTGTATGTTTTTTGTATATACTGTATAATAAGAACATACAGTATGAAAAGTACTGTATGTTTTTATTATATACAGTAGCCTATTCCTCCTTTTTTCTTCCATTAGAAGGTGAATACATGTCATCATATGTTATACACTACCTCTGCTTACCAAAAAAAAAAATTAACATGCCCTTCATTTCCTTGAAAAAGCCTACACAAAGACTCCAGGAAGAATTAAAAATAAATAATAAAATTAAGGAAATGCAAGCTTGAGAAAACATGAAGTATTGCCAGAGAAAGATAATGTCAGTCCTGGGGGGGTTGTGGGGCCTGGTGCCAAGCAAAGCTGGGGGCTGTTCAATCACCTCTATCAGTGCTCTATCAGTGTCTACACTCCAGCCAAATCCAGAGAAAACAAGGAGTCAAAGATGCAGGTCAATAAGCTTATAGATGATTTGCGCAAACAGCTCCTCCAGCAAGGTAAAAAACAAAGTCATATTGGCTTTTCGGGTTTTTTATTCCTTCACTTTGAACTCTTTGGTCTAAGCACACCCTGGAAATGTCACTGTTATATGCAAGAAATTTAAAGCACTGAGCTTCCTAATCCTGTTAAGAAAAAAGAACAAAGTTGTCTGTAAAGACCTCCCTATTGAAATCAAAATGATTATGGTATAGCTGCCTTATGCTGATCCTGCTCTCAATTGCTCTAGCATTAGAAGAGCAGAAAATATGTCATTAAAGGCATTGCTTGGGAGGAGGAAAGCCACTGTTGATTGAAAATATTAAAAAAATATTTTTTAAAAAAAATAACTAGACCTTCCTGCTGACCTTAAAACATACAGACAGAGAGAGAGAGAGAGAGAGAAAGAAAGAAAGAAAACAGCAAACATATTAAATATCAGAGCAAGACTCAAAAGCTGCAGAACATATTTACACATGCTCACATAAAATCGGTCCACAAAAGGTAGGAGGGACACTGGGAAATCGTTTTTTAGGCCGCTAAGGCTAGCATTAGAGATGGTGCCAGCGATGGCTCCATGACACAGCATGAAGGAGAAAAAGGATGCAGGAAACAACAAAGGGCCACTGCAGATGTAATGCTGGGATCTTCCAGCTGCACTTATAATATCAGCAGCAGGACAGTGGATCATGGAATCCTTCCCCAGCCCCTCACCTCTTGAACGCAAATTCTCTTCATACAATAGAATCATAGAATCATAGAATAGTAGGGTTGGAAGGGGCCTACAAGGCCATCGAGTCCAACCCCCTGCTCAATGCAGGAATCCAAGTCAGAGCATCCCTGACAAATGGCTGTCCAGCCTCGTCTTGAAGGCCTCCAGTGTGGGAGAGCCCACCACCTCCCCAGGTAATCGGTTCCATTGTCGTTTTGCTCTTACAGTCAGGAAGTTTTTCCTGATGTTCAGACGGAATCTGGCTTCCTGTCACTTGAGCCCATTATTCCGTGTCCTGCACTCTGGGATGATCAAGAAGAGATCCTGGCCTTCTTCTCTGTGACAACCTTTCAAATACTTGAAGAGCGCTATCATATCTCCCCTCAGTCTTCTCTTCTCAAGGCTAAACATGCCCAGTTCTTTCAGTCTCTCTTCATAGGGCTTTGCTTCCAGTCCCCTGATCATCTTTGTTGCCCTCCTCTGAACCCTCTCCAGTTTGTCTGCAAAGTGTGGTGCCCAGAACTGGACACAGTACACCAGATGAGGCCTAACCAGTGCTGAGTAGAGGGGAACTAGTACTTCCGGGGATTTGGAAGCGATGCTTCTATGAATGCAGCCCAAAATAGCATTGGCCTTTTTTGCAGCCACATCACATTGTTGGCTCATATTCAGTTTGTGATGGACAACAATTCCAAGATCCTTCTCACTTGTAGTGTGGTTGAGCCACGTATCCCCCATCTTGTAACTGTGCATTTGGTTTCTTTTTCCTAGGTGCAGAACTTGGCATTTGTCCCTATTAAATGTCATTCTGTTGTTTTCTGCCCAGCGCTCCAGTCTATCCAGATCACTTTGAATTTTGTTTCTGTCTTCCAAAGTATTAGCTATCCCTCCCAATTTTGTGTCAGCTGCAAATCTGATCAGCATTCCCTGCACCTCCTCCTCCAAGTCATTAATAAAAATGTTGAAGAGCACTGGGCCTAGGACTGAGCCCTGCGGTACCCCACTCGTTACCTCTCCCCAGTTTGAGAAGGTCCCATTGATAAGCACTCTTTGAGTCCGATTCTGTAGCCAACTGTGGATCCATCGGATCGCTGTTTCATCTAGCCCACTTTGAGCTAGTTTGCTCATCAGGATATCATGGGGCACTTTGTCGAAAGCTTTGCTGAAGTCGAGGTACATGATGTCTAGAGCATTCCCACGGTCTACAAGGGAGGTTACTTGATCAAAAAATGAGATGAGATTTGTCTGGCAGGACTTGTTTTTGATAAATCCATGTTGGCTTCGAGTAATCACGGCATTGTTGTCAAGGTGCTTCCAGATGGATTGCTTTATCATCTGCTCCAGAATTTTCCCAGGGATTGATGTCAGACTGACTGGTCTGTAGTTCCCAGGTTCCTCCTTTTTACCCTTTTTGAAGATAGGGACCAAATTCGCCCTCCTCCAGTCATCTGGCACTTCCCCTGTCCTCCATGATTTCTCAAAGAGAATAGACAGCGGTTCTGAGAGTTCTTCTGCCAGTTCCTTTATGACTCTAGGATGCAGTTCATCTGGCCCTGGAGATTTGAACTCATTCAAAGTAATGAGGTGTTCCTTGACCATATGCCTGTCGATCTCAAGCTGCAATCCTGCCCCTTCAGCCAGTACTTCACCTTTGCCAGGGGGGTCATAGACCCTCTTTGGGGAGAAGACTGAGCCAAAGTAGGAATTGAGCACCTCTGCCTTTTCTTTGTCATCTGTTATCATTTTGCCATCCTTATTTAATAGCTGAACCACCATTTCTTTCATCTGCCTTTTACTATGCACGTAGCTGAAGAAAGCCTTTTTGTTGTTTTTAACATCCCTTGCTAACCTCAGCTCATTCTCAGCTTTAGCCTTCCTGACGCCATCTTTGCAATTCTGTGCTATCTGCCTGTACTCTTCCTTTGTTACTTGGCCTTCTTTCCACTTCCTATATGTGTCCTTTTTTGTTTTCAGGTCATCCCTAAGCTTTTTGTGAAGCCACATTGGCTTCTTCTGTTGTCTTCCACCTTTTCTTCTTGTTGGAATTGCTTGTGATTGTGCCTTGAGAATTTCCTTTTTTAAAAGCTCCCACCCATCTTGGACTCCTTTTCTCGCTAGCATCGCTTGCCATGGGACCTTACTGATCATTGTTCTGAGTTTATGAAAATCAGCTTTCCTAAAATCCAGGGTATGCGTTTGACTACAGCTTTTGCTTCCCTTAGAACCAAGAACTCAAGTACAACATGGTCGCTTTCCCCCAGAGTTCCTGTAACTGCTACTTTATCCACTAAGTCATCTCTGTTGCTTAGGATCAAGTCAAGGATAGCCGATCCTCTAGTTCCTTCCTCTACTTTCTGTAGGAGGAAGTTATCCGCCACACAAGTCAGGAATTTCCTGGAGGGGCCATGTTTTGCAGAATTTGTCTCCCAACAAATATCGGGGAAATTGAAGTCCCCCATTACTACTACATCATGCTTCCTTAAAACATTGGCTATTTGCTTTTCAAAAGTTTCATCCTTGTCTTCTCCTTGATTGGGTGGCCGGTAGTAGATTCCGACCACCAGGTTCCTTTTATTCTTTGCTCCATTTATTTCAACCCAGATGCTCTCGATGGGGCTACCAAGCTCCTCCTCCTGTATTTCTGTGCAGAGATATGTATTTTTCACATACAGTGCAACCCCACCTCCCTTTCTGTTCCTCCTGTTCTTTTTGAAGAAGTTATATCCTCCAATTGCTGTATTCCAGTCATGAGAGTCATCCCACCAAGTCTCAGTTATACCTATCAGGTCATAATTTCCCTCTTGTATTAAGAATTCAAGTTCGTTCTGTTTGTTTCCCATACTCTGGCCATTAGTATATAGACATCAAAGACCATGTGCTGCATAGTCTGGCTTTCTTCCTACATGTGTCTGAAGACTATTATTGGGCGCTATCAGAGCTGTTCTCTCCATTACAGTGCATGCGCCTATGTCCATTGTTACCCCCAACATTACATCTCCCTTCCCCGTAGGATTCAGTTATGTGTTACACCATAACTGAATCCTACTGGTGTAACACATAACAATAGTTATGTGTTACACCAGTATAAACTGCTATTAACCAGAGTTTGTTTTTAATTGGAACCTGAAACTAGGATTTAAAAGGCGGTTAGAAATGCTTGGCAGTCAATGGAACCATGTCTATGGAACCATGTCTAACGTTAGTGCCAAAGTACCACTTAACTATGGTTCAAGGCCAGCTGGGAAAATGCTGGGTAGTCAAGAAACAATTGTTAAGATCTGCCACATCCACAGGAGATTTGTTGTACAATATTAGGGCATGGATTTTCTTTAGGGATGTACGTAGAATTTTGTTTCCGTTCACAAATCACTCAAAAATGCCCCATTCACAACCCCAGACATGAATGGGAGCGCATGTTCTGCCCTTTAAAAATGTGCACTTTTAAAAATCCACGTTTTCCAGCTTTAGTCAATGGCGAAAAGTCACACTTTTGAAAAATGTGCACAAAATACACAGTTTTCTTGTTCGAAATGCACACTTTTCCCATTTCAATGAACTGAAAAAATAGACTGCAAGCAAGTGAGATGAACCAAACTTTGAAAGATAATTCAAATAAGTTCAGATAATTCCGGCAAGCTCAAGCAGCCCTGGTTCTCCCATCCCTAGTTTTCTTGAAGATGTTTCCTCCATGGTTTGGAATCCATATATTGCCACACCCACAAGTACTGCAGTGAGGGCAGGAGGGGGACAATTAAAACGGCCACAACCTTGTCGAGAAAATTGGCAATACTTTCTCATTTACTGAACAGCAACCATTCATTACACAAATTAACCATAATTTTATGCTCTATTACTAAATCCATGTTTTTGCAATATTTCTCTATAAATAGCACCCAACAATGTCCTCAATCAAAATTGGGCTAGAAACCAATACTGTAGAACATGAAATTACTGTCATTTGAGCAAGTGAAGAACTCAATAAGAATTATATAATGTTATTTGTTCAGTCAGTCACCAATACATTTTTGAAAATTATTCAAAACATGCAGATGTGAACAAACTTGTTCATTTATAAGGTATTTCATGCTACAAGCCTATTCTCAACCATGTGCCATGAGCGGTTGCCAGGGAGGCAGGCTTTGCGGTCAGTACTGGAAGGAAGGTGAAGCATGTCGTGTCGCCACGCTGACACAAAGGGGCAAAGCATGAGGGGTATATAAGTGTGTCCCCATACCAGCCTCCTTGCACTTGCTAACACCCATTCCCCACCCTGTGGAAGGATTTAATGTGGGTGATGATGGTCGCATATAAGTGCTTAGGAATTTTTTGCCGAATAGCTTCATTGGCCAGGAGATGTTTGGTGTGGGTTGTTTGTTTTTTTTTACCTATTCTGTCCTAACCACCAGGGGCAAATTGGCTGTATTGGGAAGATAATGATTTAAATAGTTGTTTAGTCACAGTAGGAATGGCAGCTTGAATAGAGAAATTGTGCGTGAATCATTAGTGACTATGTGGAGGTGTCTTTAAGGTGAAAGGGGGCCTGCTACCTAGGTCTTGGGGTGGGGAAAGTGCCATCCTTTGGGCCTTGTCAGTGGGTCATGTCCCTAAATCTTGGGATTCGGGGGGGGGGGCAGTGACCCAGGATGGCATCCCTAAATACTTCAAGATGTGGTCAAAGGGCAGAGATGGTGCCTCAGCTGTCTCCGCAGTAGGGCTGGGCCAGACTCACCCTTCAGAATTTAACACCCACACTTCTTTCACCATTTCACATCTTGTCTGATGTTAATTCAATAAAGTTGTGGCCCTAGTTTATGTTTATCCCAACCTTTAGTTTGTCACCTCTTTATTTCTGGCTATAAAGAATAGAAGGCAATAATAGACACATGTTAGTGATAACATGTTATTCATGGTTCCTATTTAGTGCAACTCAGACCAAGGAAGAGTGCATGCAGTAATATCATATGCATAAATCACATGCACTGTCATCATCTGGTATCTGTGTGTTTTCCACCATCTGATTTTTGCACCTGGATGTTATTCTCATCCTCTTTCACACAGGTTCATATAGTCACATATGTCAGTGCATGCAAATCCAAACTTCTAGTTTTCTAACAGGAACACTTCATCTGCTAAATAGCCTAGGGAGCTGGTGGTATTTGGTACAAAATACCAAATGTATATCACATCCATAACTTGCCATATACCTTGTATCTCACATCCATAACTTGCCTCTAAAGGCAGAATATCCAGATTAGCAACGATATAATTTCACCATAGCGTACATTGGCGATATGCCTGAACTATGGCAAGCTGAAGAACAGACTGTGTTGTTGGCATCTTCTCTCACGCAGCAATCTTCTTTTGGAACAGAGCCCATCTAACATCTCTAACAATAGTTTTTGTAGAGCTCAACATAAACAGCTTTCAAACAAAAAGCTCTAATGCAGCAGTTAAGAATGTAAGAGCATAGGAAGCTGCCTTACACTGAGTCAAACCATTGGTCCATCTAGCCCAGGATTGTCAAAAATGACTGGTAGTGGCTCTCCAGGGTTTCAGGCAGGATTTTTTCCCAGCCCTACCTGGAGATGCCTAGGACTGAACCTGGGACCTTGTGCATGCAAAGAAGGTGCTCCAGCACTGAGCCACAGCCCCAGAAGGCTGTAATATCTGGTGCTGTTGCATCCAATCCAAGGTCAACAGAAGTCTTTAAAAAGTTTTCTTGTGATTTCTGGAAAGCCTTCCCACAAGAAGGCATGAAAATTAGGTAGTGTCTACACTTTCTCACCCTAGACCATCACTGAAGAAGAGCTTGCCTTTTCCTTTGACCAGTGCCAATAATGTAGGATGTTTATGGACACAACATGTGGTATCGTTGCAGCGTTAGTGCCACAACTTCAGTATCGCGCAAGTGAATGTGGACCAAGTAGCACCTTGTAAAGTTGCATCAACTTCATAAAGTATCGTTTGAACATTAGCCTCTTCTTGTATGCTCCCTAGGTACACCAACTGACAATTAGTAGCCGCCACTGTTGTTCTCCATGTTACAACCATTTGGCAAATGTATCAATAACCTCATATGCCGAGTATGCTGTTAACTTTGCTTTCGTCTTCACATTTGAAAAAGGCAACATTTTTGGCGAGACATTCCTGATTCTTGTGCTGTCTATGATGCGGTATGCAACTGCCACATTGCTTCCCAGACATTTGATATTCCCTGAGTTTTGAAGCCCATCAACAGCTTTGGCTACATTACCCTCCTGTCACTCTAAGAAAGCTCTTTTGATATCCATGCTGCTGTGTGGTACTACCGCCATTTCTTTACACTGAGCAGCCAGAACAGCCATAGCGGGTGCAATTAAGCAAACATGTGTGGGCTGATGGAATCGTCGTTGGACCAATTAGACCACAACTCACTTTCATGCTTCAGTTCACATGTTCAAGAGCATGATCTGCTCCTATTGTACAGGAGGGCATAATGTTTTTATTAATAACCTTGACAGAACTTGGCAAATAACTCAAGACTTGCCACTGGCCAGATACAGTGATATCATACATGCACAGTGATGCTTATGGGCAAAAAAAAAAAAAAATCACACATGTATCATGAGAAGACAGGCAGAGTTGCCAACTGCCTGTTCTCACTGCCTTTATGAACAAAAATAGGTCTAAGATAATTTCTGTGTAAAAAAGCATGGCCTTGGCACTGGAAAACATTTAGAAAACTGTATCATAGACATTCATTTTCTGGAACACATCACCTGAGTCAAGAACAGGTAAAAGCTGCTTATCAGCAATCTACATGCAACTTGTGGGCATTCAATAGCACATTGGATATTATCCTTCACATATGGATTAACTGCAGTTATTGTACAGTATAACAAAACTTAGACTCATCAGATGTGCCTCTATTCCTCTTCACACGTTTTCCTGCAATACTGGAATTGGTTGTTGCAGATCCATACAAATCACTTCCAATCCATGTGGTATCAATTCTACTGTTTCTAATGAAATCATAAATGCACTCAGTTCTGTCATTGTTATATGCAGTTCACCTAGTCAAGGAGCAAGTTGGTCTACATGTCTTTGACTCATTTGCTACTACTTCAGTGAGATGTACAGACCCATATCGAAAGTAATTACAATTGTTCTGCCAGGTCCTACTACAACCTACCTGATTAATGCTCTGTGCCTGTAGCTGACCATGCTGTTTCTGGCACAGGTATGACTGGTGCTATATGTACCCTGTGCAAGGAACGGCTGCTATCACTAACATGGGTCCACTATTGCCTTCTTTTGTACCATGAAACAACACCTTCCAGATAAACATGTTTACTCACATCTGAATGTATTGAATGGTATTTACTAAAATACGTATTGTTGGCTGACAGAATAAACCAAACAATATAGTTCTTGTTAAACTCTTCACTAGTTCAAATGGCAGTGATGTTTTGGTAGACAATATTAGCTTCTAGACCAATTTCAATTGAGTCCATCACTGAGGTGGTATTTATAAATGAATATTGAAAAAACATGGATTACCATCCACCACTCTTTGGCACGTAACATCTTATCAACTGTTCTTATCAGTCCAAACCTATCCCAAACTTATAGAGCGAAGAATTACGGTTAATTTGAGCCAGGAGTGGTTGTTGTACAATCATAAATCAGGAGGATACTGTTACTTTTCTGAACAAGGTAACGGCCATTTGGAAACCTCCCCTGCCCCTGACACTGTGCTTATGGGCATGGCAACAGGGAGATTCTGAACCATGGGGAAAACATCCATGCCCCAATATTGTACCACAAATTTCCTGCAGAAAACCAATTGCTCCCCTACTGGGAGGAATTCACTACCAAGGGGAGAATGGGAAGCCTAGTAGGGAGAAAGTGTATGCTTCTATGAGCTGTTCGCTGTGTCTTAACCAGTATTACATTTGCCTCGTGCTTTGTTGACTCATACATAAAAGACTCATTGCTGCTCCATCCCTGAATTTCAAGCCCAACTATAATAACAGAAGATACTTCATTAGTAACCTAATAATAAAGTTCCAAAATCTACAGTAGGGGAATCCCTTTATAAGGACCAATGAAATGGATAGTGAATCATAATGTAGGTAGCATATGTAACATGAAGTCTCATTTCAGCTACTAAGCTTCTTAAGCAGCATCCCTGAACCTACGGATCCAGCCAATTCCTGCTGCTCCTTTTGGTCCTTCCTAATTCTTCTGCTGAACCACCTTAGTTTCAGTTTACCAGCACTTCTACTGACCATGCCCTATGCTACCCATAATTATACTGAGTCAATAATTGATACGCTCCCCCTCCCTATGAAAGGTCTATCTAACACAGGTTGCAAACTCTATAATCAGAGTCCACATCATTTAACTGCATCTTGCACACCGTTTATTTATATAGGGAGAGATAATAACTCCATGTGGTTCATGATCAAAGTATGAATACAGTATCAAAACACAATGGTCTGGTTTGCATATAATGCTAAGCTATGGTGTGGTTTGTTGAAATCTGGCTTGTGATTGTGTCTGAACCCATCCCTGCAAACAAACCATGGTTTGTTAGCCAGCTACAAAACATGAATAAAAATCATGGTTTGTTGCTGGCTTACAAAGACTGGCTTGTTTAAACTATGGCTTGTTGTTGCCCCAAACTGTGGGTTTTCCCTGGCTTCTTTGTGCTACTGTCCACCCTGAAAGAGAAGCACCCAGCAAGAGCAGCGTGAAAATGAAACCACTCTGAAGGCTGGCAAAATGGACTGAACAGAACTAAACCAGAAATAGAGGAAACAAGTCTTGCTCATTGGGAAGATGATTTATGGCAACAAACCTCGGTTAACATAAAATCTGGCTTTGCATTAAATACAGCCAATAATAAAATCAAGCATAATTCCTCAGGCAGCAAAAATGCAGGTCAAATTCAGTTATTCAATCAGTGTCCCAGGCAAGGTAGAATAAAAGTATCTTAACTTCCCTCCTAAACATATGGAGGGATAATCACAGGTGAAGTTTCTTAGAAAGAGAAACGTAAATTTCATTACCCCATCTTCCAAAATCTCTGAAATGCCCCCTACCCCCCCACACACACTTTCACCATCTGCACCATCTTTTTATCTGCAAGATGATAAAACTATTAATGGCCACTAGTCATGATGGCTGTATACTACCTCCACTATTGGGGGCTGTTTGCCTCTGTATGCTAGTTGCTGGGAACATCAATGGGAGGGTGCAATTATGCTCATGCCCTGCTTGTGGGCTGCCATGGGCATCTGGTTGGCCATTGTGCAAACAAAATGCTGGACTAGATAGGGTTTTGGTCTGATCCAGCATGGCTCTTCTTATGTTCTTATGAATGGGGAGGTGAATGGAGGTGGAGATTCCACTCTACTGCAGCAAACTGAAGGCATTCATTTTTAACCAACCAAGAAAAGCAAGCCAATCATTTTTATATTTATACTGGCTGTACTGATTCTCACCCTTTGATATGAAGTGGAGCTTGGGACATCATTGGACATTAAAAATTAATTACAGTCTATACAGAGCTTGTAAAAAAAATATGATCCAATGCAACTTCAAGTGAATTTTCAAGGTCCCTTTCATAGACTTTGCAGTCCCTTACCATTCCACAAAGCTTCCTAAAGCACTAAAAGAAATTCCAAGAATGACATTATACTCCCCTTCTCCATCTAGATAGGTTCGAGGCACTTCAAAGTAGACTTCTTTGTCATTCCATTTCAGCTGGAAAGAGATTAGATTACACTTTCTTCCTTAGAAATATCCTTTTCAATTTCATTTGGAACTGTGGTAGCGAAGACTCTTTTGTGAATATTCCTATACATATCACCTGCCAGTCACAACACGTATCAAGAAATCAATGAACATGTAGCCTTTGGGGGAGGGGGGGTCTTTGAAGAAGCAATGTCTTCACAAAACCCATGATCTGGGAACAGATAAGTAATCAAAACTCTAAACCAGGGGTGTTGAACTTCTTTCAGCCCAAGCACCAAATTCCGCATTTCATAAAAGCTCTCAGGAGCTGCATTCTGGTGGTGGGCTGGGCCAAAGGAAAAAGGGGCGGGGTGAAAATACCAAAAGTACAAGCATATTTTAGCTTTAAAATCTTACTGTCAGTAACTAAGCCTTAGGAAATGTATTTCGACCTTTTAGAATGGGGGGAAACTGCACAAAAAATGAGAAACCACCAAACAATCAGTGGTCAGGGGAAAGGGGTGTGGCCATCTGGGGACCCCAGAGGGCTGGACTGAGATGCCAGGAGCGCTGGATTTGACCCCTGGGCCTGAGGTTCTGCAATCCTACTTTAAACCAAAGTTTTACTTCTTCCTTCACTTATGTAGACATCTAAGTTGATATTTTGAGGGTTCTAATTTTTCAAAGTAGCCAGAAGTCAGGATCATGATTAACGGAAGTCATTTACACACTATATATATGTAGCAGTGATATGTTTCTGTTTTGTTTTCACCACTGCAGCATCAACAGCCAGCAGGGCAAATTACTGTAAGGTTTCAAAACCCATATAGTGAATTGGCAGTGGGAGCTGAAACAGTGAAAACTATAAAGGCAAGCTCCATTGGACATCCAGTTGCCACACAGAAATAGCTTCTTTAGATTTCATCTTAGATTAATACATATGAGAAAATGAACTGCATAATCTTGAGTTTATGGTGGGGAAACTTCTGCCTCTGATTGACTTAAGGGTGAGGCAGACGGTCGACCCCGAATTCCTCTGAAGTCGGAGGCGACCACCTATCCAACGCAGGGCAGCTGAAGCATGGAGAAGAGGATTCCTTCCATGCTTTGGCTGCCCTGCAGTTGCCTTAGACACCCGATTTGGGGCATCTATGCGCAGTTTGGGGAAGGGGCAGGAACGGGGCTGGAGACAGCATAGGAAGCTGTCTAAAACAGCTTCCGCGGTCTCCTCATCTCCCCACCCTCAGGAACACCCCCTTTTCACCCTGTCCGTGCTCCATGTTACAAGCACGGACAGGCATAATGTAATGGCAGCCGCTGCAGTTCTCTCTGCCCCGACTACGAGGGAGAGGGAGGGGAGCACGGTTTCCCGACTACGAGCTTAGAAACTAAAAAATCTTATCTCCCTCAGATCCTTTCTAGGGGACATAGGATTGCTCTCTAAGCTGGTTTGGCAAAACTTCAACTCCTGGGGAAACAAAAGTGTGCAGTCCAGCTTCTATGAGGAAAGCAGAAGTTGACAATTTGGCTGGAATTAAACAAATCACAGCAGGACAGGCTGTGGACTGAGAAAAGATATGGAAAATAGGGAAGCTAAGGGACAGGAGTTGAGATATGTACAAGCCTTATACTTATGCACACCATTCCTTTTCCTCCTCCCTTCTTGGCACATTGTGATTGAAGCCGTGTTTGCCCTAAGAGGTTAGATGATTTTCCCCTTTGTTTGAGTGCCACCAACGATTTAAGACTTTTTTCTTAAACAAACATGTGACAGTTGTTTAATTTTATTTACTTACTGGTTGGGGTTGGGGGGTTGTCATTGCTGCTGCTTTTAATGATTATTGATTTTATGCTTTTTATATTTTGTTAAGTTGCTTTGACTGACTCCTTTTTTGGAGGGGAAACATGGGGCAAACATTTCTTAAACAAATAAACAAACCCAGGAAATCTTTCATCGTGGTCCACTGAGAAGAAACGGGCCGCATGAGGACAGACTATGTGGACCCATGAGTATTGTAGCTTAATTAGCAGGAATATGTTACACCCAAACCAGGCCCATTATTTCTTGAAGGAGATGTAAGAATGCTTAATTCTGGCTGAATTTCACCCATGAACTTGTATCAATATTTCCCTTCTCCTTGAAGCTGTTCATTCCCAAATTCTCAAGCCCTAAATGGCTTGGCTCCAACATGCTGAAAGGCATCAACCCTACCCTTATGTTTTACTACTGTTTTACAAGCCTCTCAGAAGTGATTGTTGCATTAAGAACGTTGGCCACACTACCACCTTCTCTCAGGAAAAAAAAAAAAAACAGAACAAAAAGAACTCTTCATTACATTTTTCTTGCCTTTCTAAAAAAAGTAATGCATGCGCAAAATAAGAGAAGAAGCTCTATTTGGGTATTCACAAGCTTCCACAGGAAAGCTTTTCCTTCCTTTCTGAGAAGCTATAAGCTATAAGCACATGAGCAGTAGGGATTACTATGCATTCAGGTGGTCAATTAAAAATAATTGAGTACATGGTGTACTTTTGAGATCCATTATTTTCCCTCCACACATGTGGAGGGAAAGAGGAAATTAGGATCACAGATATTTTTTTTTTATGTGGGCGGGGATGGCTGACAAAACGTAAGATATTAATTAATTAAAACCAGGTTTTGATGGCTAAAACCAGAACTAAATGTTTTTGAGCCGAAACCAAACAAAAGACATACCACATTTACCGTGCGCTGTAAAAAACAACAACACCCTATTAATCCTAAATTCAGAATCAAACAAGTCAGAATGATATATCACAACCTCAATTACTGAAACCACAACTTTTTAAAGTAAGAAGGAGCAATTCTTTTTCCAAAAAGGTAAATTTTTGTGGAAAATATTCAAGAGGAAGGTGACTCAGCACAAATGACACCTGACCCTAGGATTGCATAATGCTTATTACCTTTATTACAAAAGTATTCCACTTCTTCACAGCTCAGATTCCCAGACTCAAATTCTGCAGAAAAGCTTCCCTCCAGAGGAAAGTCTTCTTTGGAGATAACGTCATTTTCCTCAGATAGACACTCTTCCTCTTCATCCTCAACAGCATCCTCAAGGGGGCCTTTAAAAAAACCAACAACATTGTACCAAAAATAACTTACAAGCAATACTACATAAAAGTATGAGGTAGGAAATCTGTACCTAAAGGGTTTCGCTTGAGTGTCTGTATGTAGAAGTAGATGGTCATCCAAAAGGTGAGAAACTGCTCAATTATTAGGAAAAGCTGGGTTTCTAAAATGTTCCTTACAATACAATCTTATTCATGTCTACCCAGAAGTAGTAGGTTCAATGATACTTACTCCCAGGTGTGTACAGTACTGCAGCCTAAATTCTGCAAATGACACTAATATTTCTATGCTATAAACAGTTGCAGAAAAGGATGAATGACAACCCATAATAATTAAAATAAAAACCAGTATTTATTTAATCAATCTTGAAATCAATATTAACTTTCACTAAAAGAAAGTTTCACTCCAGTTTGTTAGTAGAGACTAAATATCGTTACTCGTGTTAGCATGAAGTGAGAACATCTCAATACAGTCCAATGGAAGATTATCTTATCAGGCTAGAATTTGGTCACATGGTTGCTAACTACACATGATCATCAGAAAAATTTTTGAAAAATTGAGAGGTGTAACCCTTTCTGATAAGGTTACATTCATTTCCCAAAAAATAGAAAGATGAAAATTGTCATAAGACACCATTTTTAACACACCAGAGGGACCAACTGAAGTTATAAATAAGCCACATCAATGACTTCTCTTACGTTAGGATGAAGACACAATATATCATCAGAGACTATCATAGAAAACAGATTCCAAATTGCATTTCTTTGTACCTAAAACATGGGTTCTCAAAACTTTCTATAGTGTGCAAGAAATAAAAGCAGTTGTGTTGGCTAACTCACAAACCAGAATCAGGCCACGCACATCAAAGGATAACAATTAATTATGCTAATACTAATACTACTGTTAATAATTCTATATTATACTTTAGCATATTCATTACACTTTATATACATGAACTCAGTAATTCCTACTATAGCTTTGTAAAGTAGATCAGTATTATCACACTGATATTGCAGAGGGCAGCACTAAGGTTGAGAAATAGTGTTTGCCTAAAGCTGGTCAGTGTATTAATTCATTCTATTTTTACTGTTATTTTATTATATACTTTGTATTATTCTTGTTCTATTCTTGTATTTCGATTGGGCAGTATCCAACATTATGTACAGCATTAGCAGGACCATCGCTAGAGCCACGGGAAGCTATTAGTTCCCAAAGAAACCAGAAACGAGCAGGAACGGTAGTTTCCAGGACAGGGCTGATCAACGGAACTCGGAGAAGGGAGCTCTGCTGACCTGCCCCATTCGAGAAATGCGCATTTCAATTCTGCTCATTCCTGGGTATGCTTCAGGAAGGGCTGTCTTCCTCTTGTGCTAGCAGTGGGTCCCACAGGCACAACAGAACAAGCAGAGACAGGGGCGTTGCTAGGTTCTTAAAAGATCTAGGGCACAGGCCCATAACACACATTTGCATCCAAGCCTAAGGGCACCTCTAATATGTGTGTGTGGTGTGTGCATGCAGTGTGCTTGCGGTGTGTATAGATTACATACATACGTAAGAAGTGTGCACTGACCCCCCACCCCACTTCAACTCAGACCCCAATTCAGCATTTTGGAGAACATCCTGCTTCTGCTCGGGCCAATTTGTGGTCAGACCATTTCAGCTCAGCACCAAACCTGAGTCAAGCTTTGGAAAAACGAGTCTTTATGCTTCCTGTTGACTACCACTGGAACTGAAGAAAATCTGTTTTCTCTTGGTCAGAACTGGATGATCATTTCAGGCATAGTAGCCCCCTAGAAGGGGAGTACACCTGCCCAATGTCAGAAAAATAGGTGCAGGGTTTATGTTTTGATTTTCTTTTAAAGGGAACTGCCAAAAACATTTTTATTACTTGGAAGAATTGGATAAACATTTTAGGATTCATTGCCCCATCAGAGGAGATCATGTCTCCAAATTTCAGAATGATAGCCACAAGGGTTTTTGTGCAAAGGTGGCCTTGACATGTTGAGGTCTCCAAAAGAGGACATCTCTCCTTATTTTCCTTGTGGACCACTGTTCTGAAAATTACAGACAGCCTAGAGTTGTCCCCAAGTAAGAAACCAGCAACGTTTCAGAAGGATAGGTGCAACAGTTCATGTGGAAGGGGAGTTCTCCAATTTGAGGGAGGGAGGGATTTGCTTTCCCTTCCATTCACCCCTTCCCCAGTAGTTTTTTGGGTAAATTTGTATGAAAATGCACATGTCATTAGAGGTGTCTCCCAGGCAAGAAACCTGCAAAGTTCCTGAAGGATATACATGCATTCTAATTTAGAATGACTAGAATTTATTTACGTTTCACCAATATTAGCAGCAGGAGAACATGGGTGGGAAGGTGCTATTGCACTCATGTCCTGCTTGTGGGTTTCCCATGGGCATCTGGTTGGCCACTATGTGAACAGAATGCTGAACTAGATGGACCTTGGTCTGATGCAGCATGGCTCTTCCTATGTTCTTAAATATAGAGTGCCTCTGAGCATATGCAGAATGCTTTTCTTTCACCACTGAGCACTTACATTCTCCCCCTACCAATTCTATTCCCCTCCATGCAACCATCCCTCCTCATCCTATCATCCTCCAGCAACTCTTCATAAAAACAGATGTCTTGTTTTGTGCAACTCTCCTCTACCTCCTCCTTGTTATGCACAAGCTCTCAATGTATCTTCCTCCCCATAACTTCATTTGTACCAAGACTTCACCAGGTTTCAGCCGATGAGTCTGTTTCCAAAACTAGGGCTGATTTATGGAGAAACTCTGAGCATGTACTAAGTGCCTTTCCCTCACCAATGAAGCTAGAGTTCATGCAAAATGAGGGGCAAAAAAACCACAAATGACAAAACATGCATAGGTGTGAGATGAAAGGGTAGTCAATTCATTAGATGGAATTGGGTAGGCACTGTATTAAGCCTACAATACCATGCTCACAACTCAGGACTTATTTCTGAGTAAACATGCAGAACATCAAGGTGCAAACCTCCCTGCAAAAGTAATTCATGCCAGAATCCTATCCTGAAGGTAAGCCTCATTAAACATAATGGGGTTTCTGAGTAGGTGTGCATAGGATTGTATAAATGAGCAGTATTTATCTTCCTTCCGCTTAAAAAAAAAACAAAAACTCCTTAAACTCCTTATTAAAGCTTTCTGTTCAGAGGAACACAGGACGCTGCCTTGTATTGAGTCAGACCCTGGGTCCATTTAGCCCAGTATTGTCAACACTGGCAGTGGCTCTCCAGGGTTTCAGGCAGAATTCTTTCCTAGCCCTACCTGGAGTTGCTGGGGATTGAACCTGGGACCTTCTGCATGCCAAGCGTGTGCTCTGCCATTGAGCTACGCCCTTCCTATTGCTGGGCAATGGCAACTGACAAATGAAACAGCCCCAGATTTGTTTCTCTGCAACCATGTGAACCCACTTTTCTCAAAGACTTGAGTGAGAAGGAGAAAAACCAACCCTCTTGTCTGTTTGTATAAAGTCAAATACAGTTCAGAACATCTCTTGCCCACCGAAGAGAATTCTCTGTAAGAATTCCTCAAGATATGCTCTAGGTGGAATAAAGAAGAGAAAGAAAGGATAGGGGAGGGAAGAAGAAGAATGGTGATTGGAAATGCGGGAGGGGGATGTAGAAAGAATTCCCTAGGCTAAATGGCTCCTTTCAGAGAGGTTCATGAAATGGCTTCAGAGGAATTTAGGAGGCTGTGGAGGGTTTGTAAGGATCGCACATATTTAAATTAACTTTATGAGGTGTTCTCCTTTATGAGGAGAATTTGAATCCTACAGCTATTTCGGAGAAATTAAAGTGGAGGGGGAGAAAGAAGTTTGTGGAGGCTGACTGGATCCTTTGCTGTACTGAAGCTACTAAACTTCTGCAGAAGCCAAAGCTTCCACTTTGGGGCAGTAAAATCAGGTGCTGTGTGAAATACCAGTATTTCACATGAAGCTCTTTCTTCCCTTCCTTCTCCCTCTTCAAAATTTCATGGCAAGCGAGCTCCCAAGAGTGGGCATGTAAGAGCAGAAAAGTAGGGGGAGAGGAGTTTTTTTTCACCTCAAAAAATACCTACACCAGAGATTAGGGACAGTGACCTCCTAATGGTCACCTTAAACACCTTCTGATTAGGATCTCTAATCCCCCATGTGGCTTGGCAGTTTTTACTTATTCTTTTAGTCTTTGAGAAAAGGAAACTTTACGCAGGGCTAGCACAAAAACCACTGGACCTAACTGCCTGAAATTGGGTGGGTTCAATCAGCACCCTGGGGGCTACCAGGTCTCCAGATTTCATGTATTTATCACACAAAATAAAAATGTTATGGCTGTTTCTGTTTTCCAATGCAAGTCAATGGGAAAATGTAAAAAAAATGGCGATTAGGACAGCTCAAAAGATCCGGGGCCCTTCCATAACGACGCCCTTGAGCAGAGGCATAGCAGCAGTATTGGGCACTGCCTATAGCATTTTTGTTTTTATTGTAAAACCACCCTGGGAAAGTTTGTTTGAAGGGAAGGGTATAAATAACTTCCATAAATAAATAAAAACAATTACTTCTGGATTCATATGCACTAAATTTGACCCTCTAATTGATGGATGTTTTAAAATGGTAGAGGTGAGATTTGAATGAGGGACATGCAGAGGTAACAGGCACAGGCACAATTAGTATGTTCAAGATACAATTCATAAAATCATGAGGCTTATGGTCCAAACTGCATTGTGTAGGGGCAGGATAAGCACCTCCCCCTCACTATACACTTATGGTCACATATGAACTAGAAGTATAGCATAGAGGCCCATATACATAGCATAGAGGTGTAATTAATCCATGTAATCATGTTCATTCATGTAATTAGTCCCCCACACACATACACATATACACACACAACTTTTCCCTTAAAGGAATTCAAAGAAAGGAAGTCACTGACTAGCTAAAAATGAAAGAGCATGACAGTTAGCGATGTGGGTTTTACAGAAAAAAATGGATTTGCCTAGGAAAATTTTCCTGTGCAAATCAGACTAATTTGCATATAGTGATTTGCATCAGAAAATTTTCTATGCACATTTCTTAGGCTAAGGGATCGAATTAAACATGTTAATTTCACGTGTATTTAGTAAACAGAACTAAAAATAAATGCCACATGTTAATTTTTTGGACCTACACACTACAAGTATTTGACCTGAGATGTTTGAGGAAAAAAATTAAAGCACACTTAGGGCGCAATCCTAACTAGATAGGCGTCTGCCTCTGAACTCGGAGGAGACCACCTATCCAAAAGAAGGCAGGAAAGGAACAGGGGGGATCGTTCCCTCCACGGCTCTCCTGCCTTGCTATTTTTTGCTAGACAGCCGTTTTCGGCTGTCAAGCGGCGGGGGGGGGGGGCGACTGGGAGAAGAAGCTGCCGAACAACACATTGGATGTGTCATATGAGCAGCTCCACTCTCCCCGCCCCTGAATGCCCCCCAGCCCCACCCCTTTTCAGTCGCTCCATGCTCCTCTTGCAAGCACGGAGGACAGGGCTTCTCCAAGGCAGCAGGGGCGATGGGGGAGGTCGGTTTTCTGGGAACCGACCTCAGAGAGCAGGCTGCGAGGTCTGTTCCCAGAAATGAGCATATCCTATGGCCCTCTAGACAGTGTCTAGTGGCCACTGGATTGCTCCCCTAATGTGATTTAAAAGTTATGCTATGAAGACATTTTAATTGGAATTTTCCTATGCAAACTGTATAAATGTAAGGCGGGAGATACTGAAAACTGTGGATACACTACTAGATTTTAGCAACCTAAATAACTGTGTATGATATGCTGGCAACCACTCATCTATTTCAACAGAGTTCCACTCTCTTCCACTGAGGTTTTTGGGGCACTTTCAGTTTCACTATCACTACCTATTAGTTCTATTTCACACTGAAACGTATACGTATTTCAATGATATATGTATATTATTTCACATACTTGCTAGGGGTAATCCCTGAAAAATGGAAAAAAATCCACAGAATAATAAAGCACTTTAAACAATTCCAGAAAATTTTCTGCCCCACATCACTGTCGCTGGTAATGAAATAGATGAAACATGAAGCCCTACAAGGAAGAACAGAGTTGGAGAAATTCTATCTACTTAGAACTTTTATGGATGTTCTTAGAATAAAAGGTTTCCCGGCAGCAAAGAATAAAAGCTCAGAAGCTATTTAAATATACAATTTGTAATTCTAAAGAATATTGATCTATATGTATATCTCTATTATATTCACATTTTATACTACAGTATTTAAAAGTATTTCATTATTAAAAATAACGTAGATCATAAAATGTGCCTTTATACATACTGCTGTGAATACATAGAGCACTATCCAACTGTGTTGTTCCTTTGGCGCAAATGACATTGCGCTAGCAGAAACTAGGACCCACTGTGCAATACGTTGTACGTAACTCCTGTGCAACCCATTATGCAACCTGTTGTGGACATGGCTGTGCATTCTGCTTTCACAACTTGTTGTGCGACCGGTTGTGCAACTGCTTGCAAAACCAATTGCGCAAACATAATGGGCAAATACTTGCTCAACCAAAATATTTGGTGGAGCACCACTAGCAGTATTTGAGTTTGCAGAATGACCCTGCTGGATATTGCCCATACTTGTTGTTGTTGAGTTGTATCCAATAGTGTCCTTCCAATCCACTTACACTAACAAATACTTCTACCAAGGAAAGTGGTGAGGTGATTTTGGTGATTCCTCCTTCCTTTTGAAGCCTCTTTTGACACCTACCACAGTATTTCAGAAGGTCCTCCAACCCTCCAGAGCTGACTGGGGGGGATGCACTACAAACCTGGGGGCACGCTGCAGGGGGAAGGATGAAACAGCAAACATGTCCTCCTCCCCTTCTGTTCACAGAAGGCTCCAATTGATCAAAGACCATTCCATGAATGCAAGTACACCATTGGATACAACCCATTACTATTCACAGATACATATAGCATTTTACAGAATAAAATAAGAAACATAAACAATCAGAAGGTGCATTGCCCTGAGGAGATTACACTCTAGATTTTGAGATGAATGAATGCAATTACACAGGCTTAGTTTCTGTACAGGTGAGGAAAAATGTTTTGAGGAAATTGATATTAGCCGAGTTGGATAAGTTAAGGTGAAATCTTATGCATATTTTAGACAGAAAAAAGTTGTACAATGCCCAGCATTCCCCAGCCAGTCATACAGGGGAATGCTGGACTTTTCTCTCTCTAAACATACATAGGATTGCACCCCTAGGGAGTTAGTTACTAGGCCGTAGATAGTTTTAAAACAAAAATCCCACTGGGTACATTTTTTGAGGCTCCATTTCCCCACCACCACCCATCCTGATTTTTTCCAGCAAAATGCAACATTCTGAAACTTAAAAATGCATAATCATCTAATTCCAAAAGTTACTTAAAATACATCCTTCAAGTATTTTTTCAAGTTAATAAGAAATATAACTTTCACCCATTTCTTTAATCTAATGGTTTTGGTGCAGCAAAACTGTCTAGCAGTCATATTACTTCCCCAAAAATATTCACTTGATAAATACATTAAGGACATAGGAGTAGGGACACACAACTAGATATTTATGATTTTTTTACACTTATTGAACTAGTTTCTTCTAAGAGGCCTCACTATTTCATCACCCTCCTTATACTTATCAAGTATAATTTATACTTATAAATATAAGTATAAATTACTTATTTATAATGTATAAGTTATTAAGTATATATATTATACTTAATGTAAGTATAAATTAAGATAGAAAAGTATAGGCAGACCACAGTTTTCCTTAATGGAATCTTAAAAAACGGTACGGGAGATACAAAGCTTGATTCAGTACTTACTGAATCATCTTTCACATCAGTGATCTACCAAACAAATTAATATTTGCATATAATAGAAGTCAGTCATTCTAAACACTCTCATTAATTATTGAGTTACAATAATTGTGGTATTATTATTTTTAATGCAGTACTATTAATCAATCACCTTATAATTTCACAGAATATATTTCAGAAGAGAATATGTTTGTTCATTTATTTATTTCCTATGCTAAAGTACAAATGCTCTTAAGGTAAAAAAGGTGTAAAGGTGTCCTCAACCAATCGTGTCCGACTCTAGGGTGCGGTGCTCATCCCCGTTTCTAAGCCGAAGAGCCAGCACTGTCCAAAGACGCTTCCGTGGTCATGTGGCCAGCATGATTGAACACCGAGGTGCACGGAACGCTGTTACCTTTCCCGCCGAAGCGGTACCTATTTATCTACTTGCAATTTCTTGCTTTCGAACTGCTAGGTTGGCAGAAGCTGGGACTGAAGACGGGAGCTCACTCTGTCACGCAGCACTCGAGTCTCGAACCGCTGACCTGCCGACCTTCCAGTCTGCAGTTCAGCATCTTAAGCACTAAGCCACCGTGGCCCTCAGACAATAAAAACAGTTCAAAAAACAAAAAAGTTAAAATTAAATTAAAACAAAAATTATAAAGCATAGCAGATTAAAACCATGAAACCAGATTATTAGCACCCCAATCCAGAGACCTTTCATGCATGGCAACAGGCTATGTGTACACTGCATAAGAGAAACTACACATCAAACGGTGGTCTGGTCACAATTTCTGCACTGAGTCAGCACAGTCTGCTTTTGAGAGAAGGAGGTTGGGGTTCTTGATGTATTCCTTCCCATGCATACTCAACAGAGGTGACTTGGTTCATTCAGCTCTGATATCCTGCAAAGTCTGCTTCTTTTCATAGATCTGGTAATATAGGTGCACACTCTTTTCTACCTGAGAAAAAATAGCTACTATCTGAAATGTCAGATAAAGAAATGATCGAAAGCCTTCCTGCTTAAGCCTTTCTATATTCTGCTTGGAAAAATGAATACTACCTTCAATCCAAAGCCATACGTGCACCCTAATATAATATGATTATGTGTGAGTCTCCTACCCAAATGGGCTTCTCTTAACTCACTTCATTAGGGATAAATCCTAATATCCATGGTTATTCATTTATTCATTCACGCATTCATTCACTTATTACATCGCCCAACAGCCAAAGTTTTCTGAGCAGTTCACAAAATAAAATTTAAACCCATACAACATAAAGTATCATAAAGCATAATGTAAAAACCAAAATCCCCTTCATGGATCACTGCCTTGTTGTGGCGAAGGGGCTTGCGTAACTCAGTGAAGCCATAAGCTATGCCGTGCAGGGCCACCCAAGACGGACAGGTCATGGCGGAGAGTTCTGACAAAATTGATTGATTGATTGATTGCATTTATACCCCGCCTTTTTTTCCTCTTGCAAGGAACACAAGGCGGCTTACATTATCATCCTCCTCTCCATTTTATCCTCATAACAACAACCCTGTGAGGTGGGTTGGGCTGAGAGTCTGTGACTGGCCCAAAGTCACCCAGTGAGTTTCCATGGCCGAGTGGGGACTAGAACCCGGCTCTCCCGGCTCCCAGTCCGTCACTCTCACCACTACACCACACTGGCTCTCTGTGGTCCACAAAATGTGGTCCACTGGAGAAGGAAATGGCAACCCACTCCAGTATTCTTGCCAAGAAAACCCCATGGAACGTATCACAAGGCTAAAAGAGATGATACCGGAAGATGAGCCCCTCAGGTCGGAAGGTGTCCAATATATTAGTGGGGAAGAGCAGAGGGTATTTCCAAGTAGCACCAGAAAGAGTGAAGCGGCTGGGCCAAAGCCGAAAGGACACTCAGCTGTGCATGTGTCTGGTGGTGAAAAGAAAATCCGATGCTGTAAAGAGCAATATTGTTTAGGAACCTGGAATGTCAGATCAATGAATCAAGGTAAGCTGGAGGTGGTCAAACATGAGATGGCAAGACTGAACATCGACATCTTGGGAATCAGCGAACTAAAATGGACAGGCATGGGCAAATTTAATTCAGGTGACCATCATATCTACCATTGTGGGCAAGAATCCCTTAGAAGAAATGGAGTAGCACTCATAGTCAACAAAAGGGTGGGAAAAGCAGTACTGGGGTACAATCTTAAAAATGATAGAATGATCTCAGTACGAATCCAAGGCAAACCATTCAACATCACAGTAATTCAAGTCTATGCCCCAACCACTGAGGCCGAAGAAGCTGAGGTTGATCGGTTCTATGGAGACCTACAACACCTTCTAGAACTAACACCAAAAAAAATGTCCTCTTCATCATAGGGGATTGGAATGCTAAAGTAGGAAGTCAAGAAATCACCGGGATAACAGGCAGGCATGGCCTTGATGTACAAAATGAAGCAGGACAAAAGCTAATAGAGTTTTGCCAAGAGAACACGCTGATCAGAGCAAACACTCTTTTTCAACAGCACAAGAGACGACTCTACACATGGACATCACCAGATGGTCAATATCGAAATCAGATTGATTATGTCCTTTGCAGCCAAAGATGGAGAAGCTCCATACAGTCAGTAAAAACAAGACCTGGAGCTGACTGTGGCTCAGATCATGAGCTGCTTCTTGCAAAATTTCGGCTTAAATTGAAGAACGTCGGGAAAACCACTAAACCGTTCAGGTATGACCTAAATCATATCCCTGATGAATATACAGTGGAGGTGACAAATACATTTAAGGGATTAGACCTGATAGACAAGAGTGCCTGAGGAACTATGGACGGAGGTCCGTAACATTGTTCAGGAGGCAGCAACTCAATCCATCCCAAAGAAAAAGAAATGCAAGAAAGCAAAGTGGCTGTCTGATGAGGCTTTACAAGTAGCTGAGGAAAGAAGGGAAGCGAAAAGCAAGGGAGAAAGGGGAAGATATATCCAACTGAATGCAGAGTTCCAGAGAATAGCAAGGAGAGACAAGAAGGCCTTCTTAAATGAACAATGCAAAGAAATCGAGGAAAACAACAGAATGGGAAAGACTAGAGATCTCTTCAAGGAAATCGGAGATCTCAAGGGAACGTTTTGTGCAAAGACGGGCATGATAAAGGACAAAGAAGGCAGGGACCTAACAGAAGCAGATGAGATTAAGAAGAGGTGGAGAGAATACACAGAAGAACTATACCGGAAATATCTGAATGTCCCTGATAGCCATGATAGTGCGGTCACTGAACTTGAGCCGGACATCCTCGAGAGTGAAGTCAAGTGGGCCTTAGGAAGCATTAGTAACAACAAAGCTAGCGGAGATTACAGTCTTCCAGCTGAGCTATTTAAAATCCTAAAAGATGATGCTGTTAAAGTGCTGCATTCAATATGCCAACAAATTTGGAACACTCAACAATGGCCGCAAGACTGGAAAAGGTCAGTTTACATTCCAATTCCAAAGAAGGGCAACGCCAAAGAGTGTTCAAACTACTGCACAATTGCGCTCATTTCACATGCCAGCAAGGTGATGCTCAAAATCCTACAAGCTAGGCTTCAGCAGTATGCGAACCGAGAACTACCGGAAGTACAAGCTGGGTTTCGAAGAGGCAGAGGAACTAGAGATCAAATCGCCAACATTCGCTGCATCATGGAGAAAGCAAGAGAATTCCAGAAAAACGTCTACTTCTGCTTCATTGACTACGCTAAAGCCTTTGATTGTGTGGATCACAACAAACTGTGGCAAATTCTTAAAGTGATGGGAGTACCAGACCACCTTACCTGTCTCCTGAGAAACCTGTACGAGGGTCAAGAAGCAACAGTAAGAACCAGACATGGAACAACTGAGTGGTTCAAAATTGGGAAAGGAGTACGACAAGGCTGCATATTGTCACCCTGCTTATTTAACTTATATGCAGAGTACATAATGAGAAATGCCGGGTTGGATGAATCACAGGTTGGAATTAAGATTGCCGGGAGAATTATCAACAACCTCCGATATGCAGACGATACCACCCTAATGGCAGAAAGCAAAGAGAATCTCAAGAGCCTCTTGTTGAGGGTGAAAGAGGAGAGTGCAAAAAATGGTTTGAAACTCAACATTAAAAAAACGAAGATCATGGCATCTGGCCCCATCACTTCCTGGCATATAGAAGGGGAAGAAATGGAAGCAGTGACAGATTTTACTTTCTTGGGCTCCAAGATCACCGCAGACGGTGACTGTAGCCATGAAATTAAAAGACGCTTGCTCCTTGGGAGGAAAGCTATGGCAAACCTAGACAGCATAGTAAGAAGCAGAGACATCACCTTGCTGACAAAGGTCTGTCTAATCAAAGCTATGGTTTTCCCAGTAGTAACGTATGGCTGTGAGAGCTGGACTATAAGGAAGGCTGAGCGCCGAAGAACTGATGCTTTCGAACTGTGGTGCTGGAGAAGACTCTTACGAGTGCCCTGGACTGCAAGGAGGTCAAATCAGTCCATCCTAAAGGAAATCAACCCTGAGTGCTCATTGGAAGGACAGATACTGAAGCTAAAGCTCAAATATTTTGGCCACCTAATGCGAAGAGAAAACTCCCTGGAAAAGACCCTGATGCTGGGAAAGACTGAAGGCAAAAGGAGAAGGGGACGGCAGAGGATGAGATGGCTAGATAGCATCACCGATGCAATGAATATGAACTTGAGCACGCTCCGGGAGAAAGCGCAGGACAGGAAGGCCTGGCGTGCTATGGTCCATGGGGTCACGAAGAGTCGGACACAACTGAACGACTGAACAACAACAACAAAAACCAAAATAAGAATAAAATCACACAAGCAGTTGGTTCCCTGTGAACACAGTTCGCAGAGAAAAAATAATTCTAATAAAAGGTTTAACTTAACTAATACCCTGAAACAAAATGTTACATCTTTTATCTTTACAAAACTTCCTTAAATACAATGTTGTTGGTGTAAACTATACTATGACTGGCTTATTTTTCATTGTAGGTGTCTCTTAATCCCTTCATGATTTGTTTACAGGCTGTATGTTACTGGCATATCATTGTACTTTGGCCTGCACCAGTGTTTATAAAAGTGTACAGAGCCTTTTTTGTGTTCATATTTCATTTTGCTCCAATTTGCAATTAACTGTGTTTGTTCCATTATACTTGACTTTTTTATATTAAAAATAAAACTTTATAGTACGTTGTCATAGAAGATAGTCTCATTCTTTTTTTAAAAAGCTTTCTAGATATAAATCCCTGACTTTGAATTACAGTGAAAACCATTGTTACTCCTGGAGTCCGTGTGTCAAGAGCTTTCCAATGAAGTGTGTTTCATTTATTTATTTCGTGTCCAGATCAAACTTTGCTCTGCCAAAATGTAGCCACTGCCACAGCTTTGTCATTAGCTTGCTGTAGATCGTCAACAGTACAAGACTCCGGCAGTAATCGACACACCATCAGATGCGCTGGGTCTTGGGTTTCTCCACATTCACATAATGTATTGTCATCAACCAGCAACCCCCACTTAAATAAATTCGTCTTACACCTTGGTACCCCCACCCTCATCCTATTCATTGTCCTCCAAACTATGTAAGGGAGAGTATTTCCAGCGGCCATTTCTTCCTTCGTTAAAATACTCAAATCAGTACACTCATTCCTCCATTTATTTATCCGATTCTGTTCTTTGGTCCCCTCTAGGATATTAGTTCTTGACATAAAGCTCTTTCTAGATCTAAGTCGACGAATTGGGGGAATATAACGTCAAAGGTAGGGATGGCGGAAAATTTCTCCACGAATCTCTGGGAGACCAAATGCCAACGCATTCAGCCCCCCGAAATTGGTGGTGAAATTCTCCGACACCCCCCGCCCCCCCCAACTTACCTCTGTCGAATGTCCCTCTCGGCGGCAGGTCCCAGCGGCGTTTCGGTGGCGGCAGTGGCCGGTCTTCCGACCAGCTGCCGCCACCGCCATTTCCCCGTAAAGTAAAACCCCGTAAAGTTAAAAAAAAAAGTGATAGGCTACGTAATGATTTACGTAGCCTATCATGGCTAGATTTTCAAAGTCAGCCGTGATAAGCTACGTAAATCGTTACGTAGCCTATCACGTTTTCTTTTTTCAATTTACTTTTTTATTTCGCGGCCGGGGAGACGCCCCCCCCCCCCGAACACAGCTGCGGGACCAGGTAAGGGACTTTCGTCCATCCTTAGTCAAAGGGTGACGAGAGTCAGTCTCTTGCTTAGTTCTTTTGGCATCTGCGTCTACTTCCCTTCTAATCTTAGGTGGAGCAATGCCAACAAGAGAATATAGTTTATTAATGGGTGTCGGTTTGAGGCATCCCGTCACTATGCGCATTGCCTAATTCACAGCAATATCTACTTGCTTCGCATGTGCTGATGTGTTCCATACTGGTGCTGCATATTCAGCAGTAGAGACACTCAATGCCATAGCTGATGCTCGTAACGTAGCTGGCTGGGCTCCCCATGTATAGTTTGTCAATGGTCGGATGATGTTATTCCTAGCACATACTTTAGCCTTAGCATTCAGGCAATGTTGCTTAAAAGAAAGCATTCTATCCAATGTAAGACCCAAGTATTTAGGTATTGGGCAATGTTGAGAATCGGTCAATGGGAATGCAGTCAAAAAGGGATGACCAACTAACTCCCGATTTTAATTGTGTGTGTGTGTGTGTGTGTGTGTGTGTTCCCTCAAGAATCTCCATCTGTAGAACCCCAGAGGGCCAGACTGGGACCCCAAGACGGCCCTTGATGGAGGGCGTAATTTACCAGATGATGCTCCCCATCATCTGGTAAATTTAGTGAGCCAACGGAAGGGTTTGGGCAGCAATGCTCTCTCATGCTCCCAATAAGTAACAGGTTGAAACCCAAACATTCAAATGGGTTCAAGATTATTTATTTTCTCAGTATAAACAAACATTTATTTTCTCAATACCTTTCTGAGTCTGATCCAAAGGAAACATTTACAAGTTGATTTACAACAGTTTAACAAGGAGTGGGAAGATACAGGAGTGCTTTCTGGACACTGCAAATCCAGACAAACTCAATGTAATTGAGCTTAACAGCAAGGCAAAACCTATTTTTGTTCTGGGCAAAGAAAATGGAAGCTATTTTAAATGAGCAAGTCCTTCCTGCAGCTGCTCACTTTTAACATAAGTTGCATCAGGGGATCTGTAGGAAGGAAACATTTTTATTAATTTTTTCCTTATCTGAGAGAAGAATGTTGATTTTTTTTTTTCATTTACGTTCCTTGCCTGCAGGTAGCAGACCAGAGAATCATATAGTAGAAATTTTTTCCTTTTGATTAATTTCATTCCATGTGTTATGTTATTTTTATATATAATTGATTTCAGGTTTTGCTCGTAGCTGTAAATCTTTTTATATCTCTACCCACTGCCTTCCTTCAATCAAGAAAGTTGAAGGAAATTACTTGAATTTTGTTAAGTTTATTAAAAAGAGCTCTGTGAATATTTAAACTGAGTTTTGAAATGCTAATTTAAGGAAGATATTAGAGAATTTTAATGGTAGGTTCAATTTGACCCAAAGACTATTGAGGAAAGGGTCAAATTTTATTCAAATTATGTCTTTACAGTAAAAAAAAAAATTTAAACCCTTTGATTTTATGAAAGTGGATCAGCATTCATCCTTGCTCAGTCTTTTGGCACTTTGGAGCATAACAGAATTGACTGTGCTTGTGTATAAAGTTTTCAAAAGGCTTTAGATCTTTAAGTAGTTTAGAACTTTACTTACAATAATGTTCTTCCACTTGTCTCTTTTGAATAATACTAAGAGGTCTCAATATAACTTCAGCCTGTTTTTCCTCCCTACAGCCTGGTCCAGGCCACATGCACCAGATTCCCTTACAGCAAACTATTGCTGTGAAAAGAAAGGGACTGCAGTATCCATTGGGTCACTTACAAATCTCTCATTCTATTGATTAGTCCTAATCATATTCACACTGGCGTACAATAACATCATTTGCAGACAATGTACTCGCAGGGAAAATGTTGTTTGTTCGTAAGAAGCATGGGTGAACGGAACCAGGTGAGAGAGGGTGTCTGATTATATGGTAGAGAGAAAAGATAATATAGTTGGGAGGGGGCATGAACAATGGGGCACACAGAATGTACTTCCAGAGGGAAAAAAAAGTGATGGGATGGGGGAGTTTACACTGGTATGACTTGGCAAGGAAAGAACAATGAATTCCACCACCACCTGTACCTTTAGTGGAAAGTACACAAGAGACCCCTGTAAGGAAAGGCAGGAACAGTAGCAGTGGAAGACATGTGCAATCCAGTTTTGGTGGGGAGTAGGAAAGAAAGAAAGAAAGAAAGAAAGAAAGAAAGAAAGAAAGAAAGAAAGAAAGAAAGAAAAGGGTCATGGAGTGTTAATGTTCTTAGGAAGCAAATGCAAAGTAAGAGGTAGCACACTGATATGTGACTAAGGAAGAGAGAACAGAGGGCACCTAATGTGGAAGAAAAGCACAAGAGTGATGATAAGAGTAGTGGTGTGGATAAAGTGGATGCCCCAGAGAAAAAGAGAGGGAGGATGAACAGAGCAGAAAAGTGGGAATGACAAGAATCATGTTCTGAACTACATGTAAGCCTTCTTGGTGATTGTCATTCAGGAAAGCAGAGTTCAGATTGGCAGAGTAATTTTCCACAGTTGACAAAGCACTCGCATGCAGATACACAGGACAGGTAGCCCCAGTTCATCTGCTAATGTGTTCAATATGCATGACTACTTGTAACTGCCACCATCTGGTTCTGCACCCTCATGTTGATTAATCCAGGTTAGAATGTCCATCAGACTCATAAGTATTTATCTGAAGAAGGTGGGAAATACTCGCATTCTACCACTTTTAAATCCCTCTGGTTGTTAGCAGTAGTTTAACAATCTTAAAAGAAAGCTGATCCATGTTAAGGAATCTTGACTATGTGTTAATTTTTACATATTCCCTTTGACTATTTTGGACATGTGGAACTAAATTCTGGAAAAAAATCTGTTTGGTCAGGGGGAAAGGAAAGAGTGATCCATAAATCAGCCAAAAATCTTTTCAGGAAATTATACAAGTTATCTGCAAGTACAGGTATTACCTGGTCATTTCCCATTCCCACCTGTTACAAGAAATAAAAAAAAACAGAATGCATATAAGAGCTTTGAAGCCCCTAATGATGTTACTCCAGTGTGTTTAGTGGTCAGCGCATTTGTTATGATGAAAGAGGAACCTTGCATTATGAACATTGCAAGACAAGAGAAAATGAACACTGATTGCTTCCTGAAATGTTGCATTCCATGTTTAAATATTCAGTACCTCCCTTTCTTTCTCATGACACCAGGTCATTTTAGAGTGTGTCTGTTCTCTACACACACCCGCAGAAGATGTTGCATCTCTAGATCACGACAGAAAAAAAATCTTAGCAATATACAGACCATGATAATTGTATACCTAACTTATAAACTTCTTCCAGATATGCTACAAGGATGAGAACCTGAATATTTAAAAGCAACAAAAGTCTTGTAGCACCTTAGAGACTAACGAAGTTTGGTAGCATATTCGTTAATGATAACATCTGTTAGTCTTTAAAGTGCAATACTATACTCAGAAGTAAGTCCCATTGGGTTCAGTGGGGCTTACTAGCAGGTAAGTGGTTATAGGATTGCAGCATGAGTCTGTTGCAGCAAAATAAAACACAGATACTCCTCTAGAAAATGTTTGTCTATGGGGAAAAATCCAAAACGTTTGGAATTTTTACACCCTCTCCAGTCCTACAAATTTTAGACACTGTTTTTCCAAGACTGTTTTTTTAGTTTACATTGGGAGGGGAGTGATCAGTAAATGTGCATACAAATCTCAAAGATAACTTGGGTTTTTTCCCAAAATTTGGGAATGTTAGTTTTTTAGGGGAGTTGAACCAAAAATCACTTGGGAATTCTCAACAAGAAGGTTTTCAATTTCCTCTCTCTCACTCTCTCTTTTTCCAAGGGAAAAACAATTACAAATAATAACAGAAGTATGGAAAACTCAAATGTTTCCAGTTATAACTTAATTATGTTCTTAATTGTATTTGTCTGACAGAATGAGAGTAACAGAAGTTATTAAATTATATATTTTATTGGATCAATAAAGTATTTAAAACGACTCTTCAGACTAGGGGTTTTGTTTACAAGATGTCAGACAACAACTTCAGCTTTGCTATACTGAGACTATAACACCTGTTTACATAGACAGGAATGTAAGTGTTTTATCCACAAACCTCTTGCTCATCATAGTTTGCACTGAATTCTGAACTCCTCACATATACCTACAATCATTAACCTAGAGTTAATGATCATGTTATTGTTTACATGGCAATTTATCCTGAGATGAAAGATTCAGATCATAAAAGCTCCAATTAACCAAAGGCTCTTTTCTTTGCTCTCAATTTGCATCAGGCACTATGATTAAAAAATCAAACCAGACCAAGACTTAAAAAATAATAATAAAGAAAAGTGATTATCCAGACCCAGGAAAATAAGTAAATAGTGCATGTTTGTTTACAAAGTAAAGAATTTGACTTTATTTATTTACAAATTACACAAATTAACATAGCTGCTGCTGCTTTTTAACTTGTTCATAAATTATGTGAAGTGAGGGGTGAGCAGTGAGATGTCTAACTTTTGTGATGACACCAAATTATTCAGGGTGGTTAAAACAAAATGGGAATATAAAGAGCTCCTCCAAAAGGATCTCTCTAAGATGGGTGAATGGGCAAAAAAATAGCAAACGTAAGTAAGTACAAAGTGATACACAAAAAAAAGGCAACCCTAAATTCACTAATGGGTTCCCAGCAGTAACTGCCCTGAAAATGAATCTTGTGGTCCAGCTGGATAGCTCAAGGAAAATGTCAACCCAGTGAGAGACAGCTGTGAAAAAGGTAAATTCCATGCTAGGGATCATTAGGAGAAGGACTGAAAATAAAATAGCCAGTACTGTAATCAGTGGAGGCTGGTGGCTCCAATTTCGGTGGGGCTGTACATCCATTCTGAGTTTCAATCAGAATCAGCCAGAACTCTAAAGGAGCTACTTTTGGGGATAGGGTTCAGCACCTCGGATAGCTCCTTTAGACTTCTGGTTCGTACTGACTGAAACCCAGAATGATTCACAGCCCCACTGAAATTGGAGCCACCAGCCTCCACTGATTATAATGCCTCTATACAAATCTATAGTGTACGGTTCTGGTTGACACATCTCAAAAAGGATATTGTAGAGCTAGAAAAGGGGCGGAAAAGACAACCAAAACAACCAGTGGGCTAGAGCCATTTTCTACAACAGGAAAAAAACCAAAATGTTCTGTCAACAGCAGCATTCCCTTGGGCGTAATCTGTTGGGGGCCACATGCCAGGAGTAGGCAGGATCTGAGCCAAAGGTGGGTGGGGCCGCCCCTTCTCTCTCTCTCCCCCTTGCTTCCTCTCTCTTTTCCTCTGCCTCCCCACTAAGCAGGCTGCTGGGGCAGGGACAGATCATTCTTGCACAGGTCTGACCTGATCACTTTCAGGGGGCTTTGGAAGATAGGCCAAGGGCCACATGGCACTAGGCTGAGTGCTGGATGAAGTCCTAGGGGCACAGGTTTCCCACCCCTGTCTTATGAGATAAGATTACAATGTTTGGGGCTTTTTATTTTAGAAAAAAGTAAGAGATATTGTAGAGCGTTATAAAAGTATGCATGGTGTGGACAGCATGGAGAGTGACATGTTTTTCTCCCTCTCTCATAATACTAGAACCTGAATGGTGAGAAATTCAAGACTGACAAAAGCAAGTACTTCATGCACCACAGTTAAACTATAGAATTTTCTACCACAGAATGTGGAGGTGGACACCAACCCTGATGGCTTTAAAAGGGTATTAGATGAAAACATGGAGGACAAAGCTATCAATGGCTACTCATCATGACAGCTATATAGCAGGGATAAAAAACGTGATGCCTACAGGCACCAATGCGCCCCTGGATACCTTTCCTTGCACCCACCAAGTTGCCCAAACTCTCCCTTTTTTATTAACACATTTTCTTACCAGTAGCTGGGACTGCTGTAAAATCATTTTTTGTTGATGCTAAAACTGTGGGTTCAAAGGGGTTGTTTAATGCGTTGGGGCTCAGACCTCACCTCTTCCTTGTACTCATTCTTTGACAGGTTACTTGTCCTTTGTCACACCTCCCATTATTACAATCTTACAACATCTTCATTCACAATCACAACACTATCCCTTTACTGAGATTCAGGGCAATATACAACATTACAAAAGAAGTGTTGGCAGAGGATATATGGATGACTTGTGCTGTGTCCCTGTGTATCAAAAATTAGGGGCCTGATACTTTAGAGGCCAGACGGACTGGAGAACTTAGGCTACAGTCCTAACCGCACTTAGTACGAAGTATCCATTGATAAACTGTGACTGAATTCTGGCTAGAGATGTAAGAACTCACCCTAGACTGCCTAGTTCCCAGGCAGTCGCCGAAGCAGCGCCCCTGCTTGCATCCCCCCGAACCTGCGCTCGAGCCACCCACAAGTTCGGTGAATTCCCTAGTGCTAGGGAATTCAGTGAGCGCTGCCATTTTCGTGCCTTTGATTTTTGCGTAAAACAGGAAGTTAAAAAAATGTGCATATTCAAATATGTGCAGTTTGGAGCTGGGAAAGCTAAATAAGAGCAATAATAGAAGGATTATACCTCTACTACTGTGCTTATCCAGCTTTCCCAGCTCCAAACTGCTAAATATGCGCATTTTTTAAACTTCCTGTTTTGCCTAGAAAGCAAAGGCGCGAAAGTGGCAGTGCTCACTGAGCGGGTTTGCGGTGAGTACTGGGGAGCGTGAGCGGGCATGAGCCGGGGGCGAACAAGGACAGCGTCTCAGCGGGCACAGTTCAGGGGTCGCGGGTGGGGGTTGCTTGACAAATTCCCAAACCCCGAACTGTGCTCTCGACATCCCTAATTCTGACTATAGATATATAGTGTTGTACTGTTAATAGTACAGAGTATGCTTCCAATGTAGAGCCCTTTATAGCAATGAACTAGTACCTTCTGAAAAGTGGGGACCCATGAAAAATATTACTAAAGGAGAGGAAAAGAAAAGGGCAAAGACATTTTCCCACCTTTTAACTAATGCTGAATTTAAGACAAAAAATGGGGACTGGGGAAAAAGGCAAAATTTTCAACAAAAAATGTCTTTCTTAATATGGTGTTGCTCCACAACCACAGGCAGTGACAGAGCTACAACTCTCAGCAGCCAGCAGGGCACCATTTTCTTCCACAATACCTTATTCAAAGGATGCTTATACCAGAATGTAGAATCATTCCAGAAGAGGGGGAGGGGGTGAGAGATAACAACCCCCAATGGCAGACCTGATGGATTGTGGTAGCTCTGTCAGTGCTTACAGGAGCGGAGCAACTAAGTTTAAGAAAGAAGACAGCTGAAAGAAAGGGAATCATAGAATCATAAAATAGCAGGGTTGGAAGGGGCCTACAAGACCATCGAGTTCAACCCCTTGCTCAATGCAGGAATCCAAGTCAGAGCATCCCTGACAGACGGCTGTCCAGCCTCATCTTGAATGCCTCCAGTGTGGGAGAGCCCACCACCTCCCTAGGTCATTGATTCTATTGTCCTTTGCTCTAATAGTCAGGACATTTTTCCTGATGTTCAGCCGGAATCTGGCTTCCTGTCACTTGAGCCCATTATTCCGTGTCCTGCACTCTGGGATGATCAAGAAGAGATCCTGGCCTTCTTCTCTGTGACAACCTTTCAGCGCTATCATATCTCCCCTCAGTCTTCTCTTCTCAAGGCTAAACATGCCCAGTTCTTTCAGTCTCTCTTCATGGGGCTTTGTTTCCAGTCCCCTGATCAGCTTTCTTGCCCTCCTCTGAACCCTCTCCAGCTTGTCTGAATCCTTCTTAAAGTGCGGTGCCCGGAACTGGACACAGTACTCCAGATGAGGCCTAACCAGTGCTGAGTAGAGGGGAACTAGTACTTCCAGGGATTTGGAAGCTATGCTACTATTAATGCAGCCCAAAATAGCATTGGCCTTTTTTGCAGCCACATCACATTGTTGGCTCATATTCAGCTTGTGATCATCAACAATTCCAAGATCTTTCTCTCTTGTAGTGTTGTTCAGCCACGTGTTCCCCATCTTGTAACTGTGCATTTGGTTTCTTTTTCCTAGGTGCAGAACTTGGCATTTATCCCTATTAAGTTTCATTGTATTGTTTTCTGCCCAGCACTCCAGTCTATCAAGATCACGTTGAATTTAGTTTCTGTCTTCCAAAGTATTAGCTATCCCTCCCAATTTTGTGTCAGCTGCAAATCTGATCAGCATTCCCTGCACCTCCTCCTCCAAGTCATTAATAAAAATGTTGAAGAGCACTGGGCCTAGGACTGAGCCCTTCAGTACCCTGCTCATTACCTCTCCACAGTTTGAGAAGATCCCATTGATAAGCACTCTTTGAGTCCGATTCTGTAACCAACTGTGGATCCACCGGATCTTTGTTTCATCTAGCTCACTTTGAGCTAGTTTGCTCATCAGGATATCATGGGGCAGTTTGTTGAAAGCTTTGCTGAAGTCAAGGTATATTATGTCCACAGCACTCCCACAGTCCACAAGGGAGGTTACTTGATCAAAAAATGAGAGCAGATTCATCTGGCAGGAGTTGTTCTTGACAAATCCATGTTAGCTTCAAGTAATCACTGCATTGTTTTCAAGGGGCTTTTAGGTGGATTGCTTTATCATCTGCTCCAGAATTTTCCCAGGGATTGATGTCAGACTGACTGGTCTGTAGTTCCCAGGTTCCTCCTTTTCACCCTTTTTGAAGATAGGGACAACATTAGCCCTCCTCCAGTCATCTGGCACTTCACCCATCCTCCATGATTTCTCAAAGAGAATAAACAGTGGTTCTGAGAGTTCTTCTGTGAATTCCTTTATTACTCTTGGGTGCAGTTCATCTGGCCCTGGAGATCTGAACTCATTCAAAGTAATTAGCTGTTCCTTGACCATATGCCTATCGATCTCAAGCTGCAATCCTGCCCCTTCAGCCTGTACTTCGCCTTTGCCAGGGAGGTCATAGACCCTCTTTGGGGAGAAGACTGAGCCAAAGTAGGAATTGAGCTCTTCTGCCTTTTTCCTTGTCATCTGTTATCATTTTGCCATCCTTATTTAATAGCTGAACCACCATTTCTTTCCTCTGCCTTTTACTATGCACGTAGCTGAAGAAAGCCTTTTTGTTGCTTTTAGCATCCTTCACTAACCTCAGCTCGTTCTCAGCTTTAGCCTTCCTGACGCCATCCCTGCAATTCTGTGCTACCTGCCTGTACTGTTCCTTTGTTACTTGGCCTTCTCTCCACTTCCTATATGTGTCCTTTTTTGTTTTCAGGTCATCTCTTACCTTTTTGTGAAGCTACATTGGCTTCTTCTGTTGTCTTCCACCTTTTGTTGTTGTTGTTGTTGGAATTGTTTGTAATTGTGCCTTGAGAATTTCCTTTTTAAAAAACTCCCCCCCACCCCAGTCTTGGACTCCTTTTCTCGTTAGAGTTGCTTGCCATCGGACCTTACTTATCATTGTTCTGAGTTTATTAAAATTGGCTTTCCTAAAATCCAAGGTACACATTTGGCTACACTCAGCTTTTGCTTCCTTTAGAACCATGAACTCAAGTATAACATGGTCGCTTTCCCCCAGAGTTCCTGTAACTGCTACTTTATCCACTAAGTCATCTCTGTTGGTTAGTCAAGGATAGCCAATCCTCTAGTTCCTTCCTCTACTTTCTATAGGAGGAAGTTATCTGCACTGCCACACAAATCAGGAATTTCCTGGAGGGGCCATGTTTTGCAGAAAAACAAATGCCACTGCTGCTTTCTTGGAAAGCCCCCTCCCACTAATGCTGACAATTTTGAGAATGTATGCCTCCACCAGATGAAAATACTGCCCTGCTTACACAGTCTGAGAATGGGGCTGTGAAATGGGGGGGGGGGGTGACATTTTCAGTTCAGCTTTCCTTTTAACCTTCCATTCTATAAATGCACACCTCACTTCTTGTCACTCCAGCCATCCAGTGTTCCAAGCATGGGACACGCAGTTCAAGTATTAAAAAGTAGGGAAATATAAGCCCTATAACCAGCAATGTCCTTTTTGTTGCACACTATTTTGTTTACTACTTAAAGGACTCAAGAGTCAAAGACATATTTAAAATCAGATTACTGTTTATTCTTCAATCCGTAATCTAGCAGGCAGCACAGAATTTTTTTAAAAAAATTCACTGTAATGGTTTTTTCCCATTTTTGCTTTGTAGCACACCAAGTAACTTTCCTATCCTGCCTGTTTATATTCCTCATATATTTACATACAACTTACTGTACTGCCTTTGATAGCTAGTTCATCAAATCACACAGTTCAGTGAGTATCTCATCTGTCCTCAGTAGTCAATTCCAGAAGCTTTTCAATCTTTTTGTTGTTCTACTCTCTAAACTTTTTCCCTATTCCTTAATGTTGATGTGCCTCTTTCATTATGATTTATTTTACTCTAGATTTATTATCGGTAAAAAGTGAACTGAGAGAGCTTATTGCCTTTCCCCCCACTCTGTCTTGTAATCATTTTAATACTGTTTATTTGTACACATTTATTTTACCATTGCCGCCTAAGGGTGCAAAGCAAAACATTGCTGCTCCTGGAGCTCTAAGCATTTGAATGGAAAATGTGCAGCAATGGTGTTTGGTGGATTGAAGCACAGTGCTACAGTCTCTTCTGAATTTCTGAGCTCCAACATACACTTTTTGATTATTTATCATGGTTAAAAGAAAAAGGATTGCAAACTGCTCCAAAAGGATCTTTCCAAATTCAGGGAACGGGTATTAACGTGGCAAACGTGGTTAAATGTAAGCAGGTGCAAAGTAATGCATATTGGGGCAAAAATCCTAACTTCATGTATATGTTGATGAGGTCTGAGCTGGCAGTGACTGACCAAGAAAGAGATCTTGTTGTGGAAGACAGCTCAATGAAAACATCAACCTAGTGTGCAGCTGCTGTGAAAAAGGTGACATCAATGTTGGGGAACTTTAGGAAAGGAATTGAAAATAAAACTGCCAATATCATAAAACCTTTATATAAATCTGTGTGTGACCATACTTGGAATACTGTGTACAGTTCACTGCACCCCAAACAAGATATTGTCGATCTGGAGAAGGTGCAGAAAAATGCAATGAAAATTATCAAGGGGCTGGAGCAACTCCCCTATGAGTAAAGGTAACATTAGAAAAAAGCCTAGTAAGAAGGGCCATGATACAACTGTATAAAATTGTGCACTGTCAGGTGTAGAGAGAGTGGATAGGGAGTTTTTCTCCCTCTCTCATATTAGAACCAGGCGTCATCCAATGAAGCCAAACAGTGGGAGATTCAGGACAGACAAAAGGAAGCACCTCTTCACGCAGTGCATAGTTAAACTATGGCATTTGCTTCCACAAGCTGTAGTGTTGGCTGCCAAGTTGGATGGCTTTAAAGGGAGATTAGTCAAATTCATGGAGGATAAGGCTATCAATGGCTCCGAGTCATGATGGCTACATGTTACCTCCAGATTCAGAAGTAGTATAATAAATACCAGATGCTGGAGAACATGCGCAGGAGGGTACTATCGCATTTATGTCCTGTTGTGGGCTTCCCTTTGTCATCTGGTTGGCTACTATGGGAATAGAATGTTAGACTAGATAGGCCTATCATCCGATGCAGCAGAACTTTCTTCCTGTTGTTGTTAGGGAGTTTCCACACCCAGAATCATTTCACTAGAAGAACATTCCTTTGCATGAATGACCATAGCTCCATGGTACAACATATGCTTTACAATGCAGACATATCCTAAAAGGAGCAGACAGCAGGTGCCCGAGATCCCTGGAGAACCACTGTCAGTCAGAATAGGCAATACTGGACTAGAGAGACAGTCAGCCTTGTTACAAGGCAGCTTTCTCTGTACTTCCTCCAGTCCACTCAGATGGCAAGTGAATGCAAGGATCTGGAGAGGGGCACAATATTTTAGTACCTCACCGTCACCACAGTTCGCAGAATAAAAATAGGCTCACAGATTTTTGCAACTGAAAAAGACATCCTATGAAGAACCATCTAGGGGCTGAATTATCAAATGACCCAGACTTTACCCATTCTATGTGTGTAAGAAAGCCAAGATCACCCTGGAGAACTATTAAAATACTGACATTTTTAAGATTGCTCTTAATAGGATAGAAGAGAGTTAAAATTAAAGTGTAAAATATTATAATAATATATTATGGTAGTAATTATAATGGTCAGACATCGTTAGTAATACAGAAAAAACATTAAAAAATGGCTTGCAGCCCTGCTTGTCACAGGCAATATAACATGATTGTACCATATAGTAATAGAAATTGTTTTGAAAATAATTAGATTTCCAAGATGGACATTTTTATAGAAGTGACACTGCTATTAAAAAATGAGTGTAAAACTCTATAGACCACGATATTACAAAATGTCACCATGCATTATAATAATATTTTGGTACCACTGTAAGGAACATACATAAAAAATGGGAGGATGTGGGGTGAGGGGAGAGAGATATACTACAAGGGATAGGTACAAAAGGTATACAAAACTAAGATCTAGAAAGTACTCATACATTCCTGAACATCATATTTATGGTATAATTTTTTCCTTGACATATCTTTAATTTCTTCTCTTCCTCTTTTATTGTTAGTGGCACGCTAGTCCTTAAATGTAACAGTTTATTATTTTCTCTTACATAATGTATGATTTCTTTGTTAAATTAAAATGAGCATCAATATTTACAGATTACTATCAGTAAAAATGGCACAAGAAATTGTAATAATGTCACTAGCTTAATACGTAATTGCTGCATAATTATTTAGGACAAGACTGTAGGAATATTTCCTTTAAAGTACCAGTGTGAGTGTTTGCTTGATGTCCCAGCAAAAGAAACACTCAAAGCAGGATTTATTCTCATCATCATGATCCAGACTTCAGTCGAAGAAATGGTAAAGGCCTATTCTGTTACCAGAGTATATCCTTAGATATGCTTCCAGTTTTCTGTTGGCAAGCAATGTGGGATTTTAGGGTGCAACTCAAGATAGTTTTGACTTCACCAAGGATGTTGTAATGGATAAATGAACATTCATCCCACACACACACACGCACACACAAACACACACAGCCTCCGTGAATATTATGTGTGTTTTGTGAGTCAAAAGCTTTTGGATCAGGTAACACAAGAACAGAGCACCTGCTCACCTTTCCCTTGGTTCTAATATGATCATGGCTCCTTCATACACACGCATACACACACAATAAAATTAATGGATGTCTATGGGAGCATTTTTTCCAGGCACTTATTTTAGGATCTCCTTCATTCAGGACCTTTGTAATCATAAGGCCGGTAAAAGCCTGAGCAAAGGTCACCTACTTCGATCAAGAGAAAACAAATTAGCTGCAATGAAGAGGGTTGTAAGCAACAGCTAACTTCAATATGGTCCACATTGCGCTTTTTACTAGATACATACATAAATCATCCTGAAATAGCTTTGAATATTCCCAGTTAACACACAATATATAGACAACCAGGCATCTCCATTTGCATCTCATAGGTAGCAATGAACGGTGAGGTACAGAGATGGCTTGTTGTTCAGTCATTAAGTCGTGTCCGACTCCTTGTGACCCCATGGACCATAGCACGCCAGGCCTTCCTGTCCTGCGCTCTCTCCTGGAGTGTGCTCAAGTTCATATTCATTGCATCGGTGATGCTATCTAGCCATCTCATCCTCTGCCGTCCCCTTCTCCTTTTGCCTTCAATCTTTCCCAGCATCAGGGTCTTTTCCAGTGAGTTTTCTCTTCGCATTAGGTGGCCAAAACATTTGAGCTTCAGCTTCAGTATCTGTCCTTCCAATGAGCACTCAGGGTTGATTTCCTTTAGGATGGACTGATTTGACCTCCTTGCAGTCCAGAGGACTCATAAGAGTCTTCTCCAGCACCACAGTTCAAAGGCATCAATTCTTCAGCGCTCAGCCTTCCTTATAGTCCAGCTCTCACAGCCATACGTTGCTACTGGGAGAACCATAGCTTTGATTATACGAACCTTTGTCGGGAAGGTGATGTCTCTGCTTCTTACTATGCTGTCTAGATTTGCCATAGCTTTCCTCCCAAGGAGCAAGCGTCTTTTAATTTCATGGCTACAGTCACCGCCTGCAGTGATCTTGGAGCCCAAGAAAATAAAATCTGTCACTGCTTCCATTTCTTCCCCTTTTATATGCCAGGAAGTGATGGGGCCAGATGCCACGATCTTAGTTCTTTTAATGTTGAGTTTCAAACCAGCTTTTGCACTTTCCACTTTCACCCTCAACAAGAGGCTCTTTAGATCTTCTTCGATTTCGGACATTAGGGTGGTATCGTCTGCATGTCTGAGGTTGTTGATAATTCTCCCGGCAATCTTAATTCCGACCTGTGATTCATCCAACCCGGCGTTTCTCATGTTGTACTCTGCATATAAATTAAATAAGCAGGGCAACAATATACAGCCTTGTCGTACTGCATTCCCAATTTTGACCCAATCGGTTGTTCCATGTCTGGTTCTTACTGTTGCTTCTTGAACCTCGTACAGGTTTCTCAGGAGACAGGTAAGGTGGTCTGGTACTCCCATCTCCTTAAGGATTTGCCACAGTTTGTTGTGATCCACACAATCGAAGGCTTTAGCATACTCAATGAAGCAGAAATAGATGTTTTTCTGGAATTCTCTTGCTTTCTCCATGATCCAACAAATGTTGGCAATTTGATCTCTAGTTCCTCTGCCTCCTCGAAATCTAGCTTGTACTTCCCGTAGTTCTTGGTTCACATACTGCTGAAGCCTAGCTTGTAGGATTTTGAGCATAACCTTAGGGATGTCAGAGAATTCCGCAACGGATCTCGGTGAGGCCGAATGCCAGTGCATTCGGCCCCCTGAAATCCGTTGCAGAACGAAGCCCCCGACCTCCAACCCACAAAAGGCGCGCGAAACAGAGCACTTACCTGCTACCGTCGCGCTGCTTTGTGAATGGCGGCTGTCCTGGCCGCCATTCGCTTCCTCCTCTTCCTAGCCGTGATAGGCTACGTAAATACTTACGTAGCCTATCACAGCAAACGCAGGGATGCCATTTGCGTCCCTGAGGAGGCCATGATAGGCTACGTAAATATTTACGTAGCCTATCACAGCTCAATACAGGGACGCAAATGGCGGCGGCTACGACAGCCGCCGTTTGCGTCCCTGCAGGGCCGCCCAGCAGCTGGATGTCCGGCTGCGGGCGGCTGGAGCCAGCCGGAGGCTCTGAGGCTTGGCCGCGGAGCGTAGCCGGCCGGGCAGGATTCCGGGGGGAGGGACGGAGCCTTGCTGGCATGTGTAATGAGCACAATTGTATGGTAGTTTGAACACTCTTTGGCATTGTCTCATCTGCTTCTGTTAGGTCCCTGCCTTCTTTGTCCTTTATCATGCCACTTTGCTTTCTTGCATTTCTTTTTCTTTGGGATGGATTGAGTTGCTGCCTTCTGAACAATGTTACGGACCTCCGTCCATAGTTCCGCAGGCACTCTGTCTATCACGTCTAATCCCTTAAATCTATTCCTCACCTCCACTGTATATTCATAAGGGATATGATTGAGGTCATACCTGAATGGTTTAGTGGTTTTCCCTACATCCATGTCCATGTGTAGAGTCGTCTCTTGTGCTGTTGGAAAAGAGTGTTTGCTATGATCAGTGTGTTCTCTTGGCAAAACTCTAGTAGCCTTTGTCCTGCTTCATTTTGTACACCAAGGCCATGCTTGCCTGTTATCCTGGTGATTTCTTGACTTCCTACTTTAGCATTCCAACCCCCTATGATGAATAGGACACCTTTTTTTGGTGTTAGTTCTAGAAGGTGTTGTAGGTCTTCATAGAACCCATCAACCTCAGCTTCTTCAGCATCAGTGGTTGGGGCACAGACTCGAATTACTGTGATGCTGAATGGTTTGCCTTGGATTCGTACTGAGATCATTCTATCGTTTTTGAGATTGTACCCCAGTACTGCTTTTCCCACCCTTTTATTGACTATGAGTGCTACTCCATTTCTTCTAAGGGATTCTTGCCCACAGTAGTAGATATGATGGTCACCTGAATTAAATCGCCCATGCTTGTCCATTTTAGTTCGCTGATTCCCAAGATGTCGATGTTCAATCTTGCCATCTCATGTTTGACCACCTCCAGCTTACCTTGATTCATTGATCTGACATTCCAGGTTCCTAAACAATATTGTTCTTTACAGCATCGGATTTTCTTTTCACCACCAGACACATCCACAGCTGAGTGTCCTTTCGGCTTTGGCCCAGCCGCTTCACTCTTTCTGGCGCTACTTGGAAATTCCCTCTGTTCTTCCCCAGTAGTATATTGGACACCTTCCGACCTGAGGGGCTCATCTTCCGGCGTCATATCTTTTAGCCTTGTGATACGTTCCATGGGGTTTTCTTGGCAAGAATACTGGAGTGGGTAGCCATTTCCTTCTCCAGTGGACCACATTTTGTCAGAACTCTCTGCCATGACCTGTCCGTCTTGGGTGGCCCTGCATGGCATAGCTTATGGCTTCACTGAGTTACGCAAGCCCCTTCACCACAACAAGTCAATGATCCATGAAGGGGACAGCGATGGATAGGAAAGAGTAAGAAGAGACTGCCAGTTTTGAAGAGTAAGAAGAGACTGCCACTTTTGAATGCTGACCAATCAGCAGGATGGCCTCACACTGTTACCCGTATGAGATATAAGGCAGTAGAGGAGGAAGGGGATTGCTAAAGTCAGTACTGTGCAGATTTATACCTGCTGATTCGCTAGGAGCCTCCAGTGAAGGCCAGAGGAAAGAGACTGTGCTCAAGACTGCAAAGGATGACAGAGGGACTCTGAGGAGAGTTATTGAAACTTACAAAGGAGATCAAAAACTGGGATACTGGTTGGAGGATTACTGAGCGCATCAAGCATTTGTTTCAATACTAGCCAGAAAGAGGACAGCAACTTCACAAAGATTCAAGGATTAATGTCCATCCAATCCCTTTGAAACTGAATAGAAAAGGGGAGTTGGGGCGAATAAATGTTAAAAACATGCATGTGTTAAAAACATGCATGTGTTGTTTACATTGAGAATATGTATTTCAGACACCATGAAAGCAACATATAAGCCTCATACTTTATGCCAAAAAATAAATAAGAAACACAAACAAGGCAGGTTTTTCTTCTGGTCCTTTATTCAGGATGCAGCTGCGCCCAACAGGCAACTAAAGCTCGGGGCTTCTATTATCATCTTCCTTGGCCTTCAAAAAGTAATGTAGACCTTACCAGTGTTGATCAAATATCAAGGCAAATATTTGTTGCAGATGACCTGAGGTTTTCCATCAATCCTCCCAATTCAAAATATAGAAAAAATAAATTCTGAAGATGCATACAGCATTAAAAACAACAATAAGCAAACTCATTTTTTTCTGAGCTCTACAGACCATGTTTATGTGCCACTACAGTTAAGCATGAGCACAGATGCTGGACTCCCTGCAAAAGGACACTTCATCCCTAAATAGCATAGGGCTACCTGTTATTTCTTTCTTCGATGCCATTCTTTCTAATAGCAAACCTGGTGGCCCTGTGCTAACCAGTAAAGCAGTACAATAGGTCTATTTCCCAAGCACATTCTTTCCTCGGTAGTCCAATTAAGGATTGGCCTACAAGTCTACTAAGTCACACATTCAGGCCTATCAATTTTTTGTATATCATCTTAGCCTGAAAATGGGGCATACTAGATAGAAGTCCTGATTTCAAAAACATTGAAAGAATGCTTGATTATATATCAGATATACTTCTATTCTGCCCAGCTGCTCAGACTGGTATTTTAGCCCATCACCACCATCCTGCAAGGTAGGTTGGGCTGGGATATAGTAACTTTGCCCAAAGCTATCCAGAAAGTTTATAAGGAGTAGAGATTGGAACCTGTATTTCCCACATTTAAAGTGGCAGCAGCCACTTCAATACTGCCCTGAATTCCCCTGGTGCTAATGGTACCTGCCCAGCACAGCTTCTTAAGACCAGAATCATGAGAGTTCAGAAGAGTGAAAGGGGAAAAGGCAAAGAGCCACAGGAAGCTCAGGGAAACAGAGCAGGGGACTGCTAACCAATTCATGAATTCTTGTTTACATTGCTGGCCTATCTTTTCTAGGCCGGGATCTAAAACGCCGGGTGTGGCATTCCACATGCATATGGGTGTTTTTCACTACTGATGGCAGCCCCTCCTCCACGTTATGTATTATCTGGTCACAGCATCCTATGAGGTACAAGAAGCTATCACTGGAAGTAAATATGGAAGCACTTTCTGCATGAGCATGGGCCTCTCTGGATACGGGGCTCTAGTCTTTAACACAGTTGAGCCATTCAAGTTGCTATTAAGCAAAACCAGGTTTTCAATAATGCAATCCAGAGATACTAAGGCTGTAATCCTATGCACACATGTTCTTGAGTAACTCCCATTGAACTCAGACAGCCTTACTATTATTTATTTATTTATTTGAAATAATTTATATCCCACTCTTCTACCTCCCGCAGGAGATCAGAGCAGCGTACACTATAAAACAATATAACAGTAACAATAAAATTCACAGAAGCCAAAATATCTGAGCGGACTCAAAAGCCTGATTAAAAAGAACAGTTCTAATTGCTCTCCTAAATGCAAGCAGTGAAGGAGCTATACAGATCTCCTGGGGGAAGTTGTTTCAGAGCTAGGAGGCCACCACAGAAAAGGCCCTCCTATGCATTCTCACCTCATTAATACCTGAAGGGGCAGCAAGAAGAGCCTCTGAAGAAGATCTCAATTTTGGGCAGGATTACATGGAGGAAGGCAGCCTAGAAGTAACCTGACCCCAAGCCATTTGGGGCTTTATAGTTCAAAACCAGAACTTTGAATTGCCCACAGAAACAAACAGGTAGTTGGTATAAAAGGGTGGGGGGGATGAGAATCCTGGCTGCAGCATTCTGAACTAACTGACGTTTCCAAACAGTCTTCAAAGGAAGTCCCACATTCGGCGCATTACAATAATCAAGACAAGAGGTGACTAAGACATGGGTATCACAGTCAGATCACAAGGTTCTAGAAAAGGAAGCAGAGGTACAACAATCTTAACTGTGCAAAGGCATGCCTGTCCACAGCCAAGGCCTGAAAATCTAAGTCTAAGGCTGGGTTCAAGAACATTGCCCGAACTATGAAGCTGAGTTTTCAGACAGAGGGCAACCCCTTTGAACACCAGTTGAACATTCAAACTGAAATGCCGCTTACTCATCAGAAGAACCTCTGTCTTCCCCAGATTTAGATTCAGTTTAGTTTAGATTTAGCTTCAGATTTAGCCTTCATCCAGCCCATTACTGACATCAAGCACTAGTCTAGGATATCTACAGCCTCCTTTGGATTGTTAGAAAGTGAGAGATAGAGCTGGGTGTCATCTGCATACTGATGACACTGTATCCCAAAACTCTGGTTGACTTCTCCTAGCAGTAGATGGGGGATAGACTAGAACCCTGTTGAACCCCACAGCCAAAGGTCATGGGGTTGAACAAAGGTCCACAAGCACCACCTTCTGGAAATGGACCTCCAGGAAGTACCAGAACCTGTGCAAAGCGGTGCCTCCAATGTCCAACCCAGAGAGATGGCCCAGAAGGATACTGCATGGTATTGGGTTTCAAATGACACTGAGAAGTCCTGGAGAATTAATAAAGACATACTTAGAATTGCACTTTAGATCTCATTACATGAAAGAAAAAAAACACCCTTCATAATTAATAAGTATCATGGTCATGACCAATAGCAAACAATTTAGAAAATATCTAAATATTCTATATTTAGAATATCCTACATAAAGTTACCTGGGAGTAAGCCCTGCTGAATTGAGGGGTTTTACTTCAGAGTAAACTTGTGTAAGATTGCACAGCACATCCCCATTTTCCACTTAAGGTATACACAAACGCAATTACAATGGATATGGAGCAAGATATTGGGATCTCTTACCCCAATGTAATAATGTCACACAGAGACAGAGAGGGAGGGGAGGGGAGGGGAGGGGAGGGGAGGAGAGAGAGAGAGAGTATTCCTAGCATCCCTTCTTTATTTGTAGTTCTACAGATGCAATATACAGAAAAGGTATATCCTATACATTAGGCAGTATTCAACAATATAATTCCACAAACTCAAATAGCGCTAGCAGAGCTCCACCAAAACTTTCCATGATCCAAGTGCCTGTGCATCATGCCTGCACAACTGCTTTCGCAATCACTTGTGCAACAGCACTTGTGCAAACATAGCTGGATTCTCCTTAGGCAGATAGCTCGAAACCTAGTGTCCACTAGTGCAATGTCATTTGCTCTAGTGGAATGACATAGCTGGACACCACCCATTGTAATCAAAGACAGGCAATCAAGTAAGACAAACAATAAAGAGAACCAAAGAGAGAACTGTGTGCCATTAAAAAAATATTCAAAATAAGCCTAGTCTGATATTTTCTTGACTCAGATAATCTCAAAAATACTTCATCTGTTTATAAAACCCGGAATTTCCATCTTTGTTTCCATAGTATTTGTTTGACTTTCTCTACACACACACACACACACACACACACACACAGCGTACATGCAGATACATAGATATGCAGTTCCAGAAATTAGGAGAACTCAAATAATAAATGGCAAACAAACTATATGCCAATTAAAACTAAGGCTTAATGTGCAAATTAACTTTAACTTAAAGGCACATTGCTGTGCTCCAAAGCACCACTTTCTGAAACCTTCATGTCAATGTTACCAGATAAAATCTAAGTCAATCTTACCAGATAAAATCTGTTACCAAATAAAATCACACACTTCACATTGAATTTTCAAGAGGAAACAAGCCCGGGTACTGTTCACTACTGCGTAGTACTATGTATATTAGAGTGGGGGGGGGGAGAATTGTCCAGCACTTTTAGGATCATCTGGTTCATCCTGATATTCAAACAGGAATGTGCTAGGGCTGTCCTTTTGGAGGGGATCCCAACCACTCAAGATACTTTACCCACCAAAATAGAAACATTATTCCAGGAAGACCACCAGCTATCACCTTTTTCATCTGATGTGCAATTTGTCTATCATGGTTCAGTAATTAACATTCACTTCTAATGTTTTTGTTGTCACCTTGAACATCAACTCCTAATATTATAAATGTTCTAAATATATTTAAAGTCCTTCTTGCAGCAGAGTGCCTGTCAAATCAATATCATTAAAACATTACACAGAAGTAGCATGCTAATATACACCTTGACCACAAGCAAAAATAAAACTGGTTAGTTCTTTTGTTTTTTACAGTGAGCTAACACAATTGTTTAGAAAAAATATTTATTTACAACATTTGTATACCACTCCACATCTAAACAGATTCCAGAGCAGTGAACAACAAGGGATAAAATGAACAAAAGATAAAAAGAAGAAACATGATATTAAGATTATTCTTTTAAAAACTGAGTGCCAATAAAACCGAAGCTGGTTAACCAAGGAAGGCTTCCTGGAAAAGAGCTGTTTTCAGGAGGCACCGAAAACGACCCAGTGTTGGTGCCTGCATGACTTCCAGAGGCAGGGAGTTCCATAGGATGGAAACCACCACACTGAAGTCTCTTCTCCGGGTGGACTCCAGTTGGGCCATTGGGCCATGTGAAAACACCAGGATCATGCCCTCTGATGACGTCAGTGATTGGGTAGGTTGGTAAGGGTAGGTTGGCACTCTCTCAGGTATCCTGGTCCCAAGTTGTTTAGGGCTTTGTACACTGATGCCAAAACCTTAAACCTGGCCCAGTAGCAGCCAGTGCAGTTCCCTCAGCAAAGGAGCTGCATGCTAAAAAGGGGCAGCTCCTGATAACAGCTGCTGCATTCTGCACTAACTCTGGCTTTCGGAGCAGGCTTAAGGGCAGCCCCACAGAAATATTTGGAGATTGATATTTGGAGACGAAATACAAGGAAGTAAAATACAGTTCTTCCAGGGTGGATTGCGTAACTCAGTGAAGCCATAAGCTATGCCGTGCAGGGCCACCCAAGACGGACAGGTCATGGCAGAGAGTTCTGACAAAATGTGGTCCACTGGAGCTGTCTGATGAGGCTTTACAATTAGCTGAGGAAAGAAGGGAAGCGAAAAGCAAGGGAGAAAGGGGAAGATATATCCAACTGAATGCAGAGTTCCAGAGAATAGCAAGGAGAGACAAGAAGGTCTTCTTAAATGAACAATGCAAAGAAATCGAGGAAAACAACAGAATGGGAAAGACTAGAGATCTTTTCAAGAAAATCGGAACGTTTTGTGCAAAGACGGGCATGATAAAGGACAAAGAAGGCAGGGACCTAACAGAAGCAGATGAGATTAAGAAGAGGTGGAAAGAATACACAGAAGAACTATACAGGAAAGATCTGAATGTCCCTGATAGCCATGATAGTGCGGTCACTGAACTTGAGCCGGACATCCTCGAGAGTGAAGTCAAGTGGGCCTTAGGAAGCATTACGAACAACAAAGCTAGCGGAGATGACAGTATTCCAGCTGAGCTATTTAAAATCCTAAAAGATGATGCTGTTAAAGTGTTGCACTCAATATGCCAACAAATGTGGAACGCTCAACAGTGGCCGCAAGACTGGAAAAGGTCAGTTTACATTCCAATTCCAAAGAAGGGCAACGCCAAAGAGTGTTCAAACTACCGCACAATTGCGCTCATTTCACATGCCAGCAAGGTGATGCTCAAAATCCTACAAGCTAGGCTTCAGCAGTATGTGAACCAAGAACTACCGGAAATACAAGCTGGGTTTCGAAGAGGCAGAGGAACTAGAGATCAAATCGCCAGCATTCGCTGGATCATGGAGAAAGCAAGAGAATTCCAGAAAAACATCTATTTCTGCTTCATTGACTACGCTAAAGCCTTTGATTGTGTGGATCACAACAAACTCTGGGAAATTCTTAAAGTGGTGGGAGTACCAGACCACCTTACCTGTCTCCTGAGAAACCTGTACGAGGGTCAAGAAGCAACAGTAAGAACCAGACATGGAACAACTGAGTGGTTCAAAACTGGGAAAGGAGTACGACAAGGCTGCATATTGTCGCCCTAATTATTTAATTTATATGCAGAGTACATCATGAGAAACGCCGGGTTGGATGAATCACAGGTCGGAATTAAGATTGCCAGGAGAATTATCAACAACCTCTGATATGCAGACGATACCACCCTAATGGCAGAAAGCGAAGAGGATCTTAAGAGCCTCTTGCTGCGGGTGAAAGAGGAGAGTGCAAAAGCTGGTTTGAAACTCAACATTACAAAAACGAAGATCATGGCATCTGGCCCCATCACTTCCTGGCATATAGAAGGGGAAGAAATGGAAGCAGTGACAGATTTTATTTTCTTGGGCTCCAAGATCATCGCAGACGGTGACTGCAGCCATGAAATTAAAAGACGCTTGCTCCTTGGGAGGAAAGCTATGGCAAACCTAGACAGCATAGTAAGAAGCAGAGACATCACCTTGCCGACAAAGGTCCGTCTAATCAAAGCTATGGTTATCCCAGTAGTACTGTATGGCTGTGAGTGCTGGACTATAAGGAAGGCTGAGCACCGAAGAATTGATGCTTTCGAACTGTGGTGCTGGAGAAGACTCTTACGAGTGCCCTGGACTGCAAGAAGGTCAAATCACACATCAGTCAATCCTAAAGGAAATCAACCCTGAGTGCTCATTGGAAGGACAGATACTGAAGCTGAAGCTCAAATATTTTGGCCACCTAATGCGAAGAGAAAACTCTCTGGAAAAGACCCTGATGCTGGGAAAGACTGAAGGCAAAAGGAGAAGGGGACGGCAGAGGATGAGATGGCTAGATAGCATCACCAATGCAATGAATATGAACTTGAGCACGCTCTGGGAGAGAGCAGAGGACAGGAAGGCCTGGCGTGCTATGGTCCATGGGGTCACGAAGAGTCGGACACGACTGAACGACTCAACATCAACAACAATGGATATTTTATTTAAGCACTGTAAATGACACCATGTCATATATTGTATTTATAACCATTCACTTACTTCTGGGCTCAGGGACTAGCAAATCAAAGGTACTGAAGGTACTAATAGAGTGGGACTGTAGCTCAGTGGTGGAGGACCTGCTTGGCATGCAGAAGGTCCCAGGTTCAATCCCCAGCATCTCCAGGTAGGGCTGGAAACAATCCTGCCTGAAAGCCTGGAGAGCCGCTGCTAGTCACTGTTGACAATACTGAACCTGATGGGCCAATGATCTGACTCAGTACACCACAGCTTCCTATGTTCCTATAATCCAAGTGCTGACATTCGGTATCTCACAAGGATCATCTACTGGGTCCACACCGATGAATGATCTTGTAAACCTATTCTATGACCTGCAGTTACATGAACATGGGCACTACAATTCATTCAGTTTTCAAATTATGAATATTTATGACTACCAACAAGGGCTGTTACAAAATGCCTTCTCTCAATTCCTTCTCTCAATTCTCATCCCAATTGGGGGAGGGCATTTTGCCAATTTTGGGGATGAGGTGAAAATAATTTGGGGGGGAGGAGGCGAAAATAATCTATTTCGGTGGAAGACAGCTTGGTGACCTTAGCTGTGTAGCAGGCTTGGCAACAGCAGTGGCAGCTTCCTTTTTCCTCGATTCCTTGTCCATGGGGGGAAGCAAGGTACTTAGCCTGCCAGGAAGAGATCTGCTGGTGGCCACCATTTGCTTGCTCCTAGAAAGACACTTTATATAGACCATCTTTCAAATCTTCTCATCATTATGATGCTCTATATACAGCATATTTCTAAGGCAGGGAAAACATGGCTGCTAACAGACTCTTGCTCTTGCTGGCTGGATGGCTAAGTACATAGTTCCAACATGCATACATACGCACAAGGATGGGGGTGGAGAGAGGGGAGAACAGGAAGTTACCACCACTTGAAACGCTACATAACTTAGGCAACTGCCTTCCCTCTCGCATACCAACAAATTCAGTTTCAGTACGAAGGGTTTTCAAAGGCTATTTGATGTTCTCATTGCTAGTGTGATGGATGCTAACAGAGCTTCAAAACTAAGCTGTTCTTTGGGTGATACCACAACCCTCTTATCCAAATCAGTTCTCTTAATTTCCCCTCCCAACACCAAAAATGCCACCTGTTGGGGGGGGGGTCACACACACACACCCTCAATTTGCAACAACAACAACAACAGTAACAGGACATCTGGTTCTACAAATCAGGAAACAGTACTGTACAGACCACATAGCACTCCATGGGGGAAAAACTACTTTGTCCAGGAACTCTGGACAGGGTTTCCAAAACCCTGGCTTTTGGAAAATTCTAGCCTTCAAGGAAGTGGTACTGTTTTGTACCTTTGGTTGAGAGAAAAACAAAAATCTGACTCGTCTCTTAAGTAAACATAACTCTGTATTTAAACAAGTAAACAAATGGCATGTCGCTGAAAGGCCAAATGTTTTGAATTAAATTCCTAGGCTATATAAAAGGTTTAGTTAACTGTAAACCATTTATTTTAATTCTTTTAGTAGCCAGTTAGTTGTCACAAGAAACATAAACACTTCAAAATGGGATTTTTTCTTATTTATTTATTCTATCTCAATGTGACCAGTAGAATGATTTGGTTTATGGGATACCTTTTCACCAAATTTCATTTTAGAGGTTCAGAATTACAGAACCCTATTGAAGCCATGCAAATTCCTCATACATCATTCTCTTGCTACTTGGGCAATAATTACATAAGTAGCACTATTTTATTTATCTATATTGCCAATGTCTGCTGATCACATAATTATGTGTTTGTGTATTCTTCCATTGCTCACGACAGGGCCAGTACTGAAAACTCCTAATCTCTGATACCATGCTCACCTGATGTCACACAACTGATGTCCATTACGCCGTTTGCGTCCCTGTTTTTTCACGTGATAGGCTACGTAAATCTCTACGTAAATACAGACACGTAGCCTATCGCGAGGAAAAACAGGGATGCAAACAGCATGAAAGGAAAGGTTCCTCCTGTGCAAGCACCGGGTCATTACTGACCCCTAGAGAGACGCCTGCTTACGCTGGCGTTTTCATGGCAGACTATAGCGGGCTGGGTTGCCATTGCCTTCCCCAGTCATGACCACCTTTCCCCCAGCAAGCTGGGTACTCATTTTACCGACCTCGGAAGGATGGAAGGCTGAGTCGACCTGAGCCAGCTACCTGGGACCCAGCTTCCGCTGGGATCGAACTCAGGTCGTGGGGAGAGTTTTGGTTGCAATACTGCCGCCTACCACTCTGGCCACGGACACCGTTTGCGTCCAGATCACTTCCTGTTTCTGCTCAGCAGCGATACGGACAGCTATGGCAGCCGTATCGCTTGCAGAACGGAGCCGCCGGCAAGGAGGATTCGGCTCCGCGATGGTCCAGCGGGAGGTGGAGGTGAGTGGGATCATTCCACCACGGACTCACTGGAGTCCGTGGCGGAATTCTCGGACATCCCTACTCATAACTAGCAAAGTATCTTAGAGAAAATGCAGAATTTTTCCAGGTTCAAATTCCAGCACATCATCAAGTTTGTATTGGAACTAGCGTACTTATGAATCAACAGCAAAACTTCACACTGTAGAGAAGACCGCTTTAGTAACTGGTCTTGAAAAACCCAACATAAAACAAACCTCTGTCCTGAAAGGATGTGTTTGTTGCATGCACATGTTATATATTTCATATGTTATATGTGTACAGAAACAAATATTGTGCAAACCAGCCCTAAGATTCCTATTTCTACAGAATCCCATACTTTTGTTTGTTATTAAAACTTACTATTGTTAATTGTCCTCAGATATATTTAGCTAGTATAATAATGGCAGAGCAAATAGTGTGACAATGGAATAGCAACTTTGTTGTTGTTCAGTCGTTAAGTCGTGTCCGACTCTTCGTAACAGTAATCCAAAAGAAGAGAGGCTACCATACCTGAATGCATATGAACATCATTTCTTTGACCTTTTTCTCTTTCCATAATTGCCTAATACTATAACTAATAAAAGCGTACACACAAATATGTTTACTACCTTGTTTTGTAACCTTTTTTTATTTCTTTTTTCTTTCCTCAAAGTGTTTCCCCTTTGGTAGAATGCAATCCAATCCTTTTTTTTCCGCTTCCAAAATACAATACTATGAACTAAGAATGTTCTAGAAATTGATCATACTGGCCATTTTTGGAGGTTTCTGTATTTTTTTCAGTTACTAGAACTGCACACATTGTGATAAATACTAAAAACTTTGCTTTATATCCTTCTTCCAATGCTGGAAGGTAATAAGCTAGTATCCCATTTGTTTATTATAATACTTGGAAATAGTTTTCACATAAAATACATCACCACATCCAAAATCTTCCAAATGTCCTTAAAAACATGGATATTCTTAATACTAGATTTTACCCAATCACTCATAACTGTAACTCTCAATCTACCCATGTAGTGCACTTAAGATGAAGCAGACATTTTACATCCTTGCCAGAAATATAGAACTCTTGGCTCAGTTCAGACAGCAATATCAGAAATTATCCACAGTGAGCACAGGTCACTAACCTGGCCATTTCTTCAGATTTTTATTGGAACTGAAGTAATTGATCCTGACTACACAAAGAAGGAATTCTCACAACCATTAAAAATACAAGTTTTCTCCCAAACATGGAGATCAATTTCACTTCTAATAGATTATGTAACCTTTCAGCACTGCCAACTAACTTTCACAACAATACTAAATGTAAACACTCATTATTATAACAAATGTATTTACAATACTCAATCACTTAAGGTATATATAGAAAAAAGTTCAATTATTTAAAAAAATGTTCCATTCAAGATTTGTCCCATCTCAGCTTTGAATATTGAATATAATATACTTAATTTGCTTGAATGTCTGCTTGCCATTTAATACACAAGGAAATGTGTGTTAAATGGCTGGTCTGAAATGTAAGTAGCCCCTAATGTTTCTTCATTACAGTGCCTTTAAATACTATTGACTGCTATATTTGTGTTTTAAACAACTTATAAGCGGTAATATTTAAGTTTGTTCGTTTATTTATTGCATTTATACCCCGCCTTTTTTCCTCTTGCAAGGAACCCAAGGCGACTTACGTTATCCTCCTCCTCTCCATTTTATCCTCACAAGAACAACCCTGTGAGGTGGGTTGGGCTGAGAGTGTGTGACTGGCCCAAAGTTACGCAGTGAGCTTCCATGGCCAAGTAGGGACTTATGTTTTCAAAATTCAGGCAAATTGGAAAAACAACAGAGTATTTTAAAAATGTATATGAAGGATTAAAACCTGTTAGTCTTATAAAACAGTTATTTAAAGAACTCATGTCAATTTTTACATATACATTTCAACTGTCAGGACTTATCGCTATCCAAAATGGCCACAGTCTAATTTATTTTTTTTTTATTTAATTAATAAGCTTATGAGTCACCCAAATAGGGGCCTCCAAGGTGACTCATAAGTAAAATTTACAACAATTTAAAAACATGTTTAAATATTTTAGAGTAACTATATACGTAAAGTGAAAAGTTACGCTCACTTCGGGCACAATCCTATGCATCTTTAGACAGAAAAAAGGTCCTACAATTCCCAGCATGCCCCGCCTCAGCCAGCATGCTGGGAGTTGTAGGACTTTTCTCTGTCTAAACAAGCATTAGATTGCATCTTAAAGCAATATAACTGCTGTTCTATAAAATATCTTTCCATTCCTGACCAATAACTTTGCACAATGTTCAAAATCCTACTCTGTATTTTGCAATGCTGAGAGGAATTGGTTGGTTTCAAGGGAAGAGCTGTCCCTTATATTTACATGACTTCTGCATTCTGGTTCCTGCCCCTACCATGACAATACACTTCAGTTTTGGGAAACAAACACAATAAAACAAAATGCCAGCACATGACCCTGCTGATCTCTCAGTTTTGGAGGAGGGGAAATTCTCCTGTTAGTGAATAGACTTAGCAGTTCTATACAGAGATATATATATATATATATATATATATATATATATACACACACACACACACACACAGAGCTATATATTTCCGTTTCAGGAAAGAATTTACTACAATTAAACTACAGACTCTGAATGAACTTATACACATCTATAATTAAGTTCACAATCTAACAGGGGAGCAAGAGTAAAGGTTTCCCCTCTGGTCCTTGCCTGCTTCTCCTCTGTATGTTAAGGGGATCACCATGAACATTTGTGCCAGACTCAAAATAATATGGAAGATAGTGCATAATGGGTTTAATGGTTCTGAGCCCCTGATGCATCGAGAATCTTGGAATTCTTAACAGTAAGGAAAGAGACAAAACGTCGGGACAGAAATTAGTCCATCCTGGGCTGCATTCTTGACAGCTGGTTATCTCGTAACATAAAATTTGGGGTGTTACTTTGAGATATGAAAACAAGATCTCACTTTTCCCCCTAAGGCCTAAGCTGAAATCTAATGCATTCTTAAGTCTTACTGAAACCAACAGAATTTAAACATGTACACCAGACTGAGGCCCAGATCTACTGAGCTTTAAAAGAAGGCAACAGAGCTAAATAAAAAGGCAGTCTAGCTTCTGTTATAGGCATCCACTTTAAAATAAAAGATATCTACACTATTTAAAAGAGCTAAGAAAAATGTGCCGCTTACTGGGAACAAACGGTAAGTAACCGTAAGTCCCTGCTGAGATCTTTCACAGAGAATGACCACATACACACTCGAACAAGTAGATGTGAAGATGCACAATGCTATCTTAAGAGTCATTAACCGGAGGGGGGGGGGAGCTGACCAAGATAGGATAGGATACTATTACATTTAAATGAAGGGCTGGGAAGGAAAATGAATTTTTGAAGGATTTTATTTATTTATTACATTTGTATACTGCCCAATAGCTGAAGCTCTCTGGGCGGTTCACAACAATTAAAATCATAAGGTACAAGACGATATCATACAATGTAAGAGATTAAAAGTTTAAACCTACAGTATAAAAATAAAAATAATAACCAAATAGAAGATAGCACCAGTTCAAAAAGATGTAAAATACAATACCAAGTATAAAACAGAAACTGAAAAACTGAAATGCCTGGGAAAATAAGAAAGTTTTCACCTGGCACCAGAAAGAGCACAATGTAGGTACCAGGCAAGCCTCTCTGGGAAGCTCATTCCACAACCACGGTGCCACAGCAGAAAAGGCTTTCTTCTTAGTAGCCAACAAGTATCATCATCATGTTCATCTGATTTATTATTACTATATGATAAGCTTCTTAAATTAAGAGTACACACAAAGGAAGGAACATGTCTCATCAGAGAGAAACCCTGGATGCAACAGTGCAATTGTTTCTTTTCAGGAATGAAAATGAGATCTATCTATGGGCAGGGGCAGGGGCAGGGGGGCGGGCGGGGGGGGGAGACAATCACTTCTATGGGAAAGATATTCAGAATTTTTCACCTTTAAACATGAAGGCATCAGGAAATATTTCACCGCTCTAACAAGATCTCACTTTATCCTCTCCCTCAACCATGAAACAATCCAAAATGATCTCCCAGACACTTCCTGTATAGCCTTACCAGCTCCCTCAGACTTTTTTCCCTTTGAATTTCTTATCATCTCCCTCTTCACAGCAGGAAGAGATTATTGGGCAAACAGGTCCAAGAGTACCTACTCAACAAAAATGTTTTTTTTTTACATTCTACTCCATATGTAGGAAGGGCTGTAGCTCAGTGGTAGGGCACATGCTTTGCATGCAGGAAATCCCAGGTTCAATCCTTTAGCCCCCAAAAAGCCTTTGAGGCTTTTTACTGTTTAAATTGATTTTATCTGTATGCCGTATGCTGCCCTGAGATCTTAATGATATAGGGCAGGTTACAAATGTTTTACATAAATAAATAAACAAACTCCAGGTAGAGCTAGGAAAGAATCTTGCTTGAAACTCTGAAGAGTCGCTGCTGGTCTGTGAAGACAATACTGAGCCTGATGGAACAATGGTCTAATCTAATATAATACAACTTCTTATGTTCTTCTGTTCTTAGAGTTGAATGATGTATGATGGAGTCTTTTCAATTATATCAATGGCCTCATTAAAAAAAGACCCATTAAGTCCCACATACCCCTGGGACAAGCACGTTGGTGTATCACAGTAACTAATAATAGAAACAAGCAGCATTAAGTAGCTCTCCTATAGCTATCAAATGTCACCAGCTTTTTGTTTTTAAAACTGCTTATCATAAAAGAACTAAGTTTGCCTTCCTCACAAATGTTTAGCAACTACCTGCAAAACCAAACCATAATCAAATGTGAAGTCTCCAGAATCTCGTCTTTGGGGCAGTCTTCTTATCTCAAGAGTGGATCACTAGCTTCACAATATGTTTAAGAAAAATAACACTGTTCTTTGAATTCTAATCCATGTCAGAAATGTGTTAGTCACAATTTTATGCAATTTGTGCGTGCAATTTTGTTGTTGTTGTTAAATATAAAACTTAATTTATGGAACTTCAGTGCTACTTTAATTTAAAATATAAATACTAAAATTAAATACATAATATTTAGAGAGCAATCCTATGGCCGCTAGACACTGTCTAGAAGGCCACAGAATATGCTCATTTCTGGGAACTGACTTCGCAGCCCGCACTCCGAGGTCGGTTCCTGGAAAACTGACTGCCCCTCTCATCCGCGCTGTCTCAGAGGCAGCGTAGAGAAGCCCCGTCCTCTGCACTTGCAAGAGGAGCACAGAGCGACTGAAAAGGGGCAGGGCTGGGGGGCGTTTCGGGGTGGGGAGAGCAGAGCTGTGCATACGACACATCCAATGTGTCGTACGGCAGCTTCCTCGCCCCGTCAGGCCCCTTGCTGCTAGAGAGCCGAAAACGGCTGTCTAGCAAAAAACAACAAGGCAGGAGAAGCACAGAGGGAACGATCCCCCCCCCCCCGTGCCTCTACTGCCTTGTTTTGGATAGGTGGTCACCTCCGAGTTTGGAGGCAGCCACCTATCTTGTTAGGATTGCGCTCTCAATTATAATAATTATAATACCTAAGTCATCTATATACCTAAGTCATCTGCATCCCTGAAATCCTCATTTTCATTCCACAGAATGTATACTGCCCATCTTTCTAAACATACACGTGTGTGTGTGTGTGTGTATATATATAAATGTATAAATATATATGTGTGTACTTTCTCCTAAGGAACTTTCATCTCCAGGCATTCCAAACTGCCATTCCTGATACCCATTTAACAGCATAGCTACTGATGAGAGCGGAAGCTGAAACATTTAGCTTAAAATATATATTCTTAATACTCTTTTGTTAGTCTATATTGCACACATATATATTCAAGAGCATTTGAATTTACAAGAATATAAAACAACTGTACCTAGATATTAACCGAATGTGCTGACCTTGATTCAATTCAGAATATTTGAATCTAACTTCTAATTGAGCTATAAGTACCAAACATATATATCTTAGATTAGGATAGATATGACTTCCAATTTTAGAGATTAAATGACTATGAAAGACAAAACAATACCCTAAACCTGGAATAGTAGAACACTCATCACAGTCCACTGCAGGCTGGCTTACAGTGAATCCACAGATGTTGCTAGATCCGTGGCATGTTCCACAACATCAATTTTAAAGGTTTTGCCTACACAGTAGCAGCAACTGCTTCTTTTTCAGCATGTGCATGCACATACACTTTGGTTACAAGAGGGAGGGAGGCCATCTCAATGTTTCATCCCTTTCTTGCTCAGAGAATCAGACCACCATGCCTATCTTAGCCCAAGGAGGGAGCTGGTGGAGACTGGGAAAGCCAGACCCACGGAACTTCCCACAGCCACCATCACATGGCCCACCTAGTCAGAGAATTACCAACTTAGCCGGAGAGGCAAGACAGGTGGGAACCTAGGAGAAAGTTTAGGGGCTGACTGCTGCAAAATTATCTTCCAGTTCTCACCTTCCTTGTCAACCAGCAGGAGCAGCAACTACAGAAGTATTTGCACTGAAGTTAGGCAGCCCATCCAACAGTCCGCTAACTCACTCACTCACCTGGTCTAGCTTTCACAGGCCACTGAATTTGCCTGTAAAACAATGGGAGCTTCTTTCTGGGGGATGGATGTTTCCTGCCTGTCCCTGTGGTCAGCACCACTTGCCTTTTCACCTGCACTAGCTTATTACAGTAGCAGAAATAGAATTAATCAGTGCAGCAGCAGTAAAGGTAGTGAGCGAGAGAGTTCATGTCCTATGTTTGTATGTCCTGCATGTCTAAATCCCGTGTTCGTGTGTATCATGTAATAGGCAAAGGGTCACATGTGCTGGTCCTGCCCCCAATGTTCCAATGCCAGCCCCACTCTTACAGCCCCTGACCTTCCTATGTTGAGGGAGATAGTCTGAAGTTGGCTTCAATGTAAGTAGAACCTGTCCTGCCTGTGATCATGAACTTTGATATGGCTAGGTTCAGGATCACACAGAGGCTTCTACTCAGGAGGAAGACTTCTACTCAATGCAGGGAGCTCAGGCACTGAGGAAGTGGGGCAGGAATATTGGGAGTGGGGCCACCATGCGTGGCCCTGTGCCCCTTACACAAATTGATACACCCTGTTTGGGCATAACACCTGAACAGGGTTAATGCTGACTATGCATCGATATCCTATTTGGTGTTTCTCTGAGAATATACATATGACAATGAGATACTTGTATGCTTGTTGATGAATGTTAATAAGAGATAGACCATGAGGCTCCATCTTGTGCTTTTACAGAGATGCATGTGACAGAGAGAACAGTATATCTGTGTGCCCTCGTGTGTGCATTGGGTGTGTGTGTGCGCGCACGCACTTGTGTTTATACTTGGTATTAAGTGAGATCTACAACTAGATATTGAATTCTGGAGTGCTCCTGTTCAGGGTTCCATAATCCATTCTACCACTCTCCTAGCTTTCTGTGCCCAATGAGCAAACTTGGTCATGACTAGGCTATTTGGGGGGTGGGGGGGTCCCTTAGTCTCCCCCCCCAAAAAAATGTTTTTGTACTTCTGCGTATCTTGGGGGTCCCTGAAACCTGCCAATACCACCCTCTCATGCATGATTGGTGCCATTTTGGCTACATTAGGGCTGACAAGTATCCCTGTACAACACTAACAGAGGACATAATAATCTTCCAAGTGAAAAACAGGTTGTCTCTTAATGTTCCTTTATTATGTGAAAATGCTAACTCAGCAGCTACAACCCCAATGGCAATGAGAAGGAAATGTTGTACAAGAAACCTCATCTCAAACATACAATTCTAGGCTGCCCATTGTTTAAGTTCTATATTGCTGATATTCCCTATCTTATCTCTGAGCCTTTGCATTCCTAATGTGTAGAATAGTAACAGTAACAGGCCTATGACCTGGTCTTTTTTGTAGCTCTCCTGGTGCATTTTTAGAGTTTACTGTTAGAATTGCTGATTTGCGGTAGTTCGGTACTTGTATAGTGAAGTTATCCCAGTGGCTTCAGGAGTGCAACAGTTAAATGTGACTGGCTGTGCCCATGAGCCACCATTTTATGACTTCCTCCACCCCAAATTGCCATTTTCTGACCGATTCTGCTTTCAAGCTCCCATTCTGTGAGTGGTTCCAGCTGGTGGAATCCACAACTCTCTTATAAATTTTTAAAAAGGTCCTGCAAACACAAAGTTTGTGTACTCACTCTAGAGTATATTCTAATACAAGATTTGCATCAAGAAATCTGTACTAATCTCTTGCGCAGAACATATTATATGAAATTGTCTCGGAACACATTCTATTCCCTGCACTTCTGCTTTCTGCTCATAATTTAGACAACTCCCATAATTAATTCTTAGAATGTAAATGTCTCATTCCTACTTGCCATGAATCATTTTTAAAATTGCCCTACTTCCTGGCCTACTAATTATTGCTTGTCTGAATTCCATTAGCCCCCCTCTTCCCACTTCCCTGCTTCCCCAATCAGACAAGTCACACTTCGAGACATCTTGTAACACAAAATTGAAAAACTGCACAAGGTAGATTTAGGATACAAAGTTATTTTTAAATACAGTTATTACCAGCAATTCATTTGCTGCAGGAATTGCGTTTAATTAAGGGTTATTATATCAAATGGCATTGCTCACCTATACATTCAACAGAGCAAAATTTATTCCCATCGCCTTGAAATAAACTCCGATCTTGCAAAGATATGCTACACACAATGAAATAATATCATTGCTAGGCCAAAAACAGTGTAATATTTAGAACAGTTGCCAACAGTACTACAGCTGGGCAAGGCAATAAGTTCCAATACCTGGAATAAGGCACCACGTGTTTCAGGCACAGAAACATCACCAGTAGCTGCATAGCAGCAGGGATATTATGATTTCCTAACCCACGCTTGTCTTGGGTGTATATAGCTGGGGGAACTGGGGGGACTATCCTAGGGCCCCTGCAAGGCTGCTAGCACAGCACAGTTATAGATCAGGCTGTGAGCTACATACTGGAAATCTTGTAATGGAGGCTCAAACATCAATCTCTTTTCAAACCTGTGATTTCTGCTTATCCTTCAGCACAGCCAATGTGTTGCAGTAAATTGTGTGCTATTTTGGCGCATGTTCAAATCACTTTAGCCAGGCATATAGCCTTGGGAATTTCCCCATATTTGCAAATTGGTAATAACAGTGACCTAACATACACAGTTTTGTGCCGATAGGGGACAAAAGGATCCTGAACCCCTTTGCACAATAAAAAAAAACCTTTTCAAACAACTGATTGTTTTTCTAATAATATTTTTGATTATTTATTTATTTGACCTTTCTAGCTCACTTTTCTGGCACAAAGAATCCTTGCTGGTAATTTACAATAGAACAACCACTTTCAACTGGGGCGGGGGAACTTTATTAAAGATGCATCTTTATAACTAAAAGCAATGTAAGTGAAATATTTCAAAGGTAGCAATATAGGGTAGCGAATGTTTGCATTTCATCAAGATTTTTCTCAAGTAGGAACAAACCTAAAGAAAATCTCTGTGGTGCTTGCACAGTCCAACTGTGCAAGCTGATCCTCATCTTACACAGCCTTGTGCAACACAAATCCTCATCTTACATAGCCTTGTCTGAGCTCAACAGCAAATGCATCTATCCCTCCTCCTCATCCACGCTGGCTAAAAATCAAAGAATGGTGAAAGTAGTTCCATAAGCCCCAGAAGGCTTTAGACAAAGTTTTCTCAAACAGCATCTCCAAACCACTTCTACACAAACTGCTTTTTGTAACTGCGGGTTCAAAATGACTTGTAATATGGCACGAGGATTCCAAGTACAAAATTGCACTCGGTTAGCAAGAAGAGCCTTGCATGAGCCCAAACACTCACTAACTAGATCCTGACCACTGTAAGCAGTATTAAAACATCTTGAGTTATGATACTGCACTATTAACTATTGGGGCTTTTCATGCAGCCATACTGGTAAGAGGGGCAGAAAGTTAAAATAGGGTTTCACTGAAATGTAATTCCTTCTATGAACGGGGAAAATGTTCACTCCTGAAAGGACAGGCATTCAAATTGCTGTTTTTCCCTCCATGTGTAACTGCTTTGTAGGAAACTCAAATCCTCTGGGAGGAGATGAGCAGTCCAAGTTCATTAAGAAATTCTTTATGGTGCTGTCATATCAAGGTCTTTAGAAAGACCAGCGTTTTTGTTTTTTTTTATGAATCCAAGTCAAGTGCAAATGCTAACATTTAAAATGCCTTACATACTTTATTGTAGACAAAAGCCTCTTGTGCAGTTAGCTGATTTCCAAGAGCAAATTACTTCCAATTTAGAAAGAAGAATTTACATGTTTACTGTATGTTGGATACTATTAAGGGTACAATCATATACACACTTACCTGGGAGTAAGATCCACTGAAATCAATGAGGCTTACTTCTGAGACATGTATGAGATTGCACTATTAATAACTGCAAGAGTTTTGTTACAAACACTTATTTAAAAGGCCTTCCAACACCCCAGTTCAAATCTACTGTACAATGTACAGTACACAGATGTGCAATACTAGAGAAACATCCCTAGAGTAATCATTTATGAGGTTGTTTTTGTACAGTAGTCAATCCACTTTACCATAACCACTTTTTTCTGATGTACAGGGGTTGAATCATAAAAATATTAGTAATTTAATACTATGAATGCTTGCTTTTAGAATCCAAAAATAGTTTCTAAGGTTCCAACCTAAAGATATTTTTCAAATTTTCAATCAATCAATGGTTCAGCTTTGAGTAGCTCAAATAGAGTAAACAGTATTCAATCAATGGTGCAATAACTCTCACCAGTGTAGTGAGAAACAAAAATGAAATATAATTAAAACATGGCATCCATATGAGGTGTTAATTTCTGCACACAACGATACCGCCTGTCTTACTTTTCACTATAGCAATGCAAATAATATTCAAGGAACTGTTTAAAAATACAGATGTTCAATGCTCATACCTCAGCTGTACCCGCCTACTGCAATTCTGCATCCCACTTACCAAGTATTCTGGGTTTAAAACAGAGCAGACTGCAGTTTTGATAACATCTGCTACAACAAATAACAAAAAAAAGAGTGTGAAGTCTGATGAATGTTTAAACAGAACATTTTTTATGGATCAGCTAAATCTTTTCTGCTTTTTAATTAAAAGTAAAGAAAATGGAACTTAATTATCCTGTAAAGATTAGCTTGTGGGCATCTTCCTGTAAATTACTTCTAATTGAAAGCAAATTGTCAAGTGACATTCAAAGTACTGTCCTTTAAAACACAGCTGTTCTATTGCTGATTTCAGTGCATTACTGTGCTTCCTTGTTACAATATGGCATATTTGAATATTTTAACAATTTTGCTGCATTTGTATAGATTTCGTTTTAGTATATCTTAATCACATTTCCTCTTCCAAAATATAAAAAGAAACAGTAGCACTCATATTTTACATCACTCTCATTTTAACATTCATGTCTTGGACTGCTACTGAAAGTTTGCTTGGCTTAAAGCCTGCTACATCTGAGGGGGAAATGGTCACCAAAATAATTAACTTTCACAATCACTCTTTCACACTCTTTTTTTTATGTGATTTTTATAGATGGGTGGGTCACAGTTTACTGATAGTTACAAGATAAATACGCTAAAGAAGTTCAAGTGATGTTTGTAAACTAAAGTATAGATTTCCAAAGGGATGTGGATAGATTTTCCACCCACAAATGTTTCATTGTGTATTTGGCAGAGAACAAATAAATAAGGGGATACTCCCTTTCTCCAAATATATTAATCTACAAAGATGAGATGGAATAAGAACTGGGTACAACACTGAACTGCAGCCAAAAAAGTAATCGAGTGACAATCAGTACCACAGCTGATTAAGTAAGTTAATACTATATTTAAGTTGTCTTCATTAAGGTAGGGATAAAGTTTTATTTAATGAAGTGGGTTGGTAGGTAGTTTGCTTTATTTATTTAATATATTTATATCCCACTCTTCTGCAACCCTGAAAGATTCTCAAAGCAGCTAACAACTAAAACTTTATTAATTAAAAAATAAAAATGACAAAACAACCAAGTAAAATAGCAATACAATATTAAGATATCCTTTTTGAAAGTTTTTATCAAAGTGAATAGCTAATATCACTGCAGGTTCCAGCTTTTAGGACTCCTGGGCAAGACACTCTCAATGGGCCCCCCTTCTTCAGTATCTTCTCATCATCATTGTCAGCAACTGCTGCTATTGCTCCTCATCCTCTTTCTCAGCATTGCTACCATTCATTTGCTTGCTTGATAAGCAGAGAACCAGTGAGCAAGTAGGCAGTGGCATTTACTGCTCCTCCTTCTCACCACCACCATTTCTGGCCCCAAGCGAGAGGCAAGCTAAGAAGCAGCTTGCAATAGTGAAAAAGAGCAAGTCCTAAGGGCTTTTATCAGTGGGCCCAGCTGGGGTGTGGGCCGTCAGCAGGTGCCCATCCATGCTATCTTTGATGCTGTACCTGGCTAATATTGTATTAGTCAGATGGTCCAGGAGTGCCTGATATGTTGAAGCTAAGTGTGGAGCTAATAAGTGCAGGATGGGATAATACTGTTTACTCTATTTGAGCTACTCTAAGCTTTCCTAGTGGAAAAGTGAAATATAAGATGGATGGGTAGACAGACAGACAGAGAGACAGATGATAGACAGACAGACAGACAGACAGATACCATTGTTCCACAGGTCTCAGTGGCTACCTCCAGCTGCTCTCAGAAGAACGTGAAAAGAATGTACCAGCCATTTCCACTTCGATCAAGTTCCACTAATTTAAATGGGGCTTAAATTCAAGTAAGCATGTTCAGTATTTCAGCCTTAGTCTGCAATCCTAAGGACACATACTATGGAGTAAGCTCTACTGAATTTAATGGGACTCATTTCTGAGTATACATGCTCAGGATTGCACAGATAATTCCCAATGAAATTGATTATGTTCACCTAGCACCATGCTGGATTGAAGAATTATAATAAGCATGTCTTGTATACGACAAAAATATTTAATATTAATATAATATTAATCATTCACTTTGATAAATCCTTTAAAAAGCATTTGTTAAACATGATTTAAACACCAGCTCAGTTAGAATCTTAACCTTAACAAAAAAAGAGCTGTTGTTGTGTTTTAATTAGGTCCTGTTTGAAACTATAGGATTTATTGTAATATGTAATCTTATCATATGAAAATATGGTAAGATTAAACCCCCTCCACTTCCCTTTAGGGAACTTGTTCTACCCCATGACTATAAACATATTTTTAAGGTGCAATTCATTGATATTAGTGTAATTCTTACACAACGTTCAAGTCAATCTTCATGATCTAGATCAGTTTGGGGAAAGATAGAATGATGGTGTCAAGGCTAGGACATGACCAAAAGCACTATTCCCAAATCTAAACCTCAAGAGTGCATTCACTACCTCAAAGGCCTAATGCCAGTGATTTTAACTAGGAAGGCAGAGCCTGAGGTCCAGACGGTAGTGATCTATTAAAGAAAGCACATAAGGCCAGACTTCTAGGCCTGGCAACTTGGAAGCTTCACACTGCTAGCCAGTTGCAAGGGCTGTCATTATGCATACTGTTCCCTTCTCTGCCTGGAGAGGGTGTTAAGACTGAAGCAAGACAGCTTACCAGGCAAAGCCCCAGTCTCAGAAACCGGAGTCTCTGCTTCAGTAACAGAAATCAGAGGTGCCCATGTCTATGCTGTAGTGTTGTGTTGGGAGGTGGGGTGAGTCTGTGGAAAAGTTGGCTTTTGTAGGTTTAGAATCAGAGGCAATTAGCCTATAAGGACACAGCAGGTAAAATCTATCAAGAAGCTGGAAAAGGAGTAAAAACAGGAAGTTTAAAGGTTTCAGGATAGTGGCGTAGGAGCTGGAAGAGTCTGTTGGAAACAGCAGGAGGAGAAAAAAATTGAAAGAAAACATCCTGGTTTCTGTTGAATTGTGAGGGTGAGTGTTTTTCGTCTGGAAACATACTGCTGTTGTCAGACTTACTGGACACTTCTGAGTAAATTAAACCTTTTGAGATCTCCTATATGGGCCAATCAGATTGTTTATTTAAAAAGTCAGACCTTGAAGAATGGATGAGTAATCCCAGCTCATCACAAGGCCTATTTTATTCAATATTTCATCAGTGGTTTTGGAGACAGAAGTACACAAATGATCGCAGCTCAAATCAGCCAATTTAAAAGCTCACTATTTGCGTTACTGTGGAGTATAAAAAGAAATTTTCCATAAGGGTATTATTCTCAAAGAAAAAAAAATTATTTGGATCTGATAAAATGAGTCAGTACATATTAAAGAATAGAAATGTGTGATATGTGCTCCTTAATTTACCCAGATTTTTCCATTTTTCTTCTCCACACTCTTGAATATCCATAGAAAGTTCAGAAATATCTCAGATATCTGTTGTCGTTCAGTCGTTAAGTCGTGTCCGACTCTTCGTGACCCCATGGACCATAGCATGCCAGGCCTTCCTTTCCTCCGCTCTCTCCCGGAGCGTGCTCAAGTTCATCAGGTATCTGTATTTCTATGAATAACATGTACATGCGGAGTTATTTTTTTGGTTTCTCCCTCTTAAAAAGGAGCAATGGAAACTGATGCAAATTGTATCACTGATGCAGGCGTGTTGACTGGTTGTGAATAGGTATGAACGTTCAACAGTGCATCAGAATAGTCATTCAACTGACGATAATGCAGTGCTGACAGGCATCGACATTCAGCTGTGTACTCAATCTGTATTATGCCTCTGTTTTCCCTTCTATTCTGCCTAACGTGCAAAAGAATTCATGTATGAGCTGATTCCACCACCGCCACCACCCCGGGAAATAAATTGGACAGAGTTGGACATAAAGACGATTCTGAATAATTATGCACACTGGCAGAACACTATCCACATCAGAAATCGAACTGATTACTATAGTATCCCTAATCAAATTTACAGAGATTTAGGCTGCAATCCAAACTTGGCAGTAAGCCCCATTGAAGTCAATAGGGTTTATGTCTGAGTAGACATGTATAGGATTGCTCTGTTAATTACGAAGTCAAGTTTAGGCTAGGTTTTCCTAAAGCTAGCCACTCTAATCTTCTTGTCTTGTTCCTACTCCAGAGGCCCTCAGAGAGCTATGTATAAGCCACTATTAAGTGGAAATAAGCGAATCAAAATCATCTGTGACGGGGTTAAATTGAACAGACTTCCATTTATACAATTCAAACTGCCCTTGCTCCCCTCTCCCCTACAGCTTCTTGCTCACCACCACGACCACCACATGTACTCCAAAAGGTTCCCCTAACCCTCCGGAGCAGATTCCAGGGGATGCACAGGAGTCTGCAAGGGAGGAGAAATCCTTTCTACTAGTGGTTTTCATTTGCTAGCGCACAACCTCCATTGGATACAACCCATATACTTCAACTCTTATAGGGACGATAAGCACAGAGCTTCAAAGTACATGTACAGTACCGTGCAAAAGTCTTAGGCCACCACCAGCTTTGTTGTTTTAGCAAAGTTTTAATGACCATCCATAATTATTTTTCGGTCTCTGTATTAATATACAAACAGAAAATACAGGAAATATGTACAGGCAAAAGTCAGTATTTAGTCAAGTATCCCTTGGCTCTAAGCACATCTTGAACTCTTTTGGGGAGACTATCCTGAGGTTTTCTGAAGTAATCTTCTGGTATATTATACCAGGCTTCTTTCAGCACTTCCCAGAGTTCTTCTTTAGATGTAGGTTGTCTTTTTTTCTTTCTCTGTCCAGGTGATCCCATACTGCCTCTATAATATTCAGTCTGGACTCTGTGGAGGCCAGTCCATGACTGTCAGTGTTTTATCAGCTGTTTTCCTCGCTAAATATAATTTCATTGCATTAGCAGTGTGCTTGGGATTGTTATCATGCTGAAAAATGAAACCATTCCCAATCAGGTGCTTTCTAGAAGGAATGGCATAATGAATTAAAACCTGTCTGTACTTTTCGGCATTCATGATCCCATCAATACGGACAAGATCGCCAACACCACTGGCAGAAATGCAGCCCCAAACCAGGACAGACCCTCCACCATGTTTCACTGAAGGCCGCAAGCACTCATTCGTCCATCTCTCTCCAACTCTTCTTCTCACATATTGCTGACGATTGGACCCCAAAATTTCAAACTTGGATTCATCACTCTTTTCCACTGATCCTCATTCCAATCTTTGTGAGCTTTAGCATATCTTAGCCTTTTTACCCTGTTCCCCTTCCGCAAAAGTGGTTTCTTGGCTGCTACCCTTCCATGAAGACCATTCCTGGCCAGGCGCCTGCTGTTACTCTAGTGTAAGGGGAGGTCACACTAAATACTTGCCACTTTTGCCACTTTTTTCTGATTTTTTTCTATTGTTGAATATGTATACAAATTTCCTGTATTTTCTGGCTGTATTCTAATGAAGAGACTGAGAAATAATTATATATAGTCATTATACCATTGCTAAAACAACAAATCTAATGGTGGCCTAAGACTTTTGCACAGTACTGTATGTGCCCATAATAACAATACAAATGAAAACACACAACAAGTTGCCTAAAAGCCAACCAACATGACTAAAAGGTCGCATTTAAGACCTAAAAAAATAACAAATCCTTTAGCAGAAAAAAACTAAGCCAAAACTTAAAAACAGAAAAACAAAACATGAACCATCGTGAACATTTGCAAGTTTTAAAATACTGTCAAAGGGAAAATTATAAAAGCAATCAGTCTAAAGGTGTAAGCAAACAAACTCTAATGATAAAAAATGTTATAAAAAACTACAAACACTTCCAGTTATAGCCTAGTTCACACAAACAAGAGATAAGATGGCAAAACAGGCCCTGGCCTACAGCACTTCAGACTGCTGGTATAAGACCACATCATTCAATGGTGACCAATCTTTCCACCAAATGTGCCAAACGTCAAGTCCAAAGTCTGAATTACTGCCACTCTAGTGCATGTGTAACATCCCCTTGGCATGACTTTCATAGGCAATCCCAGAGGAAGAAACAATGGGGGGCAAGAGACCCCAGACAAATAACTCCCCCCACTCACCCAATCCCCATTGCTGGACTCTTGTGGTCACTTGAAGGAAAGGCACTTTTCACACACAAATTATAATTGAATCATAAACTGGAAATTAAAATAAGGCTGTAATCCTAAGCATGTTTACTTCATTTCATTTGCTTTCATTTATTACCAATAGCCAAAGCTCTCTGGGCAGTTTACAAAGATTAAAAACCTTTAAAATACAGTATAGTGCATAATATAAAGACAGTTAAAAAACCTGAAACTTAACTTGATCAACTCCAGGGGATGTAGTTCAGAGAAGGTAGTTTAGGATGGGAGTATTAATGTAAAATTTACCATTTTCTCTCCATTAGAAATCTAGTATATGGGACAACACTCCCTCCCAAAATGCACTTTTCCCTCCATTGTGCCCTCATTCGTATGTATTGCTGGTGCCACTACTTACAATTTTGCCTGTAGCCAGTGTGAACAGGCACCAGTAAACAAAGGAGCAGGAGAGGAGAGCAAGAGCACACTTGGTCCAGATTCTGTAACGTAGATAAGCCTTCAAGCCTTTCTGATCCTGTCCAAGAGTGTCCGTGCTATCTGTGGCACTTGTGACATGCATATCATAGCCACTTACTGATGATGTCTCTTCCATAATAAAAGCTTCCTTCAGATAGAAAACTAGATGCCGGGCAAAGGAGCTGTAGCCTAGCCTTTTTTCTAGCTTTGTTTGCACTGTTGCCCACCTGCAATCTGAAATGGTATAGTCCAGGCACAATCTTATCATTTCGTATGCTGTTTTAGATGAACTAGGACGCTATAACATTAATATGTAAAAGAAGTATTCAAGGAAGTCTAGCCACTGCAAAGAAACCTAACTGTAGACTTTTGAAAAAGGCAACAAGAAGGTATCAAATGCTGAATTTCAATAATTAACTTAATGTGTCAGAAAAGAGGCCTTTGACTGAGTAAACTGATAAATAGTACATCATCAGAATGAGAGAGGGCTCACAGACCAATTGGGGGGAAGATGGTGGGACCCCAAATACAAAGATCAACTAACAAGAGTATACAGTGAAATGTACAAATGCATGCAATAAAATTACAACCCTCATCGATAAAATAGGGTGGGGTTTGATCCAGCTATGGAAGGGAAACATTTTGCCTTACTAATCTATTAGAATTATTTTACAATATTACTTAATATAGAGTAGTTCAATCTTGAGAAACCATTTGAAACAAGTAACCTGAGCACACCAAAGAAGATTAATTATTCATTACGTAAGAAACAGTGAACAGATAAAAAGCAGATACGAAAGGGTAGAAATAGATAGCCATCCTTCAAAATGGAAAAGGGTAAAAAGATGCTCTTTTCTTGTTAGTGCAGATTTTAATGATTGTTTGGTACTGCTTCCTATGGGATGGGATGATATGGGCATTATATATGTATTCCTGTTTATATATAGCAGAGCTTGGTCATTTTTGCATTTTTCTATAGCGCACTGGTATACAAGAATATCTTCTTGAAGTTAGAGGAACAGATTCCGGGCAGCATAATGCACAGCTGTTCCAGGATATCATGACTTGCATTATTCCTTTTACCAAAACAGCAGATACTATCATAGTATCTCCCCTCCACAACAAGAAAACTGGAACTGTCTCATTTTCCTTTCCTGAACTGAAATCAGAAATTCTCAGATAGTCAAATTTGTGTAAATATTAAACTAAAATAATACTTTTCATTTTTCTTCACAGTAGCTTCTTACACACACACATACACACACACACACACACACACATATATATACACACACACAAATTAAAATTAAAATTACCCTTTTCCATTATCTTATTTTTTTTTCACCTTGAACATCCACTGTAATTCCATTGGAAGTCAAAGGAATAACACTTGTTGGAACAAAACTGAGCCCCCGCATGCCTGAAAGGTCAACAGCTAACAACCCACTTGATGGTAGCCCTAGTTACATCTTCCAAATATATGATGGGAGAGGCTTGATGACTTTTACTGTACATTAAAATTGTTAACTGTTATTCAGGGTTCTTCATATTGGCTGGGTTCATATAACATGACAACCCATACAAGGCTGAGTATGGATTGTCGTTGAACTGTGGGTTGTTGTGCTGTGTGAACCCAACTGCCCTAACAAACTATGATTTCTTAACCATGACCAACCCACAGTTTACAACGCAACTACAAACCATGGGTTACCTTCATGGGTTGTTCATGGTTAGCAAACCATGGTTTGTTAGCGCAGCCAGGTTCACACAACACAACCACTCATTGTTCCAACCCAACCCACAGTTCAATGACAACCCACATTCAAACCATACTCAACCTTGAGTATGTGTGAACCTAGGCACAGTCTTCAAATGCCTATTTCCAACAGATATTTCATGAATGCAAAAACACACTATGTAATATATTGCTGTTGAGACATGAAATTAGTTTCAAACTAATATTTTTTATTACTATTTATTAACATTTGTATTCCATTATTTCTATAAAGAGCTTGTGATGGCTTATGAAGTGATCTCACACCTGGGCACTGCTCAGGATCAGATTCCTCCCTAGCAAAGAAGTGAGTGTGTTTGGACTGTGGTTGTTTGGGGTTTGATGTAAAATATCAACATTTTGTTTAAAACTCAACAAGATGCATGGGAATACTGACCAAAAACACCCCCCCCCCTAATGTTGCTTTATGAAGTAATCATAGAAAACTTTTTTTAAAATGATAGATGCCAAGACCAGCTTTTAACCTGTACAAACATAAACCTTACAACACTTATAACCTTATATAACTTGCCATAATATATTGTTATTATTGTTATTTCCTTAGCCTCTGGGCTAAGGAAAAACAAACAGAAACCTACTTTTCACGGTAGTACACCATATGGAAACATTACAATCTTACAATTCAATTCCACAGCTGTTCTATGAGCCATTAATGAATGCAAAACAGTTTGTGCTTTGCTACACTGTCACCACGCTACCAACATCTCATCTATTAATGAAAAGCATTTTCACATCCTCCAGTATGAAATATGGTACATATGTTGCATTCTTTTTAATAAACTGCACATGCACTGAGTGCATATATGAGCCACTATTGTGGTCACTGTATGTAACATAATGAGCTACACAGATGTTCCACTATTTTAACTTATAAAAGCCTGTCTGATGGACTCCCTTCACAATAAAATAAAGAAAAAAATGTAGAATTCAAGCTCTTTGCTACAGCACAAGTGCTAGGTTTTTAGATTAACAAACAGATGCACAAAGCAATCAGGTATAGCCATGGGGAAAATCCTTCTTGCCCTCTGGAAGGCCTGCTTACTGTCTCACAGATGGAATTCAAACATGGATTTTTTTTAATAAAGCAGAGGCTGCCACCATTTTGCCAAAGTCCCAAGGAAGATTGAAAAGTGGAACAGTAGAAAACTTATACACTAAATGCAGTGTATTTACACACTAAAACATGCCACTGTCTCCTCCCCAGCATTATCCATTTGTCATGAATTTCCAGGATAATTTCTGTTATTGTACCTCATCTTTCTTTCATGCACTCCCTTCCAAAAATAACTACTTTTCTTCCTTTTAACTTTACAACTAAACGCAGCCAAAGAAAACAGAGAGCGTATCTTAAACAAAGCTTCCAGTTTAAAAGAACAAAAAGCATTAAAGGAATAGGAAGGTTTCTTCTAACTTTGCCTTCCCCAACCTGGTGCCCTCCAGATGTTTTGGATTTCAACTCCCTTCAGTCCCAGCATTGCCAATGGTCAGGAATGCTGGGAGCTGTAATCCAAAATGTCTGGAGGGTACCAGTTTGGAGAAGGTTGTTCTAACTGTATACAAAAATATACCACATTATTTAAAGCTATAAGGCCACACATCATTGTAATACTTCATAAGCATACATTTAAATAAGTCACGTCACTGTAATATTTTGTAAACCTACATTTAATAAGTCAAACTACTAAGAATGAGAATTCAGCTGAGTTTAAGCTCAAGCTCGATCAGGTGCCTACTGACACTGTTTTCGTGCCTGATGATTGCTACTGAAAGAGACAATATTAGGGATTACTTACTGCATAAATAATCAAAGTAAACAATACTCTTTATAATTTCAACAGAACTTTCTATTTGCAAATGGCTTTTACAATCTTTACTGTGTGATTTTACAACAGTCTATGTGGCAGATCACTGTTATTCCCTGCTTATCGATGCTCAGATGACAATGTCACCTGTGCATCAATTAAAAATCATTTTAAATAAATTAAATTTTAAATTAAAAATGGTGGCCAAATCAACCATTCACCAGCTGCACCCTGTCCTGAAGAAATCAGATCTAGCTTCAATTGTTCATGCCTTACTCACTTCCAGGTTGGATTACTGTCATGCACTTTATGTGGGGCTACCCTTGAAGACAGTCTGGAGACTTTACGTGGTTCAGATACTATGATAAGACTTGCCTGGGCTTAACAGGATGGACCGTATTATGTAAATTCTGTTCTAGCTTCACTGACTACCAATGTGTTTCCAGGCCCAATTCAAGGTACTGACTTTAGCCTCTGAAGCCTTAAAGAATCTGGGAACAGAGTATCACAAGAATCCCCTTCTCCCAAATGAAACATAAAACATAAAAGCGAAATATAAACATAAAATATAAAATCCTGAAAGAAATATTCTCAGGTTATTGATGGATAATTGAGGCGCACAGTGATTTTCCCACGACTGTGTAATGAGTCCATGCCAGAGATTAAATCTGAACCCAGAGCTTCCAACTCGAAGTCAAACTTTCTAGCACATTGGCTGTCACAGAATAAGTAAAAAGCAGCCCAATATAATGCAGAGGCGGGACCTATTTATACTGAAACTGATACTAGCCTTTTTCCCTTTCCAATGACCATAATGCATGATGAAAAAGTTCAAAACTGAGTTCTGTACCTTTAACACATAAAGTTAGTGACTCTGCTACGGAATCACCATCAAAAAGGATGCCTTGCATTCATCACTCCATCAGGTTTGTTCAGGGCTCCAAGCCACACTTCAGAGTTCAACACTGATCTGACTACTAGCGTGATTTTTGGGTGCCTGTTTGCAGATGCAGTGGAGTTATCAATTCGAACAGACACACAATCCGGGTCCAATGTCACTTCTCCTCATTATGTTAATAGTTAATACATGCAAATGAAAACACTCTAGCAATTTGATTTCTTTGAAGATAGTTTGCATATTGTCTTACCCATAATGACTGTACACTTCTCTCAGCCTCGATTTATGCAAGGCTAGTTTAGTTCATTTTTATCAGCTCAAGTTCATTTTGGCTGCTACTGGAATGTATGTGCGTGTTTTCTTTTTTACCTTTCACCTAATTACCATTCAGGTACCATAAGCAGATTTTTCATGCTATTGGTGTTTTTCTTAATTAAGAAACAAATGAATTTTCCCTAGCAAAAAAAGATGGAACAACAGAATAAGATGCCAGAGGCTGATGTTCTGCTTCTTAATTGAAGCTGTTCCATTGTTAGGTGTCTGTTGTGAAAGGGCAGAAGTGTCATGAGTTTACTGTGAATGGTATATAAATAACAGCTATAAGCAGTAGCGTTAAAGTTAGGAGTGAAAACAGGAACATCAGCTTTCCATAGACAGAACACCCTTGTTCTCAAATGCAAAATGTTATTGAAAATACGCTATTTCTTTATATTCAAAAGGTCTGTGGTTCTAATCCCAGCCCAGAGAGAAGTGTTTCATTTTCTTTGGTCTATTATCTCCACCATGCTTGTGTGCTCATGGTGTTCAGCTGAGGAAGCAACCAGAGACCCCAGTGAGAAGGATTCCATCTCTGCTATTTCATCCTTCCAGCAAATTATTTCTATTCATTTATTGGTTATAAAAGGTTTTTCCTCCTTCTACATCCTGCCCCTCTCTCTATATATATTATATTATATTATATTATATTATATTATATTTGCATGTAAAGCGGTAAAGTCAATCATGCTCGACATGCACATTCTTCCATCATGGTATAATAAACATGGAGCTATTGCCAGAACTTGCAGTTCTGTATCAAATTCCCCCTGCCTCCTAACATCTAGTACAATTTACCCTGGTTTTTTATGTCATCATGCACAGTATTTCCTTGCCCCTTCCACAGCATTAGCTGCCACTGGCAAGAGTAGGTATACAGTGTAATGAGACATGGGATGAGTTGTAACAGACATTACAGAGAGAAAGAGGGGGATTCAAGATTTTGCATCACAATATAAAGTCAAATTCTGTCTTTGTTCATGACACTATAAACTCAAACAAGGGTCAGAGAATCATAGAGCTGGACGGTTATCTAGTTCACCTACTGCCAATGAGGGACATCTGCTACTATAGTATCCTTAATAGGTCACAATCAAGTCTCTGTTGAAAAACATCTACTGAAAGAGAGCCCACCACCTTCCGCTCCACTGTCAAATAACTCATACTGTCAGGAAGTTCTTCCTAGTCTAAATCACTTTTCTTGTAATTTGAATTGGTTTGGGTCCTACCCTCTGGAACAGCTGAAAACGTATTTGCTCCATCAAAACTCAAAATTCTGTTGCAGGAAGAAAAGAATCAAAAGAGATTTGCTAGTAGGGATGGATACATCATTCTATTTCTGGTCCATGTCAGTGTAGTGTGTGCTCACTCATAACTCCATCCATCTCATTTCTGCATTTATCTGCAATTTTAAAAAATCTGAACAAAAGTTTGTATTGAAATACTTCTTTGAACTAATTTTCTTACAAAATACCACTTCTCTCAAATATGCATTTCTCTATATATATTATCCTAAAACAAGCAATTTTAACACGTTTTAGTATGTTTGCAAGCCTAAAACTGCATCGCAAAACTCAAAGAACTGCAAAAACCAAAGGATAACTGCTTTCTGATGTCCATATTAGTCTGGGAAATACAGATCAGGTCAGTTCATTTTGAAATGTAGAACAAACAAAATCCTCGAGCATCCCCATTTACAAAATCCTCGAGCATCCCTCTTCAGCACAGGCAGCGCCATGACAACTCATTTGTCCTGTCCATATTACGCCCAAACACAAATTTGTCACAAAAACTGGGCAGGGCATGCTCCCAAGGACAGTGGAATGACACATCCAAAAGCCAGCATACCCAGAAAATAATCTGAGTGTTATTAATGCAAAGACATATAAAGTTAGTCCAGAAGAATACTGTTCATATTGAATCATAAACTTACCCCTTTCTCACTTGTGGCTTAGAACTAATTCCCAGAACACCAGTGTGATGCCCACTCTATCACTTCCTACAAATCCCTCCTCAATCACTACCTTTTCCATGAAGCCTTTAGCACAGCTCCCTCATTCCCATGCCCCATTGTAACTTAATGTGTACACATGTATAACTGAAGCATGTACTGAAACAGTTGCATATTGCTTCGCGGTTTACTCCTGCCTTTCCTTCCCTTTCCTTCCTCTGTCATTTCCCATGTACAGAATTTTAGATTATAAACTACTCTTATACTCCGTAAAACCCACCACGCGCACTGATGATGCTATATAAATAACTTGTGTTCTTCTTCTTCTTCGTAGAAAATGTGGTACCCAAGACTTAAATTCCTTAGTATCTTAAATAATTCTTGTTATATTTAAGAGGCGTTACACAATCATAATTGCCAACTGATGAATCAGTGGCAAAATTCCCATTAATTTTAATGGATCTGGATGGCACCCAATAGTAATTAGCCACTAGCATGACAGAAGGAAAAAAACAATTATATGAAAGCAAGGTGGAGAACTGTCACTCAGGAAAGACAGAAGTAGAGGAGGGCTGAGTTCGATATTATCCATCGTTCTGGAAGATATACACACACACACACACACACACCCATTCAACTACTGAAATGGATTGCCCCATTTCTAGAAAATGAAGACCTTTGTCTGTCATCTTCCCTCTTTTACAGACATAGGGCTATGGAATGCAGCTTCCTGTTTAACAATAATACTGTGCAATAAGCATCACCATCATTGCCAGAACCAAATGCCAAAAATGCAGGGTATGTGTCATAAATGTATTTTGAAATGAGAACTATGGGACGTGTGAGAAGAGAATCTTTTCTCATCCACTTCCTTCCTGTAAATCTGTGTGTGTGTGTTCTGTAATGCAGAGTCAAATCTAATATATACAAGGCTTCTGATATGCTGCTTGTATTTAATTTCTAGCATGACACAATCTAACATTTTTTCAAAATATTATCCACTTTAAAAACTGTACATAAGAAATCATTTTAGCAAAAGTTAAAGTCAATGTTCTCCCATCATTTGCCACAGATATTAACTCTGTTGACATCAGTGTAGACACCTCTGCTTAACACTAGCATAAAGTATCAGGAGAACGAAGCCCAATGTATCAGTTGTTCAGTAATTAATTACACAGAGCTGTAATTACTGTTTGCCAATGGAACCATACACTAGTAGCCTCCCCACGATAAAAAAAAACAAGGCTTCTTTAATTTTTCAACCACTGGGTTCTCTCTGTTGCACTTTCAGCTTCATCCCCCACCCCCCGTCAGTCTCTGACCTCCTTGCTTGGTGTCTCTGCCAAATTCTTGGCACTGAAAGTGAGGGGGAAGAGGCCATACCATAAGCGTGTTGATAATGAGGAGATAGAAATAGCAAACCAGCTGGATTGCCCTAATAAAGTATGTCTGGGATTCAGAGACACAACAACTCACTGCTCATGTAACTGTACTGTGCATTTAACCCTCTGAATTCTAGTTTGAGACATTTCCATGATCCCGAGTTCCACGTATTGGAAGAATGCACCCCAGCTTCAGCAAATGCTATCTGTAGCCTCTGATTAACAGTTAATTTTATTAATTTTATTTATTCAGGCATTTATAAGCTGTATTCTCTGCCAAATGGCACCCAAATCAGCATAAAACAACTCACAGAGCATAACTGCATAAACCAACTTGCAGAGGGGTAGATGTAGTAAGTCTGTTGCAGCAAAAGCAAGAGCCTCATGGCACCTTAACAGCTAACAAAGTTATTAAGGCATAAGCATCCATAGATTTATGGGCAGATGGTAGATCTCCAAATTTTTGGACTTCAACTCCCAGAAGCCCCAGCCAGCATGGCCAATGGTCAGGAAGGCTGGGAGATGAAGTAGAAAACATCTGGAGACATATTTTTTGCCCATCTCTGGACTAGAGTCCATTTCACTCTAATCCCCACTTCACTCTAGTCTAAAAAAACCTTTACCATAATAAATGTGTTTTGGTTGAATCCAGAATTATTTTCCTCCCGTGAAAGGAAAGTTCCAGCCGTTTACTGAAGCAGAAGAGTATTTCCACTGGCAGAACAGGGGCGGAGGCACTTTTCTGTTGCAGCCCCCTATGCCCCCCTCCCCATTTGTTCTGGATAATTTAGGAATCCTCCAGAACAACAGCATGGGAGGTGCTGCAGAGGGAGAGAGAATTGTTGAAAATTGCCTCTCCGCACCCTTCTGCTGGCTAGAGTGTCCTGAGTGGAATTCCACTGATGGGAGCAAACACTGGATACAATCCTTAGGACGCATTCCTATGCATGTTTTGTGAACCTCCCAGAGGGCTTTGGCTATTGGGAAGTACAGAAATGAAATAAATACATAAATAGAATGCATGTTTAGATAGACAAAAGCCCTACAACAAATATCCATGGTTTTCCCTTTCTGAAGCAAAATTAAACTGGCACATTTGCAATTACACATAGATGCCCCTAATGAAGGTTTCTATCCAGAGTTACACAAGCAGAAGCCCGGGGAATTCTGTAATGGGGCACTCTGGGTGGGGGGCCCTCCACACTACACTTCCTGAAAAGTCGCTCCTGAAGACAACTGGACAGAGACAACTTGTGTGAGAAGAGAATAACAAAAAGGATGAGCACACCACCCAGCCGTTTGATAGGGGAGAATGATGAACAGCAACTTGACACCAGGCACAATAACGAAGAGGCCAGCAGGGAAGGTCCAAGACACTTCGTTGCTTGAAGTGAAGGACAAGTTGGCACAAATACCCCTTCCATGTACCCACGCTGACCAGACTGGCAGTTGAATCTCACTTAAACCACTGACAATGGGGCAGGGTCCTCCACCGCACCTGAGGGGAACAGGCTACCTTAGGGGGCTCTGGGCAGATGGTAGATCTCCAAATCTCCACAAGGCACACAAGCTCTGTCCTCCAACACCTCACCATCTCTCCCTGCCTCCTACGGTAGTTGCCACACTCTGCTAACGGTAGGGCCAGTCCTGGTGGCAAGGATTTTGAACAGGGAATGATGTGCACTTATGCTAGGATGCAACGGGTGCAAAATATCTATAAGGGAAAAATTCTACCCTTGCAAAAATTCCGTATCTGCTTTAGCTGATCCATATCCTGAACCTTCACTCTAATGCTTCTGTAGGAAGTAGAAACCACTTAAAAAGCACATGGTCTCCACATGGTTACCATCATAGGCCAGTGGGGGGGGGGGCTAAATCAAACAAAGACCCAGCTGAAATTAAGCTTAATTATATCAGAACATTAAGTTATTTAGGGTGCAATCCTATGGGGATAGGCGGCCGCCTCCGAACTCGGGGGCGACCACCTATCCAATGCAGGGCAGGAGAAGCACGGAGGGGATGGCTAGACAGCCAATTTTGGCTGTCTAGCTACAGGAAGGCAGAGCAGGGGAAGCTGCCAGATGACACATAGGATGTGTCATACTGGCATTTCCACCTTCCCCGCCTCAGAATGCCCCCCGAATGCCCTGTTTTTGCCGCTCTTCTCTAGTGAAGGCTAAACATACCCAGTTCTTTCAGTCTCTCCTCATAGGACTTTGTTTCCAATCCCCTGATCATTTTCATTACCCTCCTCCGAACCCTCTCCAGTTTGTGTCCATCCTTCTTAAGGTATGGTGCCCAGAACTGGACACAGTACTCCAGATGAGGCCTAACCAGTGCTGAGTAGAGGAGAACTAGTACTTCACGTGATTTGGAAGCTGTGCTTCTATTAATGCAGCCCAAAATAGCATTTGCCTTTTTTGCAGCCATATCACATTGTTGGCTCATATTCAGCTTCTGATCTACAACAATTGCAAGATCCTTCTTGCTTGTAGTATTGTTAAACCAAGTATCCCCCATCTTGTAACTGAGCATTGGTTTCTTTTTCCTAGGTGCAGAACTTGGCATTTCTCCCTATGAAATGTCATTCTGTTGTTTTCAACCCAGCACTCCAGCCGATCAAGGTCACTTTGAATTTTGTTTCTATCTTCCAAAGTATTAGCTATAACACCCACTTTTGTGTCATCTGCAAATCTGATTAGCATTCCCTGCACCTCCTCATCCAAGTCATTAATAAAAATGCTGAAGAACACTGAGCCCAGGACTGAGCCCTTCAGTACCCTGCTCATTACCTCTCCCCAGTTTGAGAAGATCCCATCGATAAGCACTCTTACAGTCCGATTCTGAAGCCAAATGTGGATCCACCGGATCGTTGTTTCATCTAGCCCACTTTGAGCTAGTTTGCTCATCAGAATCTCATGGGGCACTTTGTCAAAAGCTTTGCTGAAGTCGAAGTATATTATGTCCACATCATTCTCACAGTCCACAAGGGAGGTTACTTGATCAAAAAATGAGATCAGATTAATCTGGCAGAATTTGTTCTTGACAAATCCATGTTGGCTTCGAGTAATCACTGCATTGTTTTCAAGGTGCTTACACATTGATTGCTTTATAATTTGCTCCAGGATTTTCCCAGGGATTGATGTCAGACTGACTGGTTCCCAGGTTCCTCCTTTTCGCCCTTTTTGAAGATAGGGGCAACATTAGCCCTCTTCCAGTCATCTGGCACTCCACCCGTCCTCCATGATTTCTCAAAGATAATAGGCAGTGGTTCTGAGAATTCTTCTGCCAGTTCCTTTATTACTCTAGGATGCAGTTCATCTGGCCCTGGAGATTTGAACTTATTCAAAGTAATTAGGTGTTCCTTGATCTATCAATCTCAAGCTGCAATCCTGCCCCTTCAGACTGTATTTCGCCTGTGCTAGGGACTCATAGACCCGCTTTCGGGAAAAGACTCAGCCAAAGTAGGAATTGAGCACTTCTGCCTTTTCTTTGTCATCTGTTATCATTTTGCCATCCTCAATGAATAGCTGAACCACAATTTCTTTCCTCTGTCTTTTACCTCGCACATATCTGAAGAAAGCCTTTTGTGTTGCTTTTAGCATCCCTCACTAACCTCAGCTCCTTCTCGGCTTTAGCCTTCCTGATACCATCCCTGCAATTCTGTACTACCTGCCTGTACTCTTCCATTGTAGCTTGGCCTTCCTTCCACTTCCTATATGTGTCCTTTTTTGTTTTCAGTTCATCTCTAAGCTTTTTGTGAAGTCACATTAGCTTTTACTGTTGTACTCCACCTTTTGTTGTTTTTGTTGGAATTGTCTATAACTGTGCCTTTAGAATTTCCTTTTTTAAAAACTCCCTCCCCTCTTGGACTCCTGTTCTCATTAGAGTTGCTTGCCATGGGACCTTACTAATCATTGTTCTGAGTTTATTAAAATTGGCTTTCCTAAAATCCAGGATACGCATTTGGCTACACATGGCTCCTGCTTCCTTTAGAACCAAGAACTCAAATATAACATGGTCACTTTCCCCCAGACTTCCCGTAACTGCTACTTTATCCACTAGGTCATCCCTGTTGCTTAGAATTAAGTCAAGGATAGCTAATCCTCTAGTACCTTCCTCCACTTTCTGTAGGAAGAGGTTATCAGCAACTAGGGATGTCGCAAGCATCTGTCCAGGGGATGGAGTCCAACAGACTTCCCCCTGTTCGGCCCTCCAGACTCGGCTCACCGAGCCCCCACACACCAAGCTGCCAGGACTTACAGTCCCGCCCGCGAGCGCCCACAGCCAAGTCGCAAGTGGCAGCTTCCAATTTTTCGTAAATTAAATCTTGCGCACAATGGCCGGCTATCTCCAGCAGGCCGTTATGTGCAAGAATTAATTAAAAGGAAAAAAAAGTTGCTGTGGGCACACAGCTGGGAGGGAACGCTCCTTTCTTCCCCTCCCCTCCCATCTTAGATCCTGTGAAGGCAGCATCTTGATGGGAGGAGGGAGACAAAATGGAAGCCCCTCTCACTGCCCTCCTCCCATCAAGCTGCTGCCCCCACGTAGCTGGCCCGGGAAGAAAGTGGGAGATAGAAATGTTCCTTCCTCCTAGGGGTGGACGAAAGTCACTTACCTGTCCTCAAAGCTTTTCGCAGCGGGGGGAAGGCGCTTCGCTGCTCCCCCCGCGAAGTTCAGGCCGGGGGGGGGGGCTTCCCGCCTCGCCCGGCCGAAATTCAGACCGGGGAGGAGGCGCCTTGCCTCGCCCGGCCGCAAACTAAAAAGTTAAAAAAAAAAACAAAAACGCCCCCGTGATAGGCTACGTGACGATTAACGTAGCCTATCATGGCTAGATCTGCAAAGTCAGCCGTGATAGGCTACATTAATCGTCATGTAGACTATCACAGGTGACTTTAAAAAAAAAAAAAAGCGCGTACACAAATGGCGGCCCCCATAGGGAGCCGCCATTCGCGTTCCTTATTTGGTCGCTGTAGTCTACATAAATCTTTATGTAGACTACGGCGAAAATAAGGGCAACGCAAATAGCGTTGCCCTTATTTTCGCCGTAGTCTACATAAATCTTTACGTAGACTACAGCAACCAAATAAGGAACGTGAATGGCGGCTCCCTATGGGGGCCGCCATTAGCCATACGCGCTTTTTTTTTTTTTAAGTCACCCGTGATAGGCTACCTGACGATTTACGTAGCCTATCACGGCTGACTTTGCAAATCTAGCCGTGATAGGCTACGTTAATCGTCACGTAGCCTATCACGGGGGCGTTTTTTTTTTTTTCTTTTATTGGAATGACAGCGGCGGCAGCCGGTCGAAAGACCGGCTGCTGCTCCCGCCCCGGACAAACACCCACCGACCCGCCGGCCGGACCCGCCGCCAGGAGGGACATTCGCCAAAGGTAAGTCCCATCCCGGGGGGGGTGCGGGGGGCGGAGGGGTGCGGAGAATTTCTCCCCGAAACTTGTTCGGGGGGCTGAACACGTTGGCGCTTGGCCCCCCGAAGTTTCGGGGAGAAATTCTCCACCATCCCTACTTCCTCCCCATCCCAGCTACGCTAGCCCTGGCTGCACCAGGGCTTTTCTTCCCCATGCCCAGCCCTTGACAGTGCTCTTGCCCAGGCCTCTTCTAGCATAGCGTAGGCCAGGGCAAGAGCACTGGGGGCTGGCCACCAAGGCCCTTCTTCCCCGCACCCAGCCCTTGACAGCCAGCGCGAGGAAGAAGGGGGATGGCAGCACCCCAGTGCTCTCGCCCTGGCCTCCTCTAGAGTAGGCCAGGGCAAGAGCATTGGAGTTGGCCACACTGAGGACTCAGCAATCAAGCCCTTGTGCGCATAAAGCACAATGGCTTGACTGGAGTCCGGCGCTTGCTGGGCTCTTGCAAACCACCAGCCGGCTCGTGTCTCAGCGTGACCAGGGGCAGGCAGTGGACGGGGATCAGACAAGTGGGTCACAGGGCGGACCCAGGTGAGTTCGCACATCTGTATCAGCAACACAAGTCAGGAATTTCTTGGAGGGGCCATGTTTTGCAGAATTTGTCTTCCAACAAATATCGGGGAAACTGAAGTCCCCCATTACTACAACATCATGCTTCCTTGAAACATTGGCAATTTGCTTTTCAAAAGTTTCATACTCATCCTCTCCTTGATTGGGTGGCTGGTAGTAGACTCCAACCACCATGTTCCTTTTATTCTTTGCTCCATTTATTTTAACCCAGATGCTCTCTCTGGGGCTACCAAGCTCATTCTCCTGTATTTCCGTGCAGAGATATGCATTTTTAACATATAGTGCAACTCCACTTCCCTTTCTGTTCCTTCTGTTCTTTTTGAACAAGTTACATCCTTCAATTGCTGTATTCCAATCACCAAGTTTCAATTCCACCTATCAAGTCATAATCAAGTTCCTCCTATATTAAGAGTTCAAGTTTGTTCTGTTTGTTTCCCATTCTCTGGCATAAGCATAGAGACATCAAAGACCATGTGGTTTATAGTCTGACTTTCTTCCTACATATTTGTGAAGACTATTACTACTAGAATTAAGTGCTACTGAGTGCTACTAGAGCTGTTCTCTCCATTGTGGTGCATGAGCCTTTGTCCATTGTTACCCCCAACTTTACGCCTCCCTCCCCCGTAGGATTCAGTTTAAAGCCCTCCTGAAGTTCTTCACGCTGTGGCCAAACACATTCTTCCCAGCCCTTGTGAGGTGCAATCCATCCTTTGTCAACAGTCGATCTTCCACGAAGTATAGCCCATGGTCCCAGAATCCAAATCTCTTGCGTCAGCACCGCCTTTGTAGCCAGTTATTCACCCAGAGTATTTTCTTTCCCTTTCTGTCCCTCTTCTAACTACTGGAAAGATGGATGAGAAAACTATCTGGGCCCCAAAGTTCTTGAGTTTCCTTCCCAAAACTTCAAAGTCTGATGTGATTTCTTCGTAGCTCCGCTTGACAGTATCATTTGTTCCCACATGGATGAAAAGAAAGCAATACCTGCCAGTGGGCTTTATGAGCATAGGACATGTCTTTAATCCGTCCTCCTGGGAGACAGGATACCGGGCGAGTCCATGGGTCTTCGCAACATACTTGGGTTTCAACCCCACACAGCAAGGCGTCTCACTCTACTACTACTCTTCTTATTGTTGTAGGCCTTGGTTTCATTGCCTCTGCTTGACTGACCTTCAGCCTCTTGCTCGATCTCATGCGGAGTAATTTTTTTCTGCAGGCTGTCCTCCAGTCTCATCCTCAAGTACCTGAAAACAGTTCCATAGTTCCACTGCTTCCACTGGTGCAGAATGGCTTCTAGTTCTTCTGTCACCCTTTTCCAATTAGTATCATAATTGGTAGAACACTTTTGGTATTTCATTGCATACAAGATGTTATTCCATTACTACTGGCAATGCAACACTCTACTATGCCGCCAGTGAATAACATTTCTGTTGCAGGATTGTCTTGCTCCTTATTGTTATTTCCTAAAGTTCTTCTGTTACCAGTGTTTTGCATTTACCATTAGATCTAGCCATCATGTTTCCAACACACCTCTGCTCGCTGCCAAAAGCAGTCCAGCCCTAAACTTCTGGACACTGGACTTTTTCTCAACCCTCCTCCCTTACATTTCATTTGCCCTTAGGTCCTCACAACTGTATAATCTGTCTCCATAACATCAGAATTACAACCTTTGTTAAGTGTTAACAAGTGTTAAGTTTGTTAAGTGTGCAATTTAAGTCTATATATGCTTATGTTTTGTTTCCTTCCTTGTTCCTCTTTCCATGTTTTGTCCCCTCCCCCATTTACACCTGGAACCTTCAAGACAGGGGCCAATTTGTGTGTATTTTTAATGCCTGTCATGTGTTACCCATTTTGAGACATTAGGATGGAGCAGGCTACAAATGGAAATCAACAAACAAGCAAGGATTTGCTCATGTATACAGCAGTTACCAACAGTAGCAGTATATTACAACTATGCACTGGTGAGCAGTGTTGAGTGAAAGAAGGCACGTGCAGAATGGTTCTCCAAGGTCTCAGCATGGCTCTACCCACACCTCTAGGCACCCATTTGGACACCTCATGATACAGCTTGATTATACATTCTTCTAGGGCAGGTCTATATACTTCTCTGGGCAGCAGCCAAACTCTGGCCTTACTGTGGTTCCATTTCTGCTCCATCAATGTGTGCCAGTTAGCCTTCTTGCTAGTTCCATTTTCTCCCATTTCTTGTCTGCTCTCTGGTGACAGCCTAGCTCCAGGTCCCCAACATATTTTTCATTTAAGGTATCTTGGACTACAAAAGTACTCTGCTCTGGACTAATAAGTATATGAACTTAGAAACAGAGGAAGCTATCTTATACTGGGTCACAACATTGATCCATCTCACCCAAAATTGTCTACACTGAATGGCAGCAGCTGTCCAGGATGTCAAACAGGGGTCTTTCCTAGCCTTTCCTAGGGATGCCAGGGATTGAATCTGGGACCTTTTGCATGCAAAGCACATGTTCTGCCACTGAACTACAGCACCTGAGCACTCTATCAAACTCCAGGCCCAATTTTGCTAGGACTTCTCATTCACACTTTTATGCTTGGCTGACTATGACCAAGTACTGACACTAAAAGATCTGAGTGATCTTTAAACAACACCATACAGACTACCTGCTCCTGATCCTTTCCTTTTCCTGTGTCCCTCCTGCCTGCACAGCAAAAGTGAGAGTAAGGATCACTCACTGAGCTATATTCATTTTCTGCTAGAAAAACTTATGCATATATATGCATATGGATGCTCAAAAGTTTGAGGTTCTTTGAATACTTCTCCAAATTATTTAACTACATTGTCATTCACGTCTACATTATCTATGGTCATTTAATCCAGGAGTGGTCAACTGAAGGGCCATTTATCATACCCAACTTCCCCTTTTTTCTCCTAGAATGGCTGTCCTATGAGTGTGTCACAGCAATGTGAACAACCAAATTCAACCCCACAAATGGCTTGCTTGAAAGCATCCCCATGAAAAATTTGCTATATTTGATGATGGTTTCAAAAATTGACCTTCTCTCTAATGTCAATTAGAGGGAAGGTCACATTCAAGAAAACCTTTTCCCACATGAAACTTGAAAATGTAACTGTTATTACTGCAATATCACAATATAGCACTCCACAGGCTAAACATTGCTTGTCCACATCGTTACCTTAAAGTATGGAGACAAGATTTTCTTCATATAAAGTTCCCCAACAATAAAGTTTACATGTGTTACTGGACTAAAGGTGCAATCCTAGACTGAACATATGCCAAGTGAAGGTTCTAAGATTCAACAGATCTGCCACCACAAAAATAGATATGCTGGGGAGTGCAAGAAATTTTCCCCCTATTTACTTCACTGGGTGGGTGGAAATTAAAAAATAGTCACCCTCGTATCCATGACTGCCTTACTCACATCGCTACAACAGAGCAAAGGATATGGCAGAAATCAACAACCAGTCATAGCACACACCCCACTGGTATATAAATGCAATACAGGAGACCACGGGTCTGATGATACACATATAGCATCAGACTGTAGCCTGTTCGCATATAATGATAACCCAGTGTATGAATTGAGTATGGGTTGTCCTTGAATCATGGGTTGTTTCTGAATTGTAGGTTGTCATTACATGCAAACCCCGCACTATAATTTAACTATGGGTTAAATTACAATTTATCAGGACTAGAACCCATGGTTTGCTGTTGAGTTGTGAACTCTGGATTGTTCATGGTTAATAACCCATAGTTAAACCATAGAGCAGGATTTGCACATAACAACAACCCACAATTCAACATCAACCCATACTCAACTGGTATGCTGGGATGTCATCATGTGCTAATGTGCCAGGTCTCTATCTCTCTGGTCACAGGTCATGCACATTTAGAGCTCACATGGATGAACTTTTGGTCATGAGAAAAATGAGAAGGGCACTTTGCACACAAAGGAAGTATCCTGCACAAACAACCTGTGTTCAGAACACTCCTACAAACTTGACCACACTGCTTACACTTCTCTTCCTAGAACCCCTAACAAGCCTCAGGACTCCAGATACAAACCCCAATACCAAACTCCACTCTACTCCAACTGGGGGTGCCAGGACAAAGCACCCCACACAAGTAAGCAAAGGAAGGGGGAACACATTCTAGAATGTATAACTCAGGCAAATGCATCCTATATCTCCCCTCCACTCGTTTTGCTCTATGTGAATACTGTGACCTGTCTGAACTGTGTTGCTCTCAACACTTTTCCCACCCACCCCTGCCTGCAAGAGAAGGAAGCAGTGTCTCCCTCAGACAGGGGAGGCAGTCATCCCCACACACATAAGCTCTCTGTTGGCAAAGGCCATGCACTGTAGTCCAACTACTGCCACTGCTGGCCAAACACTCATGAGAACATTTGCCTTGCATGATCACATCCTTGAACAGAACAAACAGCCACTACACACCCAAGGGGAAAAGATATGTATACTCAGTTACTGCAATCTCCCGCACAACAGGCTGAAGGCTAAAGCATGCGCATAGGCAGAGCGCTTAGATAGTACCACTCCCTCACAAACACCTGTGCATCATGATTCATGAACTGTGGGCTCCAATTGCTAACTAGTGCTCATTGCTCTCTGTCTCTCTCCTTCAATGGTAGTTATCTGCTACTGTGGCAGAGTGGTCAGGGAGTGCTCTGTGGTTTCATGTCCTTGGAGCTTCCTCTCTTTTGCCCCTGACGTGAACATGTCAGGGGCAAAACACTATTTTCCTGCCAGGGTGGGTCTTGAATCCTTCTTCCCAGGGAGTGCTGTGTTGGCTCTCTGCAGGCATCTTGCCCAAGAAAGCTATGGGGGTACTATGCTGTGTGGGGTTTCCTCTTCCTCTTGGTGTGTTGTGCTCCAAAACAGTGGTTTTGAAGAGCACAAGACCCCTGCCTGGAGGGATGCCTAAAGACTGGCAGTAGTAGGGTTGTTGATTGCATCACTGGGGCTAATGGAGGGGGGTTACTGTGACATCATTTTGCATGTTATGTGATGAGTGTTCACTGGCTCCCTCTGTGTATGACTGCCATGTGGGAGTATTCGTCAGCACAGTCCCTGAATGGACATTGCTGATTTTTCCAGGGATGCCAAAGGTGTGTCTACTATTTTTATGCTATTTTGTATTTTCTGGCAGTGGTTTTCCCCCCTCCCCTCCCAGACTGATCACACACTGGCTATGGCAGCTCCGGCAGCATATCTCCAGTTCCGGCATAATGTGAGTATAGGATTGTTCTGTAACTCCAAAAAAAAAGTCATCCAACTGGTTACATATGTTATATTTTTGATAAATTCAAACTTTCATTTTTCAAGATGCCAGGGCCAGGCATCACCATTTGTTTCTATATATATCTCCTCCCTTGTGCCAATTCTATCACATCTCCATATCTACTTCTTTTTAAAGTTAATTCACTGGAAATCAATATGCTTCACTAACAGTCATGTTTTATTTCACTTCTATCAGAAAAAAGATTTATTATGACTTTTGAAAGTGAAAGTTTTCATAGTTGAATTCATATACGTTTCTTCTGCAGGTTTACACTTTTACTCCCACTATTGGTTTTACTCCCAGTATATGGCTATGTATATTATAAGGCAATTACAGAGAAGAAAATATTGGAAGTAATTCAAGGATACAGCATCCTTAATAAGGTGATAATAAGGGCAACTTATTGGTGCTGGGTCAATTTTTTTTTTTAAGAAAAATCTCTGAATAGAAGTCTAGTTAAAAAAAATGACAGCATTCTTAAAATCATTCAGACTGTAAAACATCTGATATGTGTGAAAGATGAACTGTTTCTGACACAGCAAGCAGCACAGAATTCAGAACTTAGGATAACAACCTAGGATAGATAAACCTCTTTTGCAAGATGGTGCCTGAATTAGCATGACATTGAAATCTAAGACACAGAGCATATTTCCAAGACAAAACTCCACACCACTAGTAGGAGGTTAATAAAACAGGCAACGCACATGTTGAAACTACAGAGCTACCTCTGTAGAAAGCAACATCCGTCCCGTCTCCTTATGATCTTAAAATAAAGATCCTAATCTTCAGTGAAGCACTTGTGTAGATCATTTAGCAGAAAAAAGTAATTTGCTATAGGAAGGCTCTTTTACTGTGCATTAAGCTCTGAGAAGTATATTTTCTAGGAATTCAATCTTTATTGAATCATTTACAATGCAAGTGTGAACACACTATATTGTGGTTCAACTATAAAGTGCGCATTCACATGTCTAGTTTTCTTTTTTAGACTTTAACTTACTAGCTTCAGTAAATCAGTTGGGGCGACATACAGAGTTCCCAAAGGTTGATACACTCCACTTAAATTTGATTTTTACCAATGTCTTATAGGATGGCCCCAGTAATTAAAGGACCATCACCCAATCAAGCCTGTTTCTGAGCTTACATACTGTAAAATGGAACTGCAGTACATCCCACTCTGATGCAAAACCCGTTGTTAGTAATATTTTCTCTAATTCCCTTTTTATTTGTTGTATCAATATAATCAGAAAGGCAATTTAATACTCACTGAATGACTATGTTACTTTAATTTGTGTGCATTAATATCTCAGTTAAAGAATTAAATGGGGGATATGAAAACAATGCCTAAAATAATAAATAAAATGTATCCATGGTAAAGTAAGTAAAAAGTATCTATGGTAAGATAACGGGGGCCGGGGGGGTTGTAAAGGGGATTTATGTCCATTTGGAACTAGAGAGAGGTTTCCAAACATTGTGTTAAAAATATTCACCTTGTAAGATCTATTTTAATTTTAAAACTTTGGTAAGTGGTTTAGTTTTTCTCAGATATTATTAAAAAGTTCCTGCAATGAAAGCAAGTTGCAATGGCTAATTCAGAAAACCACAGAGAATTAAAAGTATTTTGGTAGGCACCATGTTATAGCTGAATTTTCAAATACAAATACATACAGAGAATTATGAACCTAACAGCATTCACTGGAAAATGGAACATCCTGGATAGAACATTTTGACATGCTTTTCTACACTAAACGTTTGTGACTATATATTAATGAACCGGTACACAAATAGTGTGAATATACTGAAAAGCTAAAATCCTAAGCGTACTCAGTCCCAATGAACTCAGTGGGAATTAATACTGAATAAATATGTTTAGGAACAAGCTGCAAAAGACCCAATCAATTTCTTGACCTAAAAGTTAATAAAATATTGTATAATGCCATTTGTTTTAGTAGAGTTGTGCTATTATGAAAAAGCATAACATGAGAACTCAGATATTCAATGCAATGTTTTCTTCTTTTTTTGTCCTATAACTTCAGCAATCTGGCAGTAGTTGACCACCACTGGAAAAACAGCATTTCCCAACTAGAAAAAAGAAAGTTTTCACATGTCTTTGTGTTGTGAATGTATGTTTAAAAGATGCTTTTCAAACTTGAGCTTCAATGTTCTTTTTTCCTTACCAGTAACATTTTCTGAGCCAATAGTCAAAGAACAGTAAAGAGAATATCAGGCTAATCACTCCAGTCAGAACATCCCCAACAAATACTCCCACTTAAATGAGATTTTCTACACTGCAGGACTAATCATAAAATTACACAGTCTAGTTCATCTAAGTAGCTGATTGTTACTTTCCATTTATAAATATAGCTGATCTTGATAATTCTGGCTACATTACTTCTTTCTTTCTTTCTTTCTTCCTTTCTTCCTTTCTTTCATTAATCAGTCCTGATTTTCTTCTGGGTATAATTAGCTGGTTCTCAATTACCTAATAAGAGGCGTGGCACTCCAGAACAGACCAAGTCATCAAGCCACTTTCTTTACTTACATATTTTAAAAAATATCCACCAAAAGAAGGGGAGGAAGAGAGATGAGAAAAAGTACTGAATGAGTTGATAAGATTATGAACTACCCTATAATTAAAGTAAAGCCACCTACAAAAAAAGTCTTTATGGTGCAATCCTATACATGCCTACTCAGAACTAAGTGCCATGGAGTTCAGTGGGGCTTACTCCCAGGTAGAGGCATATAGGATTGCAGCATTCGTGTATTTCACTTTGTCTTAGAACATCATTTCTCAAATAAAGGCACACATACCTTTGTCATAAATCATTAAGTTTACCACACACAACAAATGTGGCAGTTGCTTCTGGTCAACTTTTAGGTTGCATCCCTGGGAGTAAGTGGCTTTGAATTAAATGGGGTTTGCTTTTTATTAGACATGTACAGGATTGCACTGTTAGTGTTACAGTAGAAGTATAATCAAATTTTACAAAGACAGACATGGAAAACGAAACGCTAAATTGAATATTCATACTACTGAAAATAATGATGCAGCATTTTACACAGTAAATAAAACCTTATCTTAAAGGGGGGGGGCCTCACCTAAAATCTGCTGTGTCATATACTTAGATTCTGAATGTTGTCTTTCTAATGATGGCAGAGCATATCATTAGAAAGTAACAGCAAGAATAATTATAATAATGCAAGGAAAATTGCTTACATTACCTTTTAAAAATCATTATGCCCTATACTGTTTTGTGAGGTACAAGAAATCACTGGTGAGATGGCAACCATTTCACCTACACTGCTTAACTTATTATTAGCTGCATTCCTAATTACTCTATAACTGTTACAGACCACATCCAATACTATCAGCAATACAGCACCTTGAAAAAAATAATCTTACTGATATTATGCCAATGGCATTAGCTGAAACTCAACTGTACTTTGGGGGTTTAACCCTTGAAACTCAGAGTAAAGAGATACGTCATGGAATTCCAGCTAGCATAAAACTCCAAAATCTAAATTCAAATCCAAGCTGTCTACATTCCAATTCTGTGGCAGTTGTGCCAATTTTTGTGGCTCTCTTGAAAACCATTTTCGCTGAACAAAAAATTTTGTTCCAGTTTTTCCATTGGCTGTCCTTTGTAAACTTCCATGTGTTTCAAAGAGAAACGTCAACCAAAATATAATAGCTTTTACAGCACAAGCATGTTTACTGAAAAACAAGTCCCATTGTGCTCAATGGGATTTACTTCCCGGAGAGTGAGTTTAGGATTGCAGCCCTGATGTTGATAATATCCACTTGTTAAGCACTTACTGGAAAATATTTGAAATTTGTTAAATGTAACAGTTCAATATTACTTGGATGAATAGCCCAGCCCAAATATACATAAATCTGTCCAAAGCTATAGCTCATATTCTTGTAGAATATTATGTTTCACTTTATCTCATCTCTTATTTTCCAAGTATATCATTAGATATCTCTGAAGTGTTCTTTTTGTAATGGCTATTGATTGTATGTTTTTAACAGTTAACAGGCCATAAAAAGTTAAGGCACAAAGCTAAAGAAGAAAATAATCCAGTGCCCCCACCTTGTGGGAACCCAGTATTCCCTGACACTACACAGAAAATAACCTTTACGTCCTTCAAACTTGCCTAACAGACCCCATCATCTATCGCAAAAGCCAAATCATCTGATCCTAAACTAACTGTCAACTGCTTGCGATGGTGAGGAAGCCAGACATCAATCAATCAGTTTTTATCAGAGGTGCTCTTCGTTTTTGCTGTTGTGCTCATCTTATCATCTGACCCAGTTGTAGGCCTGACTTCAGAAGCTTAAAGAACTTGATGGCAAAATATGCATTTGTTTGTCCAAGAGACACACTGTTAAAAGAATGGACATATATGTTTAGAAATTCACTGTTTTAAATTTACTCTCCATTATATCAAAACATTCAAGTCTGAACGGTACTCTCTTGAAATGCCATGTGGATTTCTGAAATAACAATCCAAAAGGCCTTCCTAAACGTATTATGTATTGTGATCTATGTATCTATATAACACAAGCAGTACATCTACTTTTAAAGGTATATATATTCATGTATGTGTTTGTGTGTGGGTAAATCATGCAACATACTCTCATTACTAATTCTTGTTCTTGTAAATACTATTGCAGCACACTGACAGCACACTGACATGAACATTCATTGTGTCTAAATCAACTACAATTGTCTAATGTTTACTAAAGTAGAAAGTTATATTCAGTTTTCAAAACCAATTCAGGTTACAATTCTGAGCATGCTTACCAGATAGTGTTGAATACACTGGGGCTTACCTTCGAGCAAACATGCATAGGATTACACTGTTACGCTGCAATCCAATACACACTTACCTGGGAGTAAGTCCCATTAAACTCAGTCAAAATGACTTCTGAGTAGACATGCATAGCATTGTAGTGTAAAGAAATTCATTTTTTAAACTTACATTACAGCTTTGCTGTAAAATGTGTGTGTGTGTGTGTGTGTGCGCGCGCGCATGCGCGCACACATATTTCCCAACATGGAAGCGGGGACTTTGAACAAAATCAGAAGGTAGAGAAAAGTAACAGCTTCAAAAAACCCACAACAAACAACAACACTCTTCCCAAATTTTGGATCCACACTTCTCATGTTAGACCCAATGGGAATTATGGCCTTAGTATAATGGGTCCAGGACTAGGCCCCTAAAGTGTGTTACCCGTTTTGGGCAGGCCACAGGCATTGAAATAACAGTTGCAGGATATAAGAATTGGCTTTGTGTATCCTGATGATGTTTCAGAGAAAAGATCGATTTCAGAGATGAAGGTGAAATATGAAGTGAACATAGAATCTGAAAAGCAAAATAAATAATGCAAACCCAATAAAACAAAAAACACAGCCAAACATTTTGGTGACAAAAAACAAAAATGGATCGACAAACACCTACTCTGAATGGATCAACAAACACATCAGTCCAAGTATTATATTTTCCCTTCTAGATTGAACCCTTATCAGGTATATAATTGTAGCTTTTGTTATATCATTACTAATGTTGAACTTAATTATCAATATGAATTTCTATCCTTTTATCTCAAAGATAAGTCACACTAAACAATAGGATACCACATGTAAAATAGGCTGAGGTAAAATGTTATGTCACTGGGAGTCATTTGTATGTAGTATCACTGTATTCAAACAAGTGTTTTCGGTAATCTTTGGAGTGCCCTCCTTTTGTACTTTACATAACTTTCTGGATCCTTTAGGATTCAGTTCCAAACAGTAATGCACATGCTTCCTTCTACATGAGAATATACTCATTACAATGTGTCTAGTTACAAAGGTAAATGATACAAAATGTGTACCTATGCGTACAGGAATATACCAAACCCAATTAAAAAAAAACAAGAAAACATCTAAACAGTATTGGTAGCATAAACTTTATAAAAAGCACAATGAAGTTAAATTAACTTTCTGGAATCAAAAGTTTAGTTAGGATGAAAAGATGTGACAACTGATTTTAATATAGCTGTTACAGGAGGAGATACTATAAAAGTAGAATAAGAAATCTGGGTGCAAGAGGCCCTTTTTAACTTCCCTCTCTCCTCTTCTGTATTTGCAAAGACTAACTCAAAACAACCTGTGATACAACTTATATCAGCTAATCACAGCCTCCAAAAGCTCAGGCCATAACTCTTCCTCAATGCAATTATTCTACATAAAAATATGCAGGAAGAATTTAGAATAAGAAATCCAAACTCCTTGCTGCTATATACCTGTGCTATTCCAAATACCTCATGAGTAATCTTATTCGAAGCGCAAATATATAATCAATGTTGTATTTTTTTCTGTTAAAATAAGAAGCCATGTTACATGCAGGATAAATATCTAAATATAAAGTCTATGTCTACTGATAGATGCAACAGGAGAGAGGCAACTACCCAAAGGTACTTTGATCCACAGTGGTCAATTAATATCACACACCCTTTTTCCTACCTAGCTCTAAATAACTTTGGTCTGACAAGTCTTAAGAAGTGCCTCCTTCCCTGTATCCCCTCTAGATGCAATCAAGTTTCAATGACAAGGAAAAATAGAAGATCGTCTAGTAACTCCCATTGTTATAGAACCTCCTTCTGCTGATGGTTTGCTAATGCGTGTACCTGACCTTCTTCCCAAATAATATAAGATTTGGTGTAACATCAGCAATTTGAGTTGATAAGGTTGAGTGTTATATTTTTATGTTATATATATATATATATATATATATATATATAGTCTTTTGTTTTTTAATATAAAGTGATTGCTTTCTGTGGCCCTTCTGAGTAACTATAAATATTCTAGCATACTGCAAAGCAACAGAAGAAAAGCAAATGGCAAGTAATACAGTCCTAACCTTGAAGAAACATAGTGAGAAGAAACTATTTCTCAACATGAAAGAGTTGCCTCCGCCGACTGAAAAGGAGATTTCACCACTAGAACAAGATCTGTTCTACACATCCAACTTGGACAAGGTGAGAAATTTTGGAAGTATTTTCTTAGGGGGGTTATTTTTGTTGATTTTGAAATTGAGAACTTAAACCATTTTATTGAGTGCTTTTTCCCAAAGCAAATCTATTTTTCACTTCATGAAATCATTTGAACCTTTTTAAATAGAACTAAACATTACACATTGTATGTTTACTTCTAAACAAATTAAATCCACCACAAGGATTTGTGTGTGGGGGATCAAATTGGTGACAGCAATCCAAAGCTGTTACTAAGTCATGATGGCAATACCTTTTCAACACATTAGATAAAACTAAGTAATCAATGAAGAGATGTCAATACCAAGAAGTTAGTCATTTGGCACTATAAGCATGGTGCTGTTTGCATATTTCCATGGGTGTTTTACTTTATATATATCCAGAAGTCCCAAAATGGATAATTTTATAGATGAGAAGCTATATTCCCTATTGATGAGACAAGTGAACTACACTATTTATAACTGCAACATGAAATCATTACGTTAACAATGTTATGACCAGTGGGACACACACACGCAAGAATAATTGACTATGGTAATACTGCAGGTATTTCCAAACAAGACTACCCATATTCAGATTGGATGATGTTTCACACTTCCAACAGAGTGTGCTCTATGTCTCAACAAAGTGATGTGTTCGTATGTCAATATTTCAACAAAGTGCTGCATATATGAACACCAATGCCCTGGAGACATTTTCAACTGAGCTATACATCAATATTTTATTAAGGTGAATAGCAACAAAGTGGAATTCATATTTTGTTTTTACAGTCTCATGAAATACTTTTATCAGTTCAGCAATCTCTAAGGGTGCATCTAACTGATTAGGCTATATTATTCAGATTGCTTCCGGTTTTTGCCTGCTTGTCATTGTTCCATAAGTATTGGGAAAACTGATTTAACTGTCATCTTCCTGTTTTTTAAAAAGGGATTATAGCTGGCAGTGCTTAATAAAACACTTCCCCACGCTACCCAACACAGTCAACTCAAAAGCAAATACTACACTTTCAGGCTTCCTGGATAAAATAATACTGCCCTATAATAAAGCAATGAAATTAACACACTTTCATTCTAGACATGTTTGTCAAATGCACAAATTACTGAGCTTGAAATAATCCAAATGACACAATTCTCTCTCTCCCCCTTTGTGTCATCTCAGAAAGACAATCTGACAGTAATAGCATGCCACCCTCTCGGACATACCTCTGGGCATTAATATTTAAATCTTTCCTATCCCTTGTGATTGAAATTCAGCCTCTATTCACAAACAAAAACTAAATCAATGTTCTTAGAGTTCAAACTAGATCCCTAAACAGTTTGCCACTCTCCATGCACAGATAAGATAAACTTTCTTTGACCCAAGAGATGAAGTTGCCATGACGATCAGAGAGTCTACTTTCTATATTGATATTTGCTGATGTAACAACAAATAGAACCAGATCCTAGGTCTGATAATGGTGATTAATTAATACTAATATTGATCCTTACAAGCAAGAGACAAGGCTATTAACTTGAAGCCTGAAAAGTCAATTGTTACCTGTGGCAGAGATACCAGTGACTGATTTTGAAACATAATAAACAAATGTGCTAGATTTATGCTAATACCTTTAAAGAGACCATGTCTCTGTTTCAAGCATGGCATTTCCACATTCAAATCCATTCATTTAATTGCATCTCTCTCCTCATATCCATAAACTAAAGTAAGCTTCAACACAGGGAGAAGAAGCTGTTTAAATAGTATGTATAGATTCCAATCCATTCCTTTTTTAATCTAATCTCTGAGCTTCATCACTGAAGATGTTAAAAAAAAAAAGACAAATACCAAGCAGGTTAATTGTTTGTTTCAAGGCATCATAAAGAGGCTTAAAATGCCTTGTCCATTTTCTAGAAGGGTATAGTTAATTTCTCATATGAACTCGCCTTCAGCTTATAAAAAGCTATGGATGAAAACCTCAGCATGGAATTCATCCAAATGGGTTATCCAAATATTATCCAAATAAGAAAGTAACACCAGTGTTATCCAGTCTTGGTGGAATAGCATTGTACATTTTTAGTTTAAAAATGGATTTACATTTACTGGTACCTACTCATATAGGTAGATACTAGAACAAACTGAGCATCCTACAAAAACATATTCAAGCCCTATGAAAGTGCACTTACATTCACAGTTTGAAAAACTCAATGCATCTTGTAAAAAATATTGTTTTTGTGAAAGAATAGGCATGATCTATCTACAGTTAAGCATTTTAACCTCCATTTATTTCAGTGGGAGAAATTTACCCAGGTACATAAATCTCCCATTGGATGCAATGGGACTTTCAGGTGCTTAATTTTGGCTGTACACTATATTTTGCTAGAGGGCTTTTTGTTTTCAATTGCTCTATGCTTGTTCTTCATTTTGTTACTTCATATAAGTTTCCTTACTGGTAAACTAACTGCAATTTTTGTAAGCTCACTTTATATTTAAAGGGAAATAATTGGAACTACAAATACATGAGTTCCTTTTCTCTCCACTTCATTACCCTGAGATCTGTATGAATCTCTGCATGAGGTACTCCATATCTAACAAAACTATGAATTAGCACACACTAAAAATTAGAAGCAAATTACGGTAATTGCATTACTTTCCCTCACAGCTGAATCATGTCTTACTATATTTATATTTCTATAATGCATTACTTGAATCATACATGTGTTCTACCTTCTGTATATATCTTGCAATGTATAAATCACCTGTTTTCACAAAATTAATACTTCCTTCTCTAAAGGCCAAAATCACTATGCATGTTCATGCCCAAGACATATGGGCAGCTGCTTACCCAGAACTCTTCTGACTGAAGAGAATCTTTGAGGTGATTTGATTTGAATGGTAGATAATGCAATTTAAAGGATGTATAAACTCAATTAATTGACAAAATGTACCTTACTTACTGAAGGTTTCTATGTTAATTGATTCTTCTCCAAATGCAAACCTCCACCTTGAAATTTCACTTCTCAATTTAAATATGTATACGTGGATATTGTACTTACACGCTGGCGTAAATACAAGCATATCCTTTATTAAAATTACATAACATACTTCTTTGTTTTATGGGCCAAGTATCTTGTAACTTTTATAAAAATTTGTAGTTACTTATCAAACAAAGATATGTGTGGTCTTTTTATAGTCAATACCCATCTGGAACCCAATTCTAACATCTTCCCCAAATTATTAATTTATCTAATTGTGCCAACTTCTGCTTATAATTCTTCGATAATGTTACATCAGTGAGATGTAGTCTACTGCAGCGGAAACAGACATATTGTTTTCTTTCTTCAACGTATGCTACACATGTAGGTCATTTCACAGTATCTCCACTAGAAGGCAAGAACGTAAAAGCGGAATTGCGACATATTGGGCAATACAACCTTATAGCCACAAAAATGTGTTATTGCTGCATTCAAAATAATATTGTTGCTAAAGTAAGAATTTAACTAATCATTTAGCTTTAGAGATAGAAACTTGCACGAGTCTATGGCAGCTGAAATGTTTAAGATGTTGGAAATCTACTACGCTTGAGATACCAAAGTGCTATGGCGCTTTCTTCTGTTCTTCCTTAGGCAATAGTTGTGCCTATGACATTATTGATAGTATAATAGGCTATTTAGAATATAAACTGTTTAAAAATAATTGAGCTTGCATGAAAATACCATGAGCCAATGATTAGCTATAGATAATCCATTCTGGGTAAAAAAAATATTGATATATAGGCTATTTATGTAATGTATTAGTTTTATTACAAAACAAGCTCATTTGTTTACATTTTCAAACTATCTCTCTGTTTTCTTTTTAAAAACTCGTAACAGAATAGCTTCCTTCCAAATCTTCATACATTTATTAAAGTGCATGAACTCCTTGGACCAAGACTTCAACTACAATGCAGAAAAAAACTAAGTATTGCATATTCATTCAAACTTCTTCGTGAAAGCCTGGTTCAGAGAGTTTTTAAACCATATTTCTCCTGATAATAATGAACTTCGAAAATATTTATGAAACACACCTAATTTTCAGCTCCTCTCTTAATGTCAAAGCATGATGTAAAAATGCTTTTCCATTCCTTCTCCAATCAAGAGTTTAACCTAAAAATGCCGGCACGCTACAACAAATATTACAAAAGAAGCCGAAAGTTCTATTTGGAAACGCTGTGTTAGTCTCCCAAGGAAATTTGTTCTCCTGTAAATCTTTGTTGTTATACCATAATCATTTTTAAAACGTCTTTTCAGGGCTGCCTATTTTCTTCAAAAATTTATGTTAACAGTATCTTATTTGCAAAATAAATAAAGAAGTTTAAGTAAACATACAAATAAGTGGAAGAAACCCTCTTCCTTCACTCTAGTCTTCAATCCACTGTAACTAAGTGTAACTGAAATCTGGAGATATACTGGCCAGAAAATACAATACAAGACCCCAGACAACTACAACAAGAAAATAATAATAATAATAATAATAATAATAATAATAATAATACTGCATAGCCATCACATCTGCTAATCATAAAGAAATGCACTTGGTTGAAAAAAAATCATTTCTGTCATAAATTTTGCATCGCAGCCACAGAATGGAGAACAATCTGGACAATTTATTGGCATATTGGCAGGAGGTGATAAGGCTAAAAACAACAACAGCTAGCAGCTGGTGCAGTGAGATGGGCTGATAACATTGATATGGGGGGCTCCCACACAAAACACCTCCTTTCCTATCAGTGTTTTTTATCAAACTAGGATTACAATAATAGCTTATGAGAGAGGGCTTCTCTTTCTCTTTCTCCTTTTCATTTTTTCTTTTTTGAGGAGTGGCAGAAAATATAGACCCGGAAAAGGGGGAAAATCTGAATTTTTGGACAAAACATAGGGCAAAATACATAATTTATCATTGTATTATCAGGAAATCCAGGCAGCCTAATCAAGGAGCACTGAGTGACTATTTTTTGCCTTATCGTCCAAAGTGGTGGAAACGGAGAAGGAATTATCAGGCTTCTGCAGATTGCTGGGCTGGAATTTTAATGGTAATAATCAGGTTTCTGATGGTATATCTTCTCCGCTTATCTTTCCCATTATCTCCCCTTATCTGGCCAGTCATCAGAGCAAATTAATGGTGCTCTTTCAGCGTCGCCTTTTTATCGCTGCCCAGAGAGCACCCAAGGGGAAAGAATAAGCAAAATATTAAAATACTGCATAAATCACAATTTTAGATAGCAGGAAACTGTATGCAGTAAAAGAGGGGGGAAACTGTGCCTAACAACCTTTTTGTCCTTTGAATTGACTGTCTTTTGAGTTTCTTACTTTTTTCCCCTAGTCATAGAGCTTCTAAATTGTGCATGCTTTATCAGCAAGAGTTCTCTCTGCAAATTGAGTTCATCTCAGACTTAACAGTAGTGGTCTAGTCTCTCCACTACCGATCCTATTATTTTAACTGTCAACTCTGATAGTCACACTAGGAGTTGTTTGAGAGAGAGAGAGAGAGAGAGAGAGAGAGATTTTGTGTGTCCTATATCAGTACTCTGCCTAGATTTGTTTAAATATGTAAATCAAACTCAAGAAATGGAATGTCCAGGTTTTTGTGAAAGTTCACATTTTTAACAGAACACACTTACAGCTGACCAAATTTTAGAAGAAAACTCATTCTGCAGAGCCCAGTTTGAGCCACAATTACTTTTCAGCGATTTCAAACATCCCCCAAATAAACTGACCCACTGTGCGTTCTGGAATACATAATAGTTCCTCAATCTCCTGAAGATCCTGTATTATCTTTCATGAAGAAGTAAATCTGAATGGCTGAAAATAAATGCCCCCCACTGAAGTTCTTAACAATTACAAGTGCTAATCATGACCAGAGTGTTGTGTAGTCATATAGCCCCATAAAATATGTTGCATCTACACAATCTTATGCAGGCAAATAAACATGTATCACTTATGATAAACAATGGATTTGGTCTGTTCTAGTTAGCGTATCTTACTATGCAGGAAAGCCACCAAAAATGGCTTGTGACCCATCACAGAATTCAATATTCTCAATTAGTACAAAAGCTTTTATCTGACATTATAAGGTGGGCATAAAGAACATTTAACAGTTAAATTAGGAGATAACGAAGTATGAAAAAATAGAATGAGATGGTCTCTGCACCATGCAATCAATTAATGTTAATTATTTATTAACAATCAAGCCACCATTCTCAACATGCAGTAGAAAGCCCTTCCAGCTAATAACATGCTCAGTTATATCCTGTAAAGTGAACTGCTGTTCAGTCTCAAAAGAGACTGAGATCTTCTCTGTTTGAACCAAAAAGTTAGGCATCTAACCCGAGACATTTAAAATGTGCAAAGAATATATAAAAACCCAAAGATAGTTAAAAGTGAATTTTAAAAATCAACTAATTTAAAAGACACAGAACTGAGTTACAATAATATACCACACTGCATCAAGTTTGTCAAAGCGGCATTTGCCAAAAAGTGAGTGTCAGAAACTTATATGAAGAGCAGCATTCTTTCTACAACTAAGACCCAAATATTTTAGGAGCCATTTTTTAACCTGAAAAGTACTATCTGCCTTGCCAAATCATATTCTGAATGCAGTGAAAAAGGAATTGCTATTATATATGTAGTCCGAAAAACCTGAAAGTAAAAAAGGACAAAAATGCTATTGAAAGAGTCTGGGGCAAGTCACATGACACTGAGTTTCAAAGGCGTTTGGGGTAAAAGCTAGTCCATTCAAACCTATTGGGACACTGCTGCTGGCTTTTAGTAAGAAATCTCCTCTTATCCGTTGGAAACATCCAGTGCTACTTCCAGTCCCTTGTATGAGGAAGGCAACAAAAAAAAAAGATCTCAGAGCTCAGAAAAGTTTAGGAAGTTGACATCACAAGTGAATGTGCCCGATTTTGTCCCAGACTTGGGGGAGGGGGAGAAGGGAAGTGATTACAAAGAGCATGATTATTCAGACACCAGCTCCACCTCCTCCATACACCTCTTTTCTAGTAAGAACTTGCAATTATCAACTGGGCGATTCCTAAAGATCCACGCACGCCATTGCTTTGCCCAGGTTGAGTTTAGAAGCGATCGGCTCCCTGGAAAAAGCTTCCACAGCCTCGTCTCTTTGCAAAGAAATGGATGTTATTTTTCGCTCTTTGCTTTGCTTCGCAAGAGACGGGCGGCTGATTTTTCCGCTTGGTACTGCAACCTTCTTTTCCCCAAGCAACAGCACACCCCACACAGTGGGGGGAAGCGCTCCTGCGAAGCGCCCTTTTGCGCGCGCGGGAGGGGGGTGGAAGTTCGCACGCGCTCGTGTGCGTGAGGGGCTCCGGCTGGGTGAGGGATTGGGGCTCCGCTGCTCGGAAGTTCTGCCTCACGCCCTGGCCGCGGGCTCAAGCGGCAGCTGAGATTGTCCCCGGGGCGCAGCCCCAGCCGCGCTTCCAGGGGGAAAAAAGGTCACCTGAGCGAGAAAAGCCCTTTCTCTTTCCTCTCCCCGGTCCCCGCCCCACAACGCGTAACGCGCACTAAGTTGAATGCCAACTTTTCTGCAGAGAAAACCCACCCTGCTAAGGGGTCAAAATGAGCAGCTCTTGTTTTCTTTTCTTTTTCAAGGAAAATAGTGCTGGGGGGAGCGGACAGTCCCAGCAGCCCTCCACAGACAAGCAGGCTCCCTCCAAACTCCAACCAAGGCGCTGCCACTTCCGCGCCTTCCAATTTTATTTTTAGCCAAGCTGAAAACAAAAGCACCCTTTGGGGAGGGGGGGGGTCCTCAGCCCTTTTTCCTTCCCTCTTCGAAAACTTACGTTTAATCTGTCTGGGTTTGCTCTGTTTTCTTCGGGACATGCTGCTTTGCCTTGCCTGCTGCTGCTGCCGCCGCCGCCGCCGCCGCTCTTCTCGTTTCAGGTGCACTGAGAGTGTGAGAGGGGGTGCAAGGTAAGTAGGTGCGGGGCGGGGGCGGGGGTGGGGGGAGAGGGGGAGAGGGAGAGCGAGGGGCAGGCCGAGAGAGAGAAGCGAGTCAGCGTGCCGGGCTCGTAGACAGGAGCTGATGGGAGATGACAGGAGAAGAGAAGCAGAGGGAGGCTAGGCTAAGGAGCGCGCGCGCGCGCCAGTCTGTGTACGCGTGAAGGGAAGAAAAGAGGCGGAAAGGCACGGAGAGAATGGGGGAGATTTGGCGTGAGTGTTACGGGGGGGGGAGCTGAGAGAGAGACAGAAAGAATGAGGGAGAAAAGCAGAAAGAAGTGGGGGAGGGAGGGAAGGCAGGGAGGGGGGAGGGAGGGGGGAGGGGGCGCGCTTTGCTCGCTCGCTCGCGCTCTGGTGCCTTTCCCTGTGCAGATGCTGCCGCCGCTGTCCCTCTCCGAGCAGCGCTCCCCTCAGACTGACCGGCTGCGCCAGGCGGGGGAAGAACATAAGGCGAGCCCTGCTGGGTCAGACCAAAGGCCTATCGAGCCCAGCATCCTGTTTCCCACAGCGGCCCGCCAAACGCCCCGAGAAGCCCGCGAGCGGGCCGGAGGGCGAGTCGAGAGCCCTCCCCCGCGGGTTGTGCTCAGAGGCGTCCTGGAGGGAGCATGTAGCCAGCATGACTAGTAGCCATTCTAGTCGGGGCTACGGGCGAATGCGGGGCGGGGGGAGGGGCTTGGCGCGCCGGGGATGAGTTTTGGCGGTTCGGGCTTGACGGGCGACTGGCTGCCCCCGAGCACGCGTGTTGCCGAGCGAGCTTCTCTCCAGAGTTTGGAGGAAAGACGCTTCGGAGTCGCGTCCCAGCGGCTGCTGCTGGGCAGGGCAGGGCAGGGGCAGGGCAAGGCACGCTCCACTTTCTCCTCCTCCTGTGCCTGGGTTGCCGCCAGGTTTAACAAAAATAAATAATATCCCACGCCCGCCAGTGCTACTCTTTCGAACTATAGGACCGCCATGCGCACGGCACAGAAGTTAAGCAGAGCTTGGAATAAAAGAATATTTTCACACAGGGCACTGTGAAGCGCCTTCGAGCCATGCTATTGGTGTTTACGTGCGGATATGAATGCCGGCTAGAAGGGGGGGGGGAATAGACTGCTTAAGCACATACGCACACCTAATATTAATTCTAGCCGATCTAGGCTATGCATTCAACATTGCAGAGCCAGAGTGCTGCCTAAAACCACTTTTACAGCCCATTCCTAAAAATATTTGCTCCACTGATGATACTTCTCCCTAACTGTGCTTAGGATTCCATGCATATAAACACAGGAGTAAACCCCCACACAGCTGAAGGCAACTGATGTCCTGCTCCCAACACACTTTTGAGAAATTTCCCACAGGAGATGCACACGGTGGGAGATGTGAGGTTTTTATGTCCTGACTTTCTGCCAATAGGCATTAAAGGCAGTCGATTATTCTGTTTGTTTAGTACTTCCAAAAATCTAAGTGCTTTATTAAAAAGACAAGTCCCTGGCCAAAGGGTTGCAATCTAGATCAAAATTAAGACACGAGGAGGGCAGAAAGAGAGACATTTTCCCCAGCCACAGGTGGATTCGGGAGCATCAGCCCTCTGTGGATCTGAAAGTACTTGGGCTTCTGGTCAGTTGATGATGCAAGTCTAGGTTCCAGGGTGGGTTCACCCTCCTAAAAGGGGAAGAGCCAGAAGCTGCTGGAGGAGAACATCGGGGCTAGCTGATAGTTGCCCACTTGGAAGCAGAGTGGGTTGGTCATGTAATCCACCACCACCACCCTACCTTTTAATCTTCTAAGAGCGCACAGAAAGATACATTGCAATATATATGCTTCCCCGCACACAGCCCACCCATTTATGATGATTTTATGTATGTATGTACGTGAAATATTTATTCTCTTCTAATATTCATCCAGAAGATTCTAGGGCGATGTACAAAAGTGTGAATAAAATGTTAGGTATTTTGATAGTTTTCTAGAATGCTGTGCTGACCACATGATTCTAGAATCTAGAACTCATCACTGTACTGCACAGAGGTCCCAGATACTCAAAGTATTTATTGTGCATAGTTTATTTAAAAGCTCTCGCTCTGTTATAAATTATCCATGAACAGGTTATGATCCTCATCAAATTTATCTGCTATTCAATTTTATTCCCCTGGGAGAAGCATTTAACTTGAGGGTCATTCACAAGCTTGCCACTATCAATATTCATTTTATGAATCTATATAAATTCTGAAATCATATGGGGCAGTTTCTGCTGTTTTTTCCCCTCTTCACAAACTATCCAACAGCAAGAATATTTATATAAATCTAGTTTAATGTGCAAGGTTTTCAGAAGGAATATGGGAACATACATGCTAAAAATGAACTTTTACATGTGTTTTCATGAAACATCCTTTAAATATTTTTTTGAAAAATGATCAAATGTAGGTTTATTAATTGAAAAATGAACATAGCTATTTAAGCAAATGAATATAGCTATTTAAGCAAATGAATATAGCTATTTAAGCAGCATTTAGTATTATATTCACATCTAGCATAGTCTCAACACTATATTGACCTTCCTTACGGGACTCTCGTATTAACTACTGAGAAAATGTATATGACTCACTTTGAACATTTGAAATCAGAGTTAGGAGGCACCTCAAAGGGAATCTAGTCTAACCCTCTGCCAGGACAGGAAATCCACTACTACAACATCCTTAACAGGTGGCCCTTTAATATCTTTGCTATAAAAGAGGTGGGCAACATGCAGGATGTGAGGTCTGAGCAAAGCAGAATACAGTGACCTTGACACTATTCTTCTATTGATATAGCCTAGGTTTACATTAGCCCTTGTAGCTGTTGAATTGCACTGCCTACTCATGTTTAGGGATGTATGGATTTTGTAAAATCTGTTCTGTCTACATTTCATGGATTGTGAGGTGCCCTTCATTCTGTTGTTCACTCATTGGCAGAATCAGGGTGGTTTTTTTCCAGTTTCCCAAATTTGCACAAATTCACATTTGCAAGAATACACACCTCCCTAAATGCACGAACCCTTCCCGAAATGCACAAATCCTCTCAAAATGTGAATTATCATGCTTTAGCCTGTTGGGGAAATGCACATTTTTGGCCGGTGATTTTTTTTTGTCTATGACTAAATTTGTGTAAAATTCCGGAAAGTCCAGAAGTCCGCGTAATCCGTCAGACTGAGGAAAAGCCGCTCCACTGCTAAATCTGCAGGTCAGGTTCATAGACATCCAAACTTATCTGTGCTGCTTGTTGTTTTGTATTGTATTGCATTCTATTTTTTTAGTTTTTGTACTATATTTTATTCTTTTAGCTTTGTAACCCACCCAGAGAACATTTGTTGTTGAGCAGATTAAAAATATAAGAAATAAATATTATTTCACAAACTTTAGTCCTTGATTTTACCGTTACTAATTTATCTTCTAATTCTGTTTATCATACTTTAACTCTTTCATTATGTTTATACTTTGAACAATCAAATCATACATTTCTTCAAATTTTTCAAACTTTTTCACTGTATTTACTCAGTAGTGCAGTTAGTCAATCTTAGACTCTGGATTTAATGGTCTTACAGGGGGACAGGACAACTTTAGATTTATTTATTTATTTATTTATTTCTGTACATTCTAGATTTAATGTCTATTACCTCACTTAGTTCACAAGCCAGCCCTGCTGCATTTGGGGGCCCCCTATTCATTCCGCTGAACAAGGACTCTGGACTTCTGTACCAAAATCCTGCCCTGATGGGGCCACTGTATTTACTACCTCATTTTTTAATTCCTCTTTTGCTGTTTCTAATTTATGGGTTAATCTCAATTCAAATCTCTAAGATTCCTTAGTGAAAGCTTTCTATATATGATACTTCCGAATTAGTGCATTAGAGAGCAATCCTATGGGCCCTAGATAGCATCTGAAGGGCCATACAATGCTCCAGATCTCCTCCTCCATGGCCAGAGCAGAGCTCTGACCACAGAAGAGGAGATCCAATTGTGGATCTTCCCACCTCCACTCCATCCCAGCTGCTGCAGAGAATTCTGGCGGCTTTCTTTTCCAGTGTTAGTGTCTTGGAAGAAGATAGAGAGGGAGGAAAGGGAGTAGGCCAGTGGGAGGAAAGGGGAGAGGAGAGGTTGTGGATCCACCAGATCCACAAGCCTCTCATCTCCTGTCCCTGCCACCAGCAAGATAGGTGACTTAGATGGGCTCAGAGGCTCATCTTGGTCAAAATTCTTTATCTGAGGAACAGGAGGTAGAAATGCCTCTGTCGTTCCTCCTGCCTTGCCAGGGTCTTGCTGGCAGGGCTTTGAATGGACGGAGGATTCAAAGATTGGAGCCCTTCATCTAGTGAACAACAATCCTGTAGGATTGCACTCTTACTTTCTCGGTAAAACAAAACTGAAGAACATCCAAAATGGTCCAATGGAACAAAGAGACAAATACGTAGGATGTTGAAAAAATGTGTGTACTTTTATTCCAAGAAGTAGCCCTATGCATTTGGGTTTTAATATATATAAATGCCTGCAGAGATCTCTGAAAAAGACTGGTGCAGGATTCACCTTGAATCTTTTTCAGAGATCTCTGTAGGGTGTGTGTGTGTATATATATATATATGTGTGTGTGTGTGTTGAAGGCAATCCTTCAAACATGAAGGATTGCCATTTCACATAAAATTAAGCTCATTTTGAACTGTTGGTAGGACAATTACATTTGGTGGGGGGCATATCCTTAAAACAAGCTAGTGATAAGTAGATGGATACAACATAAAAAGGCTAAAAGCCATTAGCATTCTGTAATGGGAAGCACAGTTATGACAATGGAGTGGTACACATTTGGGGGTTTTCACACAACTCATTAATAGCATATTTTGCATTTGCTGGGTCTGAATGCAAACCCTACATTGGCTAGCATGTACACTGTTTTAAAAATTCTAGCATGATGAACATTCAAAGACATATCTTGGGTAAGAATTCCATTAAAACATAATACAGTATTTTCCCATTGTTTTAGCGGAAGAGAAGGGTGATTCCAACTTCTGTAAGCAGCACTAAGGACAGTACATAAGATGACAGTAATAAAGAGAAAATGAATAAAACACAAATTTATGTAAATTTATCCTGACACCCATATACATCTTTCATCCACATAACCTACAGAGCCAAACTATAGTCTCCTTCCTACTTTTTAGCCATGTCCTAACATGGGGAAACAGACACACCTAAAACCCTTGTGTGTCACATCATAGAGGTGACTGTGGGAGTTAACAGAGGAATGAAAACAGCCTGCTAAAACACTAGTTGGGATTGGGAATGCAGACATAATGTCACAGTATGAAGTGCACAGATTTGCTGACATGCTTTACCTCTAAACCAGCCTTCCCCAACTTGGTGCCCTCCAGATGTGTTGGAGTAGAACTCCCATCATTCCAAGCCAGTACAGCCACTGGCTATTCCAGATGGGGATGATGGGAGTTGCAGTTCAACATATCTGGAGGGCACCAGTTTGGGGAAGGCTGCTCTAAACCATAGTTCTTATTTTGAGCAGATGAAGCAGTAAATCTGTTTCTAGACTACATCAATTCAGATTGCAAGTGAGGGTTCGAAAACTGAATGGTCTTCAAGTTCAATGTGCCCCTCTGAAAGCCAAACCCTGATAGGTCAGAAAGAGCATTAGGTGGCAGAGGAGCATTGAGGCATCATGAGAACCTTCCCCACCTTCTGCTGTCTAAAGTGGTACTGTCTAATAGAAGGTTTATCTCCTTAGAAGTAACCTAATTCCATAGGTTATATTGTTCCATAAGTTATATTTGGCCGGGCAACATTCTGTCCTGAACCCTTTCTCTTCCCACAGTGAATATGCATGCACCCCACACACACTCCCCTAACAGAATGACTTACGATTTGGTTACCACACAGTGACCCAGATCACATGACTGCAGTGTATTGCCAGGGTGGCTTATTTCCCCAGCCACACATGCTCGCCAGATTTCCCTAATTACATCCTCTGGCATGGTTTACCATGTCATCTGAACCTGGGCAGCAGGCTTGTTTGAGGGGACAGCAACCCCCAAATAACCCATGGGCTGTTGTTGGATTAGCTGAAGGTTGCTACCTCCCCCCCCCCCCAACCAAGCCATGCCGCCTGGGTTCGGACAACATGGCAAGCCATGCTAGGGGGGGTAATTAGGGAAATTTGACCATGACTTATTTCCCTCCCTGCAATCGTGCAAACCAGCCCAGTATTGGGAGGGGCTGTAGCTCTGTGGTAGAGCACCTGCTTTGCATGCCAAAAGTCCCAGGTTCAATCCCCAGGATTTCCAGGCAGGGAAAGGAAAGAATCCTACCAGAAACTCTGAAGAGCTGCTGTCAGTTAGTGCGGACAATACTGGGCTAGGTTGACCAATGGGTGTGACATAGTATAAGGCAACTTCCTATGTTTGGCTTGACAAATCAAGAGCTAAAGTCTTGGTGGTCAAATACAGCAACCGATGTCTTGATTAACTGTCACAGCCCATTTTGAACTTAAATTTTTGATAGTGGTATGTGGATTGGATTGGATTGGATTGGATTGGATTGGATTGGATTGGAATGCAGACAACCGAGGGCTAAAAATGCTGTTTGGTATAAATGCTGTGCATTTGTTATATGTGCATAACAAATATGCACATATTTGTTATGTCATTACTAACACTTAGTAGGTTCATTGCCCATTTAAATCTGCAACAAAGGCATGTGCACGACTTAGCTTCCAGCCCCTATGACTCAGCAAAACTTTCCTTACATTGATCCATGTACCGCTCCTCTTGTTTCAGACTCTGCAAGAGAGAAACCAGTGCAGAAGTCTTCAGTGATTCCTGCTTGCCCAATTAAGAGCTCTACCGGGTTTGCTTTAGCAGAAGAAAGCCAGTATCTCCCTCCTTGTCACTAGGGATGGACGAAAGTCACTTAACTGATCCTGACGCTTGCTTCGCGGTGGGGGGGAGGCGCCCCATCCCTCCCCGCCGAAATTCTGGCCGGGGGGGAGAGCCCCGCCTCTCCGGCCACGAGAGTTCTTCTGCCGGGAAGAAGTGAAAAAAAAAACAACAAACATGATAGGCTACGTAAAGATTTACGTAGCCTATCACGGCTAGATTTTCAAAAAACACCGTGATAGGCTACGTAAAAGTTTACGTAGCCTATCACGGCTGACTTTGAAAAAAAAAAAAGTGTGTACGCAAATGGCGGCACCCATGGGTGCCGCCATTTGCGTACACGCTTTTTTTTCCCCCCAAAGTCAGCCGTGATAGGCTACGTAAACTTTTACGTAGCCTATCACGGTGTTTTTTGAAAATCTAGCCGTGATAGGCTATGTAAATCTTTACGTAGCCTATCATGTTTGTTGGTTTTTGGTTTTTTTTCACTTGGAAATGGCGGCGGCAGCAGCCGGTCAGAAGACCAGCCACCGCCAAAACGCTGCCGGGAGCCAACACCACGAGGGACATTCGCCGAAGGTAAGTCCCATCCCGGGGGGCGGACCGTTTCTCCACCAATTTCAGAGGGCCGAATGTGTTGGCATTCGGCCCCCCGGAGATTTGTGGAGAAATTCTCTGACATCCCTACCTGTCACTGTGAAATGGTTAAAAGGGAAAGAGTCTAAAACTCTAAACACAACATGGCTTGGGTTCTTGGAGAGGCAAGCCTCAGAAATGCTCTCCAACTTCCTCTGCTTTGCTCTCTTAAGGAACCTGGGAGCTGCTATTTCTGGTATAGTATTGTCATCCATTAAAGTTCAGTCTGCCAGTGAGCAGCTCAAATCTATGGGTTTTTTTTTTTAATGTATTAGATTTGAATTCCACCCTCCTCAGAAGCTCTCCAAAGCATTTTAGCATCACTATGAAATAGGTCAGGCTGTGAAATAATGACTTGTTCAAGCTACTCAATGGGCAGTATAACAAAACAAGGCTTTGAACCATCCAAGCTCAACTTTCTAGCCACTGCACCACACTGCCACCACTCAAAGGATTTATAATTGTCACATCTAGCTACTTTTAATGTTTTAGGGGAAAGTAAATAGAAATTATTTTTGCTGTAGAGTTTTGCAGACACGGCTGAGCATATATAAAGCACAGTGAGGACAGCACCTTAGCCAGCCCAAAAGGTGAGTTCGGTGCAAGTAAACTTTTTTATTTCAGAACCAGTAAATCCAGGCAACAGATGCAGAACGATCCTCCATCATCTATATATGACACAATGAGGCATGAATGTTAATCTCAGGACAACATTAGCATGAATATAGAAAATCAAATAGGCTCAGAAAGCATATAAGCAGAATTACCATTTGATTACTGGTTAGCTGGCTAAGAGTACATTGACAGCAGCACTGCTGTCACATTTCATTGCAGTTTTGTCTCTTACTATCCCAGTAGTAATATTTTTGCATAGTTTCCTACCAGAATTGTAGGCCTAGGTTTCATTCTGTAAGCAACACTTGCTACATTTGTACAATCACACCTGCATTCACACCCATTCGCCTCCTATCCATTATGTTGGTCCGCTGCAGTTATGTGCACTACTAATCACACTCAGTACCTTGATGTGTATGACTATGTCTGGACCTGGCCCATTGTGGCTAAAAGAGTGGACAATGGACGTTATTAGACAAGGACAAAATTAAACAGAAATGAATGGAGACAAAAGTGCTAGTCAGGATGCACCATTAATCCATTTGCATTTGGAACTGGGTCTCTAAAAAAAAAAAGGTGTCCCCAACCAGTCGTGTCTGACTCTAGGGTGCGGTGCTTATCCCCGTTTCTAAGCCGAAGAGCCAGAGCTGTCCGAAGACGCTTCCGTGGTCATGTGGCCGGCATGACTGAACACCGAGGTGCACGGAACGCTGTTACCTTTCCCGCCGAGGCAGTACCTATTTATCTACTTGCAATTTCTTGCTTTCGAACTGCTAGGTTGGCAGGAGCTGGGACTGAAGACAGGAGATCACTCCGTCACGCAGCAATCGGGTCTCGAACTGCTGTCCTGCCGACCTTCCGGTCTGCAGTTCAGCATCTTAACCACTAAACCACCGCGGCCCCTATAACGGGGTCTCTACTGCAATGTATTAATGGATTTTGGTGTTAGTTGTGAGGATAAGGATGACATTTATGGCAGTGACTGGCTCAACTGCCTATCAAAGCCTAGCAGGGTCAGAAGCACATGCTTTTCCTGCAGAATATTCCAGGTTCCATCCCTGGTATTTCCAGGTAGGGCTGGGAAGTCTCCTGTCTGAACCCTGGGGAGCTGCTGGCAGTCAGTATAGACAATACTGAGCTAGACGGACCCGTAATGCGAGTCAGTATAAGGCAGCTTCATATGTTCATACAACAGGCACAGATGAAATCCAAAGGTGGCTGTGGTGCTCCTGCGTATTCCCAGTGAGAATTCCCTTTCTCTAAAGCCTTTCTCACCCCAGCAGGAAACACCTTGGTTTCGCTGCCACCAGGACCTTTAAGCTCAGGTTCAACGCTTTTTACCCTGTCCTTGAGCTGTGAGGACAGACACACAGACTTTATTCTATAACCTTGTAACATTCCCTTTATTACTTCCCTCTTACGTAGCCAAGAGCAGAAGGTGTAGGATTTTATAAACAAAGAAAACTTTATTAATGACAGTATTAAGTTGTTGAACAGTAAATAAGTAACTTTCAATGACTTTATCAATATATAATCTCTCATACACAGTATCTAGGTCACACTCTCAATCAATCATTTCACAATTACCACAGACCTCTCCCTCTCTCTCTCAGTTCTAAAAACCCTATCTCTGATCTAAACCCGCTTTCATCTAGACCCTATCTCATCTCTTACAAACCCTGTCTGACCCACACAAGCACAGCACCCAGCTTAGCACTATAACATAGAGATAGAACAGGAATACATAACCATAACATATCTGCTTCACCATTTTCACCGTGTTCATTATATACGTGCGTGTAACGTCACAGTGGCAATTGTGGGTCTGAGGGGGGACAGGCGGCTAATGTGGTCAAAGATGGCAGTGGTCAGGTTCTAGAACAGACAACCAAGGATCAGAGGTGCCAGAGACAGGGGATGTAGTCAAAGACAGGCAGCCAGTCAGGTTCCAAAAGGGAAGGGAAGGGAAGGGAAGGGAAGGGAAGGGAAGGGAAGGGAAGGGAAGGGAAGGGAAGGGAAGGGAAGTCAGTAGAGGAGTCAAACCTCAGTGAGCAACTGCAAGTGTCAAGTTGCTCAGTCTGGGGAGCCAAACCTAAGACAGTAGTTACATCAAACAGTAGTTACATCAAACCAGTAGTTACATCAAACCAGCAGATCACCCAATGTGGCTGGAAAGATAAACTGCAGTAGCTCTTCCCACCCTTATCATGGTGGTGCTGTTGGTCATCAAAGACAAGGCAGAGGGTAAATGCCTGGGTCCTGCTGCCAGATTTCAGAGCCTGCCGGGACCTCACACTGCCTTTCACAGAGTCAACCATAACCATTTTGCTGACATTGGCTGAGCTGCTCTGTTTTTAAGGGTCTCACCTTGCCATTTGCTTAGCTGCTGTGGCTGGCATTGGCTGAGCTGCTCAGACCTAGAGAAGGGCAGAGCAGGCAGGTGGACAAATGGAGATAGACCACAAAAAGCTTGATTAGGAGTGAACTAGGTAAATGAGAAGGAGGTGGGCTATGAAAGTGAATTTGAAGGGGGAGTGGCCAAAGAGAATGGGGGGGGGAATTGCTCTAATACATTCATTTTGTATGCATTTTTTATTGGACAACTGCACTGCAAAATTTGTAGAAATATGAAAACTGAAGGATAATTGCATTATGGTTCATGTATTAGTTCAGGAAGTGCAAATTAGGTAAGTTCATATTAAAATGGAAATGAAACAAATTTCATCCACATCCCTAGAGATGATGAGAAGTTAGAGAGTTGAAGAAGGGTAAAGTTTACATTGTGATCTGAAATAACCAAACTTCCACTAACTAAGCCTCTAGCCTTCTGATCTCCAGCCCTTGTTTCTTTAATACTTACTGCAGATGAAGGGATCACCAATGCACAATTGTCATTTAAGTTCCATGGCTAATGGTGAAGCAAATGTCAACAATCTAGCCCTGCCTCCCAGAGCTCAAGGCACCAAAAGTGTGATTAACTGCAAAGAGACCTGAATCAGACTACAGTTGACTTATACCAGCATAAGACAAACGTTTAAGTGGAGTAAGTTCTAAGGTTTTAGGGTTAGCTGCATCAGCATATCACTGATATAATGACCTTAAACAGTTTAAGGTCATTATATCAGCGATTGCTCTCAGACTCAGCTACATCACAAACTGCTTTGCATTACCACCCAGTGGCACTGGAAGGTGCACTTAAAATGATACTTCATAAAGCTTTTCATAATTCTTTTTAAATATGAAAAAGGTTGTAGGCAATATATTTCATTTTATATTAATGACATATTGCTGGAGGGTGGGGGCGGATAGCATTCCTTACCTGATATGACTTCTTTGTCTCATAACCTTGGCTAAACCTCCAGCCGTAATATTATTAATTTGATTAAATCCAGTGCTTGACTTTATTGCAGCCTTCCCAAACTTCCGCCCTCCAGATGTGTTGGACTCCAATTACCATCATTCCCATCCAGCATTGGCTCTATGCAATCTAGTACTTTCAAGAACCTTCTAAGTGTTTCACCAATGTTGGAATACTTCTACTTCCCACTATGGTCTCTGCCCGATTAAGCACCAATTTCCCAAAACCATTACTGAGTTTAAAGTTGATTTAGAGAGGTGACCTTGTATGTCTTTCAGGTTGAGAGTTATCTGCCTTATAATAAGGGTATCCCTTAAATGTCTGTATATCATTTAGCCTTTATCTACTATGGCTGTGATCCTAAACACGCTTGCTTTCAAGTAAGGTCCATTAAAATTAACAGAACATACTTACGTAAATAGGTTTAGTAGAGAGATGCTAATCACTAAAGCAGTCTTCCCCATCCTGCTGCATTCCAGATATTTTGGACTGCAACTCCCATCATCCTGACCACTGGCCACACTGACTGGTGCAGATGGGCATTGCACTCCCAAACATCTGGAGGACACCAGTTTGGGTAAGACTGCTTTAAGGACTTATTTATATTAATATTGGTTTTATACAAGTTTTACTGTTATCGCTTCCTGGGAATTGCAGGCGCTGAGAATTACTTGTTGGAAATCACTAGCCCCCACTCCATTCCCTCACAGAATTACAGTTCCTAGAATTCCCTGGAGTGAGGGAATGACTGTTAAACTGGCTGAAGTCTGTTGTGTAATTATGCTCTAATAGGACAGTTTACAAACCAGATAAGCACTACTTAGTTCCATTGCATTCAGTCGGCACTGAAGTAATTGGCCTGGTTCAAACAGTCCTCCAGGTCACGTTGGGCTTGAACTGCAGGCAATGTTTTGCATGCAGACAATCACCAGTTCATTCCCTGTCACCTCCACTTAAAGGGATGCCATGTGGCAGTGCTAGCACAGACCCTTGAAAGCCTGGCGGTCTGAAACCTTGGACAACTGCTGCCAGACAGAGTAGGCACTAGGCATTAATGGACTAGATGAACCAGTAGTCTTGCACTTATTACTTATAGGGCTGCCCTTACCATTAGGCAGATGCTGGGAGGAAGGCAGATGCTGGGAGGAGGCATCAAGGTGTTGGAGAGACCTGTGTGCTGTATGGCCTGCCTGACATGCTGTAAGTTAGCCTGCTGCCTTCAGGTGCAGTGGAGGATGCTGTCCCATCATCAGTGTTGAAGATTCATTGGCCAGTATAGTTGGCTTTTGTACATGGAATGGGAGGGGGCGCCATCTTGTTCTTCGCCTCAGGCAGCAAAATGTCTTGGGCCAGCCCTGACTACTTATAATCTCTCCTGCAAATAGACAGTGGCACAGCTGACCTAGGGGCCAAAGTCCATTCCGGCCCCCCCGCCCACAGTGACCACCCAGAGAGCAGCAGGTGATTGAAGCAGCAGCAGACAGGCACAGCATCAGCTCCTGGGCTGGTATGGACATTAAAAAAATAATAATTATAGTACTGGGGTTGGCTGGCCAGGCATGTACATGGTTACAGGTGCTCATTTTATTATCTTTACGTAAAATATATATTATCCTTTTCTATAACAAAGCGGTGCTTATTTGCACATAAAAGTGTTTTCACTTCAGGGAAGCAGAAACAAACTCCATCTTATTCCTATAATCATGATGGTGCTTTGATTTAAGTGAGTTTAAAATGTGAAACTGCACAAGCTCAGACTATTCCTTAAAAAATAGGGTTAGCAAAGATGTTTGGTTTTTTTACAGTTTTTTGCTCTAACATATCAATAATGTTAAATAAATTGTAAAGCATGGAATGGCAGCAGGGTGTTGGTGGAAAAGAGAAATGTTAGTTGTACACTTCACAACTGAAGTAATACACATAACCATCTAAAGGCCTCTCCCACCTCCATAAGACCATGAAGTCCAGGGTCTAAAATTACCTAGCTGCACCACTTCATATAGAAGGGCTTTTTTATTGTTATTCATTTTATGTAAAACCTTTCTATCCTGCCTTTTATCATTAAGATCTCAGGGCGGCGTACAGATAAAATCAATTTAAAAAGTATAAAACAATATATAAACACCTAAAACATATTAACCCCTTCATGGATCACTGCCTTGTTGTGGCGAAGGGGCTTGCGTAACTCAGTGAAGCCATAAGCTATGCCGTGCAGGGCCACCCAAGACGGACAGGTCATGGCAGAGAGTTCTGACAAAATGTGGTCCACTGGAGAAGGAAATGGCAACCCACTCCAGTATTCTTGCCAAGAAAACCCCATGGAACGTATCACAAGGCTCAAAGATATGATGCCGGAAGATGAGCCCCTCAGGTCGGAAGGTGTCCAATATACTACTGGGGAAGAGCAGAGGGAATTTCCAAGTAGTGCCAGAAAGAGTGAAGCGGCTGGGCCAAAGCCGAAAGGACACTCAGCTGTGGATGTGTCTGGTGGTGAAAAGAAAATCCGATGCTGTAAAGAGCAATATTGTTTAGGAACCTGGAATGTAAGATCAATGAATCAAGGTAAGCTGGAGGTGGTCAAACATGAGATGGCAAGATTGAACATCGACATCTTGGGAATCAGTGAACTAAAATGGACAAGCATGGGCAAATTTAATTCAGGTGGCCATTATATCTATTACTGTGGACAAGAATCCCTTAGAAGAAATGGAGTAGCACTCATAGTCAATAAACGGGTGGGAAAAGCAGTACTGGGGTACAATCTCAAAAACGATAGAATGATCTTAGTATGAATCCAAGGCAAACCATTCAACATCACAGTAATTCAAGTCTATGCCCCAACCACTGAGGCCGAAGAAGCTGAGGCCGAAGAAGCTGAGGTTGATCAGTTCTATGAAGACCTACAACATCTTCTAGAACTAACACCAAAAAAGGTGTCCTTTTCATCATAGGGGATTGGAATGCCAAAGTAGGAAGTCAAGAAATCGCCGGGATAACAGGCAAGCATGGCCTTGTTGTACAAAATGAAGCAGGACAAAGGCTAATAGAGTTTTGCCGAGAGAACACGCTGATCAGAGCAAACACTCTTTTCCAACAGCACAAGAGGCGACTCTACACATGGACATCACCTGATGGTCAATATCAAAATCAGATTGATTATGTCCTTTGCAGCCAAAGATGGAGAAGCTCTATACAGTCAGTAAAAACTGGAGCTGAGTGTAGCTCAGATCATGAGTTGCTTCTTGCAAAATTTCAGCTTAAATTGAAGAACGTAGGGAAAACCACTAAACCATTCAGGTATGACCTCAATCATATCCCTTATGAATATACAGTGGAGGTGACAAATAGATTTAAGGGATTAGACCTGATAGACAGAGTGTCTGAGGAACTATGGACGGAGGTCCGTAACATTGTTCAGGAGGCAGCAACTCAATCCATCCCAAAGAAAAAGAAATGCAAGAAAGCAAAGTGGCTGTCTGATGAGGCTTTACAAGTAGTTGAGGAAAGAAGGGAAGTGAAAAGCAAGGGAGAAAGGGGAAGATATATCCAAATGAATGCAGATTTCCAGAGAATAGCAAGGAGAGACAAGAAGGTCTTCTTAAATGAACAACGCAAAGAAAATGAGGAAAACAATAGAATGGGAAAGACTAGAGATCTTTTCTAGAAAATCGGAGATATCAAGGGAACATTTCGTGCAAAGATGGGCATGATAAAGGACAAAGAAGGCAGGAACCTAACAGAAGCAGATGAGATTAAGAAGAGGTGGCAAGAATATACAGAACTATACAGGAAAGATCTGAATGTCCCTGATAGACATGATAGTGCAGTCACTGAACTTGAGCCGGACATCCGAGAGAGTGAAGTCAAGTGGGTCTTAGGAAGCATGACTAACAACAAAGCTAGCAGAGATGACAGTATTCCAGCTGAGCTGTTTAAAATCCTAAAAGATGGTGCTGTTAAAGTGCTGCACTCAATATGCCAACAAATGTGGAACACTCAACACTGGCCACAAGACTGGAAAAGGTCAGTTGACATTCCAGTTCCAAAGAAGGGCAATGCCAAAGAGTGTTCAAACTACTGTACAATTGCACTCATTTCACATGCCAGCAAGGTTATACTCAAAATCCTACAAGCTAGGCTTCAGCAGTATGTGAACCGAGAACTACCGGAAGTACAAGCTGGGTTTCGAAGAGGCAGAGGAACTAGAGATCAAATTGCCAACGTTCACTGGATCATGGAGAAAGCAAGAGAATTCCAGAAAAACATCTATTTCTGCTTCATTGACTACGCTAAAGCCTTTGATTGTGTGGATCACAACAAACTCTGGGAAATTCTTAAAGAGATGGGAGTACCAGACCACCTTACCTGTCTCCTGAGAAACCTGTACGAGGGTCAAGAAGCAACAGTAAGAACCAGACATGGAACAACCGAGTGGTTCCAAATTGGGAAAGGAGTACGACAAGGCTGCATATTGTCGCCCTGCTTATTTAACTTATATGCAGAGTACATCATGAGAAACGCCGGGTTGGATGAATCACAGGTCGGAATTAAGATTGCCGGGAGAATTATCAACAACCTCAGATACGCAGACGATACCACCCTAATGGCTGAAAGCAAAGAGGATCTAAAGAGCCTCTTGTTGAGGGTGAAAGAGGAGAGTGCAAAAGCTGGTTTGAAACTCAACATTAAAAAAACGAAGATCATGGCATCTGGCCCCATCACTTCCTGGCATATAGAAGGGGAAGAAATGGAAGCAGTGACAGATTTTATTTTCTTGGGCTCCAAGATCACCGCAGACGGTGACTGTAGCCATGAAATTAAAAGACGCTTGGGAGGAAAGCTATGGCAAACCTAGACAGCATAGTAAGAAGCAGAGACATTACCTTGCTGACAAAGGTCCGTCTAATCAAAGCTATGGTTTTCCCAGTAGTAATGTATGGCTGTGAGAGCTGGACTATAAGGAAGGCTGAGCGCCGAAGAATTGATGCTTTCAAACTGTGGTGCCGGAGAAGACTCTTACGAGTGCCCTGGACTGCAAGGAGGTCAAATCAGTCCATCCTAAAGGAAATCAACCCTGAGTGCTCATCGAAGGACAGATACTGAAACCGAAGCTGAAATATTTTGGCCACCTAATGCGAAGAGAAAACTCACTGGGAAAGACCCTGATGCTGGGAAAGATTGAAGGCAAAAGGAGAAGGCAACGGCAGAGGATGAGATGGCTAGATAGCATCACCGATGCAATGAATATGAACTTGAGCATGCTCCGGGAGAGAGCGGAGGACATGAAGGCCTGGCGTGCTATGGTCCATGGGGTCACGAAGAGTCGGACACGACTTAACGACTGAACAACAACAAAAACATATTAAACTATTAAACAAGCTAAAACTTGTTAAAATCTAAAACAATAAAACAGTTAAAACAATGTGCTAGGGAATGCATTTACTGTAGCCCTCAAAGGCTTTGGTGAAAAGCCATGTTTTTACTTGGTGCCGAAACGAGACCAATGTCTGCACTAATCGGGCCTCCAAGGGGAGGGCATTCCACAACCGGGGTGCCACAGCAGAGAAGGCCCTCTCCTACATCCCACCATAGTGTATGTCTCGTACTGGTGGGACACAGAGGAAAGCCCCTCCAACAGATCTCAGTTCTTGGCAGGCATATATAGGGAGAGGTGTTCCCTCAAATATCGAGGTCCCAAGCCACTTAGGGCTTTAAATGTCATCACCAAAACCTTGAATTCTGAGCGGGAGCATATTGGCAGCCAGTGCAATTCCTTTAAAACTGGTGTTGTATGGTTTTTATGAGGTGTTCTGGTCAGCAGTCTAGATGCTGCATTTTGCACTAGCTGCAACTTCCACGTCATCTTCAAGGGCAGCCCCACATAAAGTGCACTGCAGTAGTCTAATTGGGAAGTTACCAACACACTACTGTCCAGGAAAGGCCGTAGCTGGCGGATCAGCCAAAGCTGGCCCCAACTTACTCCAGGCCATGGAGCCCACTTGGGGCTCCAGTGACAGGGATGGATCTAGGAGTACTCCCAAGCTACGCACCTGCTCCTTCGGGGGGAGTGCAGTCCCATCCAGGACAGTTTGCTTACCCAATTCCCAGACTCAGGAACCACCAGTCCACAGAGCTTCTGTCTTCTCAGGATTTAGCTTCAGTTTATTGGCACTTGAGCCTTGTGTGGCGCAGAGTGGTAGGTGGCAGTATTGCAACCAAAACTCTCCCCACGACCTGAGTTTGATCCCAGTGGAAGCTGGGTCCCAGGTAGCCAGCTCAGGTCGACTCAGCCTTCCATCCTCCCGAGGTCAGTAAATGAGTACCCAGCTTGCTTGGGGAAAGGTAGTCACGACTGGGGAAGGCAATGGCAAACCACCCCGCTACAGTCTGCCATGAAAACGCCAGCACAAGCGGCGTTCCTCTAGGGGTCAGTAATGACCCGGTGCTTGCACAGGAGGAACCGTTCCTTTCCTTTCTTTATTGGCCCTCATCCAGCCCAATATAGCCTCCAGGCACTGGTCCAGCACCTTCACTGCCTCAGCTGACTCCAATGACAAGTTTTACTCAAGTAAACTTATTGAATAGTTGATATCAACAAAATTAAATGTGGTAAAGAAGTAATGTTTCTTGCTTCCCATGTACCCTCTGTAGAAATTTGTTTATTATTCATCTTGGTGGTCATACATCAATACATGATTTTATTAGAGAGCAACTGTAACTGTCAATTGCCACTGCTGTAAGTATTGGATATCTTGTGCTAGAAAAAAGCAGAAATAATAAGCATGGAAAATATCAATATGGATTAATGTGAAGGCCATAGAGCTGAGGATTTATTCATTTGGGTTTGGTTGCATAATGTATTGTAAATTGAGATAAATTCATGATTCAAATCTCATTGATCTACTTGGAGTGAAGATAGTTGCTAGGGTTGGGGTGGGGGGGTTGTTTGCATATGTACACTTCCCATTAGAAGCTTAGGATTCTTTTTAATGTTCAGTTTCTATACCACTCCAGAACAAAACCCTTTGGGTGGGTTACACAAACATACAATAATATTCAAAAATGAGACATTAATAAAATCAATAGAACACCATATAGAGCATTATATATAACAGTGACAGGGATAAACATACACAGCAACCTGATTCAGTGAAAAGCTCTTTGAAATAAAAAGGCCACCTGAAAGATGATGGGGAGAGTGCCAAATAGGGATGGCAGAGAATTCCGCCACAGATCATGGTGGGGCCGAATGCACTGGCATCCTGAACTCCGTGGCGGAACGGCCTGCCCCCCCGCCCCCCCCCGGAACCCCCCCGGGACGAGACTCACCTGGGGCTGATCTTCCGGGTGGCGGTGGCTAAGTCGGTGGCTTTGGCGGCGGCGGCGGCTGGTCTTCCAACCAGCTGCCACCGCCGCAATTTCCACTCTTGTAAAAAAAACAACAACAACGAGATAGGCTACGTAAAGATTTACGTAGCCTATCATGGCTAGGTTTAAAAAAAACAAACAAACACGACATGATGGCTGGGTGGGTTTAAAAAAAACAACAACCGCGTATGCAAATGGCGGAGGCTACAGCCGCCGCCATTTGCGTTCCTTCTTTTTGCCTGTCTTAATCTACATAAATATTTACGTAGACTATGACGGCGAAAATAAAGGGGAACGCAAATAGCTTAGCGGGCACTATTTGCATCCCTTTTTGATTCACCGTTTTAGCCTACGTAAATATTTACGTAGGCTAAAACGGGGAATCAAAAAGGGACGCAAATACCTCCTGCTACGCTATTTGCGTTCCCCTTTATTTTCGCCGTCATAATCTACGTAAATATTTATGTAACCTATCACGGCAAAGTAAAAAAAAAACGCGTACGCAAATGGTGGCGGCTATGGCGGCTGCCATTTGCGTTCACTATTTTTCGCCGTTCTAGCCTACGTAAATATTTACGTAGGCTAGAATGGCTAAAAGTAGCAAACGCAAATGGCGGCCGCCATAGCCGCCGCCATTTGCGTACACTGCACCCAGCCGCAGCCGGACAGGAGACCAGCCGCCGCTGCCCCCACCGCAATCGCCGCCCCCACACCTGCCGCCGCAACTGCCGCCGCCACCTCCGCCGCTGGCACACCTGCCGCCCCTGCACCTTCCACCACCCCCGCCACCGCCGCACCTGCCACCCCCGCCGCCGCCCCCACCACCATCACACCTGCCGCACCTGCCGCCGCCCCTTCCACCGCCACCACTGCCCCCGCCACCGCCACCGCCGCCACCCCTGCCGCCCCTGCTACACCTTCTGCCGCCACCACACCTTCCGCCGCCCCTGCCGCACCTTCCGCCGCCGCTGCCGTGCTTCCCCTGCCGCACCCGCTGCCGACGCCACTGCCGCATCCGCCCCAGTTAAATGCATTCGGCCTCACTGGAATCCATGGCGGAATTCTCCGCCATCCCTAATGAAAGTGGGGAACAGGGGGAGTGTGACCCTGTTGATTCTCCTGGACCCCTCAGCAGCTTTCAATACCATTGACCATGGTATCCTTCTGGATAGGCTGTCTGGGTTGGGAGTTGGAGGCACTGCACTGCAGTGGTTCCGCTCCTACTTGGATGGCTGACTCCAGAAGGTGGTGCTGGGGGATTATTGCTCTGTGCCATGGCAATTGTGCCATGGGGTTCCACAGGGCTCTGTTTTATCCCCCAAGCTGTTTAACATCTACATGAAACCGCTGGGGGAGGTTATCCGGAGGTGTGGGCTGAGGTGCCATCAATATGCGGATGACACCCAGCTCTACCTCTCTTTCTCATCAAAACCAAGTGAGGCAGTGGCTGTTCTGAATCAAGGCCTGAGCATGGTAATGGACTGGATGAGGGCCAATAAACTGAAACTCAATCCATACAAGATGGAGGTACTGTTAGTGGGTGGTTCGTCTGCCCAGCTAGGGGATATTCAACCTGTTCTGGAGGGGGTTGCACTCCCCCTAAAGGATCACGTTCGTAGTTTGGGGGTGCTCTTGGATCCAGAACTGTCACTTGAGGCACAGGTGAACTCAGTGGCAAGGAGCACTTTTTATCAGCTTAGGCTGGTATACCAACTACGCCCTTATCTGGACAGAGATAGCCTAGCTACAGTGATCCATGCTCTGATAACTTCTCATCTGGATTACTACAATGCGTTATACGTGGGGTTGCCCTTGAAAACGGTCTGGAAACTTCAGCTGGTCCAAAATAGGGCAGCAAGATTGTTAACAGGGACTGGCCAGTGAGCTCATATTACTCCAGTACTTTTTCAGCTGCACTGGCTGCCAGTCCGTTTCCAGGCCTGATTCAAAGTGCTGGTATTAACATTTAAAGCCCTTAACGGCTTGGGGCCAGGTTATCTGAAGGATCGCCTCTTCCCATATGTGCCTGCCCGGACCTTAAGATCATCCTCAGCCGCCCTTCTCCATGAGCCCCTGCCAAAGGAAGTGAGGTGGGTGGCTACTAGGAGGAGGGCTTTTTCTGCTGTGGCATCCCAGCTGTGGAATGAGCTCCCTAGTGAGGTTCGCCTGGCACCTACGTTGTATTCCTTCCTTTTGGCGCCAGGTGAAGACCTTTTTATTTTCCCAGGCATTTTAGCATTTTAGCTTTCTACACTTTTAGCTTTGCTGTTTTAAATCTGTATTTTAAACTCCTGCACTGCTGATAGGTTTTATTGTGGTTGTATTGTTATATTGTGGTTTTAATGTTCTATATATTTTAAATTGTTTTATTGTGTGCCGTTTGGTTTTAATTTTTGTGAACCGCCCAGAGAGCTCCAGCTATTGGGCAGTATAGAAATGATAAATAAATAAATAAATAAATAAATAAATAAATAAATGCCTACTGTCTCTGTTACTGAAGGTAATACAAACCCATCATGACTAGAGGTCATTGTTAGCCTTATCCTCCATTAATTCGTCTAGCCCCCTTTTAAAGCTGTCCAAGCTGATGGCCATCGACACTGCCTCATGTGAAGTGAAGTCCATAGTTTAACCATGTGTTGTGTGAAGAAATACTTCCTTTTACCTGTCCTGAATCTCAGCAGCCAATATAGTAAACTGTATAGACGTACCATTAAAAGAGGCAAATTTCCCCTTAAAGTAGGAGGAAACAACTAGGCACAACCAGTTAATATGATAATTGTACAAAATACAAAGAATTACCATACCCTGAAACCCCCTCATGTCATACCTGCCCTCTGTTAATACAGAGAGAGGAAAAGGGAAGGCAGTCATCAGCACTACTCTCTTGGTAAATACAGCAATGCCTCTGGTGGTAATGACTTTATAGCCCTGCCTAGAGCACACTCAGAATATGCTGATGACACTTCCTACAGGGTGGAGGATGGGCACAATAGTCTCAGCCACTCACCAGGCATTATGTTCCAGGCTGGTCTTTGCATGCTGGTGGAAGGTCATTAGAAATGGAGCTAGTCGAGCTTCCCTTGGCAAGGGATTCCAGAGTCTCAAGTTCCCACCAAATATGCTTCAGATGTTGGTGAGACAGATAGAGGGTCTCTCTCAAGGATCGTAAAATCCAAGCAGGCTTTCAAGGGAGAATGTGACCTTTACGATGACCTGGGTCCAAGTTGTTTAAGGCTTTATAAGTCATAATCGGCACTTTGATTTGAGCATAGAAAGAGATTAGTAGCCAGCAAAGCTGTTGTAATATGGGGGTCATATGCTCCCTATTACTGGTTAATAATCCGGCTGCAGCATTCTGAACCAGCTGTAGTTCCTGAACACTCTTCAAAGACTGCCTCATGTAGAACAAGTTGCAGTTGTCCAAACAAGATGTAACTAAGGTATGTGTCACTATGACCAGTTCTGACATTTCAAGGAACAGGCCACTTAGTACTCTAGGCTTAGCTGTGCAAAAGCACTCCTGGCCAGTGCCAAAACCTGGTCATCCATGTTCAGGGCTGAATCCAGGAGTATACCCACATCTGAGTCTTCAAGGAAACTGTAACCCTATCCAAGACAGGTTGAACTCCTATTCCCTGATCAGCCTTCTGAAAGACCAGGAGTTTCTGTCTTGCCTAGATTAAACTTTACAATGTGTTTGCCTTCTCTAGTCCACTACCAACATTAGACACTGATTCAAAACTTGAACAGCTTCCTTGGATTTAGATGAAAAGGAGAATATGTCATCAGCATATTGGTGACATCCAGCCCCCAAACTCCAGGCAGCTTCCCCCAGTGGTTTCATGTAGGTGTTAAATAGCATGGGTGACAAGATGGAACCCTGAAGAACACCATGGGCCAATGGGCAAGGCATCCAACAAGAGTCCCCCAGTACCACTTTCTGAAATCACCCCTCCAAGAAACATGGTAACTTCAGCTCCCATCCCAGCCAGGAGGTCCAGAAGAATACCATGGTTGAGGGCATTGAATGCTGCAGAGAGGTCCAGTAGAACTAGCCCCTGTCCAGTTCCCAGCCTAGTTCATACAGCAAGGCAACCAAAGCAGTTTTCATCCCATAACCAGGCCTGAAGCCAGGTTGAAATAGATCTAGATAATACTGTGCCTCATCCAGGAACATCTGGAGCTGAGATGCCACAATAAGCTCAAGCACCTTACCCATGAATGCGATGTTGAATACAGAATTGAAAATTATTCAGTATGATGGTGTTCAGAGAGGGTTCTAAAAACAGAAATCTTGCCTCTTTTGAACAAGATAGAATTATGGCCTTTTATATGGAAACCTTCACTATTGCCCTTACCCACTTAGCCAGTCTTCCCTACCTGGCAGCTTTTATAAACCAGGAAGGGTAAGGGTTGAGCTCCCATGTGATAGGTCTCATTGGCACAGACCTCTGCCACCCGCTCCCATTAAGTTCCAGGCAGGAAGAGTGATAAATGTATTAGCAATGAAACCAATTATAATGCCCTAAAATGGGCTGTATGTATTTTTCTGGTTTTGCAAAATCAGTGTCTGTTTTTGTGACATATCCCAGCCTCAGATTAAAAATAGTTGAACCAAATATATGAACAGCTAGATTACTGGCACCTTTTTAAAAAATCTGAGATATGATGGGCACGGCATTAAGACTTGCAAGCCTAAAGGAGTTTGCGTCCCAGAGTTTGAATCTCTGTTAAAACAGCTGGTGAACAGCAGCACTACTTAAAATACATGTTAAATAAATCTGGACTTATTTAGCAATATGCATCTCACTCTTCCAATGCCCAGTGTCTTTGCACTTCCAACTGCTATGCAAATGCCCTTGAATAAAAAAAATATCAGATCTCAGTGTGTAGCCTTCATTGTTCCTACATGTCCAACAAATCCTCATGATCTAGCAGATGCACACTGTGTGCAACTCTGATACGCTACCCGCTTTTTTATCAGTTTCTGCTGCTACTGGCATTTTGCAGCATACTTTAGCTTGCTGATATTTGAAAAAAAAATTTGTGGTGCTTTGGCAAAACAGGGTAGGTGGGTGGAGATGGAAACACCCAACCAACTGCCAAGACCTATGTAATGTACCTGTAGTGACAAATAACAATCTAACACCCTGATCCATAGTTCCAAGCGCACTCAGATGGAGTAGAGTCTCATGCATGTGGGATTCGCCATTCCTTCAATGGATGCAGATTTGTTTGCACCCTCCTTGCTTCACAGAGATCTGCAATGTGTGTCAGTTAATGAGAGTTCAGTGGAGAATGGATTGGCGATTGTGTACATCCACATGTAAAAACCCCTGTTGATGCTGTCAATAGGTACACATTTCCTTGCCTTCATCATGTGAATGTGTACATTTGCCAGTGTTTATGTAATCTGTCAAACAGCTCACGTTAATCCCATCAAATATATGCCATTCTTTCCCTGGGACTCAGTGCAGGCTACTGTGTTGTTGTTGTTGTTGTTGTTGTTGTTTTAAAGCATAACAAAGTATAAAATATGCCATGTAAAAATGAATTAGTATCAAATATATTCAAATATATTGTCATTTAAAATATTTTAAAGGGATCAAATCCACTCTCCCTATCATCACCAGTACAGCAGTACAGCCCCGGCCTCACCGGGCCCCGCTACTTCACCCCCACCGAGAAGGGACACCTCCTCGAGAGCAACTTCAGCAGTGGGTGGAACTACGAGATCGTGCACTAGAGGCCTCCTGGGCCCTCGTCACCCTCTCCTACTACCCTGTGCTTTTTCCTGATCAATGTAATCAATAAACAAGCAGTTTATGCATTCAATAAGGCTTCAGGCTTTTCATTCCACCTCTCATATTTTGATTAAGCCACACACAGTTACCACCCCTAATTATGCAAATCCTCCTGTGGTTAGCCAGCCTGGATCTCCAGTCACTCCCCTTTCAGTTCCCTTTTTCACTTTTATTTTTAGCTGAAGGGGTATAGCCAGTGGAAGCTGCTGGCTCCAATGTCAGTGGGACGGTGAATCCGCTCCGGGTTTCAGTCAGAACTTTAGAAGCATCTTGGATAGTTCCTTTAATTGGTTCTGACTGAAAGCCGGAGCGGATTCACTGCCCCACTGACATTGGAGCCATGAGCCTCCACTGTACTCAAGATAGATTCTGAATTAGCCAATCCAGGGTCTTGGTGGGAAATACATTCAATTTATGAAACACTACCACAATCAGTAAACATATTAGCAGTCATCTGCAGTCATTAAATGTAGGAATTTCCAGCCAGTGTTTACACAGCACTTATTATAACCTGAAACACCTACACCATTCTGCACATGGAACCTTTCTATGTATTAGTGGTAAAGGGCCAAATCAACTTAGTTACCAATTCAATTTTGCATACCACATCAAAGTCAAGACAACTTAGAACCCCTTTTGTTCTTTTAAAATTCCTCTATGATAGCCTTATGAGGTACTCAAGTGCCCAGTGGGGAACAAATGAGTCAATTGCCTGACTACTTCAAGGCCAGTTCACTTTCAGCCAACTAGCCAGTAACATATATCTTTTACTCAGTTAGGAAGGTTCAGGGAGAACCAAGTTTGTTTGTTTGCCACACCTTCTAGTTAGGTATATATCATGGTCTTCTCTATGTTGGGAATAGCTGTACCTATTGTATGTGGCTGGTGCAGATGGGTGAGAATTTAATTTCCATTCATTTTTATAAGAATTTACCAAAATTCACAAATGTCTTCATATTCAGGACAGAAAGAACTTGAAATGTAAAAAATTTGAATACAGGAGAAAGCAAAACTGATTTGCCCATCCCTAAATATCTGTGCTTCAGTCTTCTTTCTGTCTCTCTTTCTTTTCCCCAGTTTTTCTTTATCAGCACCCATTCTACCCATCACCCGCATCCATAACTTCCCTGCCTCTGCCATTCTCTTTCTCTGTCTACTTGCTTGTTCTATATGTATATTTCTTGTCTCTAGGCCCAAGATTAACATTTACACATGTCAGTGTCAGTTACATGTGTACATGCATGTTGGGTATAAAGTGTGTATAAGTGATAGACTCGCGCACGCACACACATATATATCTCCTAAATGGCATCCACTCTGTCTCTTCCTTTTCTCTGCATAAAATTAAAAGTAACAAGCACCACACCTCATGCACAGCCTCACATTCATGTGTAAAGAGGACTGTGGTTCAGAACCAAAATCTGTATGTATTTTGAAAAAATGCAGAGGAGGTCACGCCACGGAAGTACTATGCGGTGATTAAAGAAACCAGTGGAATAGCTTTTCCATTTTGTTTTCCCACAAAAAAAGGTATACCTCTTATCAAAGGTTCCATTCAGATTTACTGGCAAAATAGCAGCCCCTACCTACCACTTAATTACAAAATGCTTTAGCAGCTTGGGTAGAAACACTGTAGGAAATTTCCCAAAATTTTCAGCAGTGGGGATTCTAGAGTCTTTGCTGCAAGAATGATTTGAATGATAACTCTTAATTTTGTTGGCACTTTTATTGTTTGCCCTTCAGCTTGGCAAAGAATACACACACACACATGCACACACACAAAGGAATATATAGGGGGCAAGGAATGTACATAAACATGAAGCAATGAGCTCATCTTCAGGCTATAAAGAAATGCTGTAAAGGCATAGCCAGATATATGATTTGTTTGATCTTATAACTAGAAATAATACTGACAGGAGCAAGAACACTGTAAATACTGGGGAAAGCATATGAAATATTTCTTTCTGCAGCTAGAGAAGGATCAACAGGGAAGGGAGATATAACACAAAGTCAACAAAGAAGATTATAAGATCACTTCAGAAAACAACAGGAGGGAGGATATGAAAATAGTTCAGTAGGATCTCTTTCTCTGGGGAAGACCTGAAAGCGTTAATAGCAACATGTGGACAGGCTATCCTGAAAACAGGGGACATGAGGGAAATTTTCTGGTTTGGGTGGCTTTCTCTTAAATTGTTTTATCGTGAACTGAGTGGAGAAAAAATGATAGTAGCTTTAACTGTTATTGGATTTTAATATTTTTATTAGGCTGGATATTCTAATGTAAGCTGCTAGTTCTTATACATTATTAATAGTGTTTTGAAATATGATATTGGTATTTTCTTGATTATTAGAAGTTCCCTTGAGAGGGTTTTCACCCTTAAAAGCAGGCTATAACTTTTAAAATAAATAATGCCATGAGTATTGAAATGGGTGGTACGGACACTCATGCTGCCAAAGAGTTTTGTTAATTACTTCCTGAGATTAGTCTTTATGGGACTGCCACAGAGAAGAGTCCTTCGGTTGTATTGCCTTGTAAAGGAATTTCTGTGGCTCAGTCACCACCCCACTTTACAGGCTAAATAATTTAAATAAAGAATAAGGATAGGAGGGAAGGGGGGATAAGGGGGTCCCTGAAGAGGCAACACCTTCCTTTTGTAGGGTGTGGGGATAGATTATGTTTATCTGAAACACACTCTTGCCTCTTCTTAATTCAATTTAAAAAGTAAGTTCTTTGGAGTAGTGTTATGTGCATGTCCAAAGGGAGTGCAACAAATGGAATACAACGAGATTAATATATTTATCCTGGGACTTAGGGACACAGAAACTCTCCTGTAGAGATGATCTCACATTATTTTCTTAGGATCTTTCACCCTTGAGGAAAGCAGATGACCTATTATTCCATGGGTGTCCTGCCTTACAGTGCTCTGCTAAGTCACTTCCTAAACCCAATGTCCTGGGAAGAGAAAGTCACTATATTTGGTGCGGTCTTCATTCCACTCAGCATTAGTCCTCTAATCAGTCCTGGGTATAGCACTGGTTCACACACGAGTGGTCATCACTTGGTGACTGCAAACCCGAATGACTTGTATGTGTGAATGGGCCATCACAATAACACTGCAGAACTCTTCCATATCAAGTCATCTCAGTGCTTTTCAGTGGAGTCAGTTCATACATTCAACTGCCAGTAACCATGTGCCGAGTGAAGTACTGTGCATGCATGTGTGGACTAGCTAGGCTTCCCAGTGTAAGCCTTTCATAGCATCCTCCAGCTTTCAGCAATGAACAGCTAGTTCAGTCTCTTTGCCGCATTTCATTACAACTTTGCTATTAGTTTTCAGTTGTGCAGGTGGGTGGTTTGCATGTCACATGAATATTTGTTCATTGTTAATGGCCCAAATAATGAATCTGTTTTAAAGGTACAAAAACAATATCTTCCTATGACTGAATTAATTTCTCAGCACTTGTGTATTTCATACCATGAAGCTTCAAAGAGGCATGGCACAGTGTTAGTGCCACAGTGCCAGCTGGTGAATTCCTCAGAATGTTTGCCTCCGGCCTCATTTTCATCTCTTGCTCTTGTTGCCCGAGCAGAGTTCTGTTCTGTCAGGTTGACAAAACTGCAGCCAATTCTACAGCTGTTGAATAACAGGAAATTTGGGACATTCAAAATGGGATTTCTTGTATAATCTGGCAATATGGCAGAATCTGAACAAGTGAGCAATGTGAACTATTGTTTGGTTGCTAAATGTGGTACATGTTCCATTTGTAGAGCTTGAGTTATCTAGGAGGGAAATTATTTTGCAAACCTCATTAGTGGTGATTTATTTCCCAGCCAATCTGTGTAGAAATGTTTTGCTTCTAACATTCATTCCTGCAGAGGCTCTTGTTCAAAACTGTATGTTTTTGTGAAATATAAAATAAGATCAATTCGCACACCATCTACATAACTAGAGCACAATTTATTGAACACTAATGGTTAAATTCCACATTGTGCAAGTGGATTTCTGCTTGTGCAACTGGACTTCCACTTTCTCTTATCCCCGCTTCAGTTCCTCATGTGCCTCATGTGCCACTTCAGTCCCTCATGGGATCTGGGGGGGGGGGACCGCAAAGGGGAGGGGAAATCTGTGCTGTCAGGGGTTTCTGTTCCACTGGTGGGTGACCAGATTGGATCTAGCCCTAAGGGTTTGATCCAGACTTAGGTCCTGTTGAAATTAGTGTCAGAAGTTAGTTATAACTTAAGTCTCATTGATGGGGACTAAGTGCACCTAATTAGTCTGGACTCAACCCTATATGCACTATAGTTCTGTTGTATAAAGATTCTAACAGACGATAGCTTCAAAAATGAAAAAAAATAATCCCACACAGAAAAAAAAAAAATCATGTTGGAAACAGTATGGAACCCACATGTAAACAATAATGTGTGATGATCATATATGTGTATTTCACTGCATGTACATGCAGCAAAACAATGACATACATGAGTGTCACATATGAGGATCTACATACAGGTTGCATTATATTTTCTGCACAGATGTTTTATCCTTCTAGTGTTAGTAGTTTGAACTATAAAGAAAGTCAGAAAGATTGCTGCTTTATTCAGAAACTATTTCCAACTTTTTTTGAGGAAGGCCTATAGGTCCAAAAAATAATACTTTAAAAAAGGGTCAGAAACAGCATAGAATCATCTCAAAGGGGATATCATAGAGCTGGAAAAGATACATGGAAGGAAAACGAAAATATTTGGAAAATAGTTTCCCTGTTAACGTTGTAAGTTTGGGTGCCAGGTATGTCTAAAGGTCTGTGAAAACTGAATGTCTTTACTGTAGAACTCATACGCAGCTTAGTGAGAAGCTGTAAACTATCTGGAACTCCTTCCATGTCCAGGCGCATTTTCATGGGATTTTAGGCGTGACTACAACTTCTACAAATGTAACTGCATCTGTAAAATGAACCTATGATAGGTAGGTTTCCATAAAGCAAACACTGGTGCAAAACCAAAACCTTTCCATTTTCTCTTGCCTTTAGAAGTGCATAAAATCAAGAAACATGTTGCCTTCAGGGTTCTCCTTGGCTTTTGTCAACTGTTGTCTTAAAAAAAAAAAAAAAAAAAAGGCACCTGCAGGATATGAAGTGCCATAGTCTCTTGGGGCAAGTTAGAACCAGGTATTTCTGGTCAGTCAGAAAACATTTAACCCGATTATTGCCAAGATGCTCTGAAGAAGGGCAAGGCGCACAATATATTTAGAAAAGACATTCACACTCAGATATGACAGCTGTAGAAGACTGAAGAAGGCCTTGAGTAAACTGATACCCTATGAGAAAGCAATTGTACATGACACGCGAGAGAGAGGAAGGCAGTAAATAACCAGTTAATTTCTACTGTGGAGAATGTGTGCTTTGGGCAATGTAAAGCTACTGGAGTCTCATTACTGACTTCTCTCCTGCAAATTTCTTGCTAACAGTGTTATCCCAGATGCATATGAAAAGAAGTGTACCAGCAAGTGAAAATTCTGATAAAAACCATTACAACTCATTCCTGACACGTACACTTGAAGGTCGTGTATGCCAATGACAGCTTAAGGAAGAGAATCAGCCAAGGTTTCATGAAAACTATTCAGTTAAAAGCAGTGAACGCAGCTGAGTGCATAATACGTAGCAAAACAAGGGGGCAAATATACTTTTCCAGGAGAAGCAAAAGACTGTAAGAAATATAGAGAGGTAATGGTTAGCAATGATGAGCACATGAATCAAAAGAGAAAGAAAACAATCACACTCCAGAAAAAAGAACTTTAATATATGAAATCAGGAATGCTGAAAATAACACAGCTAGGGTAGGCTAGAGGCAGATAATGTGGTGCCATGGACACCAGTGCAGGCCTGTAGCCAGAGGTGGTCTGGGGAGCCTGATCCCCCATCTCTGTCCCCCCAAAATTTTTTACAATCAAATAATTAAAAAAAAAGTTTACAATTTTGTCTTTAAAAGGCTTGCAAACCAGATGAACTCCCACCCCCTCCTTTTTTGGCGGCCCTTCCAGAACGTTGAGGCTGGCTACGGGTCTTCACCGGTGTGCCCTCAGAGACCTTTCTTAGCACCCACCAATGTACCCCATCCCTCCATTTTAAAAAAACAACAACAGATTTCCTTATTGACACCTTCAAAGAAAAGTAAGAGCCACCAGCTGCTGCCATCTTCATTTCCCACAAATGCCTCTAAACCACCCATGGGGCCCAAAGACGTTCTTGGGAAATGAAGAGGGTGAGTGGCTGCAGCAGGCTGCTGCTGCCTTCTGCAGCAGATCTAGGTACCAAGAGAATAAAGGGATGGGGGAAGAAAAGAAAAATGGACTCCTGTCACTTCTGTCTTGTTGTCTTGTGTAAGCCACACCTCTCATGGCAGCTATTTTCTCAAATTGCCAAATGTACCCATGGGCCCCAAAAAGTTGCCTACCCCTGAGTCTTAAGACTCTGAGAGGCCTGGAAGCTGAATTCCTCCTTCCTTCTGAATACACCTTCATCATTGTCATCACACGCACACACGGGCCACTTCAGTTGGAAGGTACTGTGTCCTAATGTTGATATGGCTCCTTCCATAGGCCTATTCAGTCATTCTCTTACCATGTAAAGTAAACACACAAGGAGAAGGTGTGCTGTAGGTCTTCTGCCTTCTTCATGTGTTTCCGTCACCCTGTATGTGTGTGGGGCAATGGTCTGAAGGGGAGTGCCTCCTGTAGCCGTGAAGGCACTCCACACAATTAAGAACCCTGATTGTCCATGTGTGAGCCAGAACATGGATTTTTCAGCATTCAGGCTCACCTCCACAAATACAGGAGGCTCTTCTCTTCAGAGAGTCGTACTCCACAAGTAGAAGGCAATGGATGGGATAAGGGAGAGGGGCAGGGCTGGAGTGCTCCTTCTCCTCATGCATTTGCCCCATTCAGGTTCAGAACACCTGAATAGGACAAGAATCTATGTATGCAGAAGGGCCCTGTGCCACTGTCCTGCATAACACTGGTCATACACCCTGGGCATCCATGCCAGCTTGTGAAGGGGGCATGGCCAGTACCACACAACACATTGGGAACAGGAGAACACCTACAGAGGGATCTTGTCCTCAACCTAAACTACTGAATCCTCAAACAGAAATGTCAAATAAAAGAACTATCACAACTAAAGTGTCCTTCTATATTAGGCTACAATCCTATACCCACTTACCTGGGAGAAAACCCCATTGAGCTCAAGAGAACTTGCTTCTTAGTAGGCCTGCATAAGATTGCACTGTTAGTTGCCTATTGTCTGTGACTATAGTAGAGATAGTTAACTACAGCAGGAAGATGCTTACATTAGGGATGTACGAAAATCACTTAGCTTTCTGGGATTATGCTAATGGTTGAGGGGGAGGTGTTCCATCCCTCCCCCCAGAATCCTCGCCGGATTCTGCTCCGTTCCTCCCCCCCCCCCCCCGGAATCCTGGCTGGCTGGCTCCGCTCCACAGGGATTCTGGGCGCCGCCATTTGCGTATGCACGTGTTTTTTTTTCTTTTAAATCAGCTGTGATAGGCTACATAAAGATTTACGTAGCCTATCACGGTGTTTTTTAAAAATCTAGCCGTGATAGGCTACGTAAATCTTTACGTAACCTATCACGTTGTGTGTTTTTTTTTAACTGGAAATGGCGGCGGCAGCAGCCGGTTGGAAGACCGGAAGATCCGCCCAAGGTAAGTTCCGTCCCGGGGGGGGCAGGGGTCAGACTGTTCTGCCACCGATTTCGGGGGGCCGAATGCGCTGGCATTCGGCCTCCCCGAGATCCGTGGCGGAATTCTCTGACATCCCTAGCTTACATGATATTCTGTTGCCTGAATAACCTCATTAACCAGTACTTTCTATTGCTATTGAAGTGCATTGATAACTGTTGGGGCACATTATACATTGCACATTCCATATACTGCTTTTCTAGCATTATTTCCTGCTTTTTATTCTGTATTATCCAAAATACTGCAACAGATGTCATTGTGTATGCTACGAGGTATAAATGCGCAAGGGGGATATAGTATTAGTATGATGGGATTGTATCTACGTATATGACATGAGGAGTAGATCTGGCCCAAATTCACATGGTACTTCTTGCTTCTTCTGGCTTGTCCTAACTTATGAGCATAATCTATTTATGTTAGCAGTAAAATGTAGCATCTTTCACAATCTCCGTGGGACATTTCTGAGCTTTGGGGAATTGTAAAAGCTGTCATGGCTTAAAGAGATGAGCCTTCAGTTCACACATTATACTGCTCAAGCAGGCAGACCTCTCTTGTGAGTTAGGGAAGTTGGTTAAAAAAAAAAAAAAAAAAACCTATGCAAAGTAGTCCACTGCATCTACTCCATATGTAGGGGTGTATGAAACCTCACTTATCTGCGTCCGCGGGGGGTCCGCCGGGGGGGAGGCGATCTGTTCCTCCCCCCTGGAATCCTCCCTGGTCAGTTCCACTCTGCGGCAAGTCCGCGGAGCCACCAGCCGGGGCTGCCCACAGCCAGACTTCCGTCCCCTGCTGGGCTGCAGCCGCAAATAGCGTCCCGCGTAGGGGATGCCATTTGCATCCCTGCTTTGCCATGATGGGCTACGTAAGTATTTACGTACCCTATCACGAAAAGAGTAGCAACGCAACTGGCGTAGGAGACACCATTTGCATCCCTGCTCTTTGCAATGATAGGCTACGTAAATATTTACGTAGCCTATCATGGCTAAAGCAGGGACGCAAATGGTGTCTGCTACGCAGCGGCCGGATCTGGACCTGCCGGAGGCAGGTAGGAGCCAGTCTGCCAAGACTTCGTGAGGTGGTGGTGGGGATTGCTCCTTCTGCCACGGACCCTGGGGGGGTCAAGTTCACTGGAATTCAGCCTCACTAGAGTCTGTGGCGGAATTCTCCACCATCCCTATCCATATGTCAAGGGTAGGGATGGCGGAGAATTCCAGCACAGACTCCAGTAGGCTGAATCAGCCCTGCTTTTGTCTATGGAGGAAATTTGCACAAATTTGGAGAGATTTGCACAACACTCCTGTTTAATTGCTGCTCAATTTTCTCAAGTTTCCTATTTGTGCAGAGCAAGCAATGATCACAAAGTCAGGCACGGGATGAGCGTTGAGACAATGTTCAGAGAACATTGTTTGTTAGCCTATCCCTAGTGAGCAGTGAATTGCCAAGTTTTCTGATGATCTCAAATTATTTACAGTGATAAAACCAAAAAGGGATTGCAAAGAACTCTGAAAGGGTATTTCTAAAATGAGTGAATGGGAACAAATTCATGGAGGATAAGGCTATCAATGATTGCTACTCATGATGACTAGGGATGCTGGAGAAATCCACTGCAAACTAAAATAAGGTGGGATTCCCAAGAATCCAACCTGTGCGGTTTGCAGTGGACCAGTTCCCCTTACCTTTGCTCCTGCTAGACTCAGCACGGGACGGCTTCCAGGTTTTAAAAAGACAATGTCCATGAATGGCAGCTGTCATTCACAAACCTTGGGAAAATCACAGCTATAAATTGCATATTTTGCAACATTTGCGGCCGTAAAAGCGCTTTTACGGTTGCAATTTACGTAGATGTAAGTGTTTTAAATGGTGTAAATACACAATTTACGGCCGTGATTTTCCCATGGTCCACAAAATGTCTTTTTAAAACTGGAGAGGCACACTGTGAAATCTGGCCCGCACGCACAGGGCTCTGGGGAAATCCAGGGAGCCCAAGCGGCTCAGATTTCCCCATGGTGGACTTCCCACACAGACCACACTTTGGAGGATTCGCCCATCCCTAAAGCTATATACCACCTCCAGGATCAGAGGCAGCCTGCCTATGAATACCAGGTGCTGAAGAACAACAGCAGGAATGGACCACTGCCCTCATGTCCTGTTTGTGGGCTTCCCAAAGGCATCTGGATGGCCATTGTAGGAAACAAGATGCTGAAGCAGATAGGCCTTTGATCTAAGCCAGTCAGACTCTTCTCTTGTTCTTATTTTTAGAATTATATAGAAATAGGGAGTTGTGCACAAGAAGTTCATTTGGATAGCCCAGGTTTATATAATAGGATATAACTGCCAATATCAGAAAAAAAAATCCTATATTTATCAGTTGCTATGCACATACAATGAATGAAATAGATCTATGTTGAAATTGTTATTTAATTTTGATTCATGTAGTCACAGTATTAACCTTGTAAGAACATAAGGTATTTAAATTAGTAGTCAGGTAAATCACAGCAATGAAACTGCAGGGTTTAATGTTAAGATAACTGACATGCATGAAGTCATTGTATTAAAATATTGTTTTCCTTATTGTTTGGCACAGATGGTGCTGGTAATTAATATTGCACTTTTAAAAAAACATGGAATTTCCTGATTACAAAAGTTCACACACTATGTAATAAACAGTTATATTACACAGTACGAAATAATGATTTATAGCTTATATATTTAGGGTACAATCAATTGGGAGATTCTCAAGTGAAAGTGAAATAAGTGGGACCTCTCAAGGTAAGGAGTTACAGCTGCCTTGGTGTCTCCAATTTCTTGGGGACAGCAAGGTTTGCAAGCCCCCAACCATCTTCTCAATTACATCCTGTTTAATTTTTTCCCCATAGAACTTAATAGGGGCCATTCAGGATCCAGTTTAGTTTGTTTTTTATAAAGTGCTTAAAATATACAGCACAGTACACAGATTAAAAACCTAACAGTCTCTGCCTACAGGCTTAGACACAGCAAAAAGAAAGCAATAGAATGATCACTTATACCAAAAGCTGAAAATAAAATAAGCAAAATAAGGACATAAAAATGATTGTGTAATTATTAGAAGAGGCAGGAGGAAAAGGAGCATGAATAGCAGAAATGGAACTAAGTAAGGGCCAAACTACATGTGATATTAGTCACAGTTTTAAACAACCCTGCTTAACCTGGCTGCTTTTATTCTGGAGAAAAAGAAGCCATGGGGCCCTGATCCAGAATGTGCTCTTGATCCACATTGGGGCCCCACACCAGTATTCTGTTGAAAATTGCCCCCTACTTGGATCCTACTCACCCCTGAAGGTTCCAGACTGGTGCTCCACATCTGCTTTTTCCCCCAGAATAAAAGCAGCCAGGTTAAGAGCACTTGTTTAAATTAAATCCTGTGCAGTTTGGCCTTAAAAATAAGTTTAAAAGAAAAGAGCGAAACCTAATCTGAAGTGAATAAAAAAAAACTTGGGATTTTCACACCATGCATGTTAAAAACCACACACATGGGAACAGGAGCAAAGATATGCAGACATGGTCGGACAAAAAGATTTACTGCTGATGAAAAAGTGGAGGAAGCAGAATAGCCAGGGGGGAAAGGGAAGAACAAGACCAGAATAGGGGATGAGTGAGGAGTAGGGATGTACGAAACACTTACCTGGTTCCGGTCATAAAAGCCTACGTAAATATTTACGTAGGATAAAACGGTGAGAAAAAAAGAACACAAATAGCGCCCACTACGCTATTTGCAGTTCCCTTTTTTTCTACCGTAATTGCCTATGTAAATATTTACGTAGGCTAGAACGGCAAAAAATAGGGAACACAAATGGCGGCCGCCATAGCCGCAGCCATTTACGTACGCTGTGTTGGGGAGGGGGGTAGCCGTGATAGGATACATAAATTCTTACGTAGCCTATCACAGCTTCAAAGATGGCAATGGCGGCCGCAGCAGCTCGGCCACGGCCAGCCAGGAGACCAGCCGCCACCGCCACCAGAACCGCCACCAAATCTGCTGTATCCGCCACAGGTAAGTTCCATCCTGGGGGATTCCACGGGGGGGGGGCAGGAGGCCGTTCCGCCACGGATTCCGGGGGGGCGGATTCTACAGAATCCGGCCTCACTGGAATCTATGGCGGAATTCTCTGCCATCCCTAAGAGGAGTAAATAATGTGAGAAGAAACAGAATCCATAACCATTGACCGATAGCCATGAAAAGAAGTCTTAACAGGAAGAAGGAAGAGTAAGGAAGGGTAAAAGAAAGTGGTGACAAAGGAAAATGGATGGTTAGGAGATAAATGGAGATCAAGAAGATATAATCATGAGGCCAAGAATATATCCCAGCATAATAACTGAAAAGATAAGACAAATGCTGAGTAGGTGGGTTAAAGACTAGGTCAAAATAAATATTAAAATTAACTACTTGAGCTAGTTCAAAGAACAGTAAAAGACCAGATTAAGTCCATTCAGAGTGCCACTATAGGGATGCTACTCTGTATTTTGGTAGATAAGATCACTGAAGTGGGGTGGAAGCGGGATACGTGCTTTGGCTATTCAGCTGTGAAGGAAATGCATACATTCAGAGGCCCTTCCTTCTGGTGTCTTGGTAAAGCATTGTTTGCTCTTGTGTTTGAACATGGCAAACCATCGGTTGAGAAAACCATAGTTTGCCCTTAAACCAGGATCCCAGGCCATGGATTGATTGTGGCTTGAGATCCTTGTTTAAGAGCAAACAATGCTGTGACAAGGACTTGGAAAGAAGTTTAAAAACATTAGTGCAGAAGGCAAAGCGGGAGGGGAGGGAGGTGCATGAGAAGCTACTCTGCTTGCATACAATATCTACATGCACTCTTGAGTTTCACGAACAACCATTTACCAGGAAGCAGCAGTCTTCCTACTTCTGAATTTTGAATGGAAAGATGAGCAACATGCACAACTTTGGATCTGCATGAAGACCACCTTGTAATTCTCACTTGGCTGTAAAATATTATAATGTAGAAAATCACATGTTAAAAGATTTGCAGGAGAGAAATGTAGAAAACTGCTAAAGTTCTTGGAAATATAGCATTCATAACACCCATATTGATCACCAAGTCCTTCTACTATAGTAGAAAATAAATGGTGTAGGATTTAAGCTTAAAACAGTATTTTTCTTCTATGTTTTCTTCATGAAAATATTTTCTTTAATGAACATGGGAGGTGATCGTGTAAATATCTGCCTTTAGAACTTGTATATTAATCTTCCTTTAAGACTCATTTTGCAAGCACTTTGTGTATTAGTTGCAGAAAGACTATTAGCTCAAATCACAACGGATTTGTTTATAAATCAAAGGACGTGAGTAACATGCAGCCAAGTGCTCCAAGTATTTATGTCTTAAGCATTTTTTCTAAAAAAAAAAAAATACTAGAAGGAAAACATTTTTATAATGTGTGAAAAAACAAGCCCAGCAGGACAGTATATTTAACCTCGTTTTCCCTTTGACTAATAGAATTGAGGATTAGTTTGCTTAGATGCTATTTGTTTCAGAGTGGAAACCCTTTACCTGCATATTATCATAACAATCCTGCTAGGGCGATGTGTGGCACTTTTTTTGAATGCATGCAAGCACCTAGATGCTCAATTCATTTCTGAGCTTCAGCCACCATCTGGGGATGTATGGATGGTTGCTGTCATTGAATTGGAAACAGCAAGTTCAGTACTGATGCTGCCAGTGATAGGAGTCACTTGTGATTTGTTTGTGGGTAGGAGGGACTGAATCATCCCCCTCTTCCTTCATTAGAGATATCAGCATCAGTACCTTGGCAGTGACGTTTTGTACTACTATGTATTTTAAAGTGCATAATAGTGGTGCAAAACAACAGCACATTCCTTATGGCCAAACAAAAAATTAATTCGGAACCTGCCTTGGAGAGTAAGTTGGATTGGCTCAGATAACGTGGCACCTTGGGCTAAAGACTCGGACTGACATTGTTCTTTAACTCAAAAGTGAGGCCCAGCCTCACTTTGCCATGTTTTCTGAAAGCTTGGATGTCACCTGCATTGACATGCCCATAACTGTTTAATTCTTCGCACAGTTAAATGAGGGGATGAAACCTGCCAACCTGCAGACAAATATGTGCTGGGGGGGGGCTGTGGCTCAGTGGTAGAGCACCTGCTGTGTATGCAGAAGGTCCCTGGCATCTCCAGGTGAGGCTGGAAAATTCCTGTCTAAAACCTGGAGAGCTGCTGCCACTCAGGCTGGATCTACACTTCCCGCCTTTTTTCACTTCCAATGAGGTTTCACCGCCCGCCTTTCACACTACGCAGTAGCCACCTCGAATTGGAACCGGAATTTCCCGCTTCTGTGCTCCCGCTTTCAATACCCTGATATCCCAGTATTTCCCCTTAATGTGCTCTGATTTTCCGCCTTCGCTACTGTATCCGGTCGTAGTCCCCTCCCCTGCCTGTCCATATATGGCGGTGTTTGTATCTCCCTCCTGTCCAATCACAGCTCTCGACAGCCCCATGTCTTCTTCCGGCTACCGATCGCATAACTTCCTCAGCAGCCCCTGTTTCCTCAGCAACAAGCAAAGGGCTGGATGTGCGTGCACTTGTCTGATCTTGGAAGCTAAGCAGGGTCGGTCCTGATCAGTGCTTGGACGGGAGACCGCCTGGGAATCAGGCTTCCTGCATTGAGCAGGGGGTTGTTTTATCCCCTCAAGTGAGATTAAGTTTTACCCCCTCCTATCCCCTGCTCCGGATGGGTTTTTAAAAAATTAAGGCGTTATCCTTGCAGAATCGGGGCTTCTCCACCATGTTTTTTTTTCTAATTGAGGCATGATCTTCAAAGATTAGAAGTTGTGAAGCTTCGAATATAGTAAATAAATAATCAATAAAACTGTGTGTCAAGCACTAAAACCCTCCCTGCATGAAAGCCTTCAGGGCACCCCCCTCCATTTTTTCAGGGCAGGCAGAGAGGACGTGTGGGTCCTTCTTGCTCTTTGTTTCCAAGTCACAAACCCAGGTCATCACTGTGGCTTTACTTTAAGATCGGTGGGAGGTTTTGCCACTTCTGCTGCCTCTTCTCACATTTTTCTTAAAGTAAAGCCATGGTGATGAGCAAGAAAGACCCACACTTCCCTGTCTTAGGAAGGTCATGCCGTGCTCCAAGTATCAGAAACCAGGGAGAAAATGTTGGAGGAGCTTCGTTCAAGCTGTGGGACTAATTGGAACTGAAGTTGGGTTTAGCCATCCACTGAACAGAATGCAATGAACTAACTGCCACCAGGCATCTCTTTTGGAAGTCCTTAGCATTCCTGCTTCTGCGACTGCTGCTACAGACACGGGGTGCTTCCAGGAGGACACCTCCTAGGACTCCCAATCAAAAGACATTGTGCAGCTATTCTGGCTTTCCCTCCTTAACCATGTTTTTATTTTTACTTTTTGTGGAAAGAAAAAGCAGCAGTAGCGGGAAAGCAGGGGACGGTTACAAGTGGAAGACAACTGGGCAAGTTCACACATCATGCTGAACCACCCTGAGGATAAGCCACCGTGGGTTGGTTGTTCGCTCCTCACAGATGATCAGTCACATTGCTGGTTGCCATGGGTTGTTTCCCCTTAGTCCTCTCACCCACTCCTGGCACAAATCCCAGGCACCTTTGTGGCAGAAAATCTTTGTTTCCTTGTTCCCTTCATCAGCACGCAATTGGTTTGCTGGGGTTGCTGGCACACGAGGGAAACTCTCCCTGCCGCCCCCCGCATCAGATCACCAAATGCATATAATTTTCTGAGCCCGTATGAAATTTCCCATGCCCGTATAGGAATGATGTCTTGCTATCCAAGACATCTGGAGGGCACCAGTTAGGGGCCTAGGGCCACCTGGAGCAGGTAGAGCCCAGTGCTGTTCCCCTATGCAACTACAGAGGTGATGAATAAGACCTTCAGATGACCAACCATGCCAAACAAATTTTAATTGGTGTGTGTTTGTATTGATATGCATATAAAGATTTTTAAAAGACGCTACAGTGTACTATACTGCTTGTCAAAGTAAGTGTATGTGGAGGGCGGTTGGGGTTCTGCTGTTGCAAATCCAGACAGTGGAGGCTGGTGGCTCCAATGACAGTGGGGCAGTGAATCCGCTCCGGGTTTCACTCAGTACCACTGGGCATTTCTACACCAGCCTAAAATCCTGTATTTAAAACTGGGCTTTCTCCTTCCATTTTAAATGCCGGATCACAACTGACTCCCTTTACGCGTAGTTCCTTTCCGCCCTCCTTCTCCCCATACCTGAGTCTTTTATTTATTTATTTATTTATTAAATTTATTAATCGCCCATCTGACTGGTCACCCAGCCACTCTGGGCAATGTACAATCCACCATAAAACAATTTAAAACAATAAAATTTTACCATAATTTTTTTTTTTTTAAATACCCTAACCCACCCCAAATGCCTGCCTGAACAACCACGTTTTTAATGCACGACGGAAGCTCATTAAAGAGGGGGCATGACGGAGTTCCCTAGGGAGGGAGTTCCACAGAGTGGGGGCCACCACAGAGAAGGCCCTCTCCCTCGTCCCCACCAGTCTAGCTGTCCTGGCTGATGGGACAGACAGAAGGCCATCTGAGGCTGATCTTGTTAAGCGGCCTGTCTGGTGTTGCTGGAGGCGCTCCTTAAGATAGGCTGGGCCGGAACCATATAGGGCTTTAAAGGTCAAAACCAACACCTTGAATTTGGCCTGGAAAACAACTGGTAACCAGTGCAACTCCTTCAGCACTGGAGTGATGTGACCTCGCTGGCGGCTGCCTTTAATCAGGCGAGCCGCCGCGTTCTGTACCAGCTGCAGCTTCCGAACCATCTTCAAGGGTAACCCCACGTAGAGCGCATTACAGTAGTCTAAACGAGAGGAGACCAGGGCATGTACTACCGATGGGAGCAGATGGTCGGGAAGGAAGGGGCGCAGCCGCCGTATCAGATGGAGTTGATACAGCGCTGTCCGGCTCACAGCTGACACCTGAGCCTCCATGGACAGCTGGGAGTCCAAAATGACCCCCAGGCTGCGGACCTGGTCTTTCAAGGGTAGCCGTACCCCATTCAACACCAGGTCAACATCCCCCAGCCTCCTCTTGTCTCCCACCAAAAGTACCTCGGTCTTGTCAGGGTTGAGCTTCAGCTTATTCCTCCCCACCCAGCCACTCACCGTCTCCAGACATTTGGACAGGGATTCTACAGCCAACTTTGGTGAAGATTTGAATGAGAGGTAGAGCTGCGTGTCATCTGCATATTGATGACACTGCACCCCAAACCTCCTGATGATAGCCCCCAGCGGCTTCACATAGATGTTCAATAGCATCGGGGAGAGGATGGAACCCTGTGGCACCCCACAAGTAAGTGGCCACGGGTCCAAAACCTCCTCTCCCAGTGCTACCCTCTGGTACCTGCTGGAGAGGAAGGACCGGAACCACCGCAATACAGTGTCTCCAATGCCCAACCCCACCAGGCGGTCCAGGAGGATACCGTGGTCAACGGTATCAAAAGCCGCTGAGAGGTCGAGGAGAACAAGGAAGGAGCATTCACCCCTATCCAGAGCCCTCCTCATATCATCCACCAAGGCGACCAAGGCCGTTTCTGTCCCATGCCCAGGCCTGAAGCCTGACTGAAATGGGTCTAGATAATCAGAGTCTTCCATTATCTGTCCTTCATCTTGCTCCTCTTCTTGCCGCTTTAACTCTTTTCATGGAGGAAACTGAAGCAGGGTAATTTGATAGCTCATTATCTGTGGTCTATTTAAAAATGGAACAAAGGGCATTTAGTGCAGGAGATGTCCTGGAGGGTCACGGCAGGGTGACGGCGTCATTTAAAGAGCCCGCAAGCTTCCGTGACGGAGCAATCTCAATCGCAGGATAAAAGCTCCGTGTGAAGGAGCCCACTGAGTCCAGAGTATTCCATATGCAAGCTACAACTTTTAAAATCTGAAGAGTACTGTTCATAGTGACCTCCTTATGTCACATGTTTTTAAAATGTTTTCGATGTTTTAATTATTTTAGCTGGGATGTTCTATTGTTCTGTTGTATTTTAGTGTGAACCGCATAGGGATTTTAATATGTTAAGCGGTATAGAAGTATTTTAATTAATTAATTAATTAATTAATTAATAAAATTAATAAAATGTACCTACCAATGTGATCTCACCTACAGGAAATTCTAATACCCTACACAAGTGGCCTGAGTAAGCCAAACTAATGGCATCAGCCAAAAATAATAAGGCATTCTCAGAGTTCAAACTGGATACTTGATTTGCTTTCTGTAACAATCTCCTCTTTGAGATAGCAATCGGCTCTTTAATATTTCAGCATATACTGAGCTGTGAATGCAATCATTTTGCATTCTAAATATTTCATCTAGTATTCCACTACTGGACATGGGCTAGCGTTGATCTGCTCAAAGGGGAGTTTGAATAGCATATGGCCATAGAGTAGATTTTTACATAAAGGATTAAGCTCATTTCTGCCTACATGGAATCCCACAGCATGCATACAGGTACACATTTAAATTTGCCATGACAGGGTAACATGCTTAAAGATTATTTGCCAGTGAAAAGCAACCTGCTTTTTGCTGCTGTAGTTTCTTTAAGTATGCTGCTGAAATAGGAAGTACCATACAAGACAGAACTCAGATCAGTTATGTGCATGCAAATAAATCCCTTGTGCATTTAGGAGTACTGGATGAGAGTATGTAGTATATTTGAGAGACATAGAACTGAATTAATCAGCAGTTAACTATTTAATATTTTAATGCAACTTTCCCTTTGCCATTCATTTCCTTCTAATAAAGTTGTATATGGGAGGGAAGCATCATAAATGATATTGATCCAGTTTACACAGAATTGGGCCAGTTTTCATTCTGGCTGCAGATGGTTTCCAACACTGATTTTTTCTTTTTAATTGGAACACTGCTCTGTCCTACAAAAATTGCCCTTCCAAATGCCTGCAGGAAATAATCCCATGTTTCAAATGGAGAAATAAAGAATATGCTCAGTTCTGAGCAGGTTTTGAGTGTTACTGTTATTTTGAGTTCTGCCAAACTCTACCAAGTGCTCAGAGGTGCTTTGAGGGATATGAGGGGGGAGGGTGGGTCATTTATTATGTTGGGTCAGTTTTTTCCTGCTCTTTGAATTCAAAAGATTCAGAAAACTGGACACTCCTTTCACTCAGATGGCTAAAGGGATGGTTGTAATTTGTCATATTCTGGCATAAAGAATTTTTGTCACTGTTTTCTCTCCTAACTCTTCACTATACCTCTCAGGAAAAAAAATCTTCAGCAGAAATTGTCCTGTTGAGATGTTAAATGTGGATAAAAAGAAACATCATGGAAAAGTAATAATTTCAGCATCCCAAATAAGGTTATTTTTCCACCTGGACAAAGGAATCACTAGTTCTGTTTTCCACCTGGACAAAGGAATCGCTAGTCCTCCTCATCCACAAAACAGTTGGAAATCCCTATGTGTTGACTTGTGTGGGTGGATGTGGTACACTTGCCTTGTTATGAGTTGCCCAGTTACCATCTCCTTCTTGAGATCTGTCCATTAAGTAGTCTTCTGAAAGCATTTGATGAATAATTACTGCAATATATCACTATTACCTCACCTTAGATGGCTTTGCAGTATAAGGCTATCAATGACTACTAGTCATATGGCTCTTTATTACGTCCAGTATCAGATGCAGTATGCTTCTATATGCCAGTTGCTGGGAAACATGAGTAGGAGGTGCTGTTGTACTCATATCCTGCTTGTGGGCTTCCCACAGGCATCTGGTTAGCCACTGTGGAAACAGAATGTTGGACTAGATAGACTTTTGTTCTGATCCAGCATGAGTCTACTTATGTTTGTATCTTGTACCCCTTTTCCACTTTAAGAAAGATGCAGGCAAGTTGGAGAGGGTTCAGAGGAGGGCAACAAAGATGATCAGGGGACTGGAAACAAAGCCCTGTGAGGAGAGACTGAAAGAACTGGGCATGTTTATAGGAGTGCACGAAAGCCACTTACCTGGTCTCGCAGCTTGCTTCGCGATGGGGGGGAGGCGCTTCGCTGTTCCCCCCGAAGTTCAGGCCGGGGGGGGGAAGCTTCCCGCCTCGCCCGGCCGAAATTCAGGCCGGGGAGGAGGCGCCTCGCCTCGCCCGGCCGCGAACTAAAAAGTTTAAAAAAAAAACAAAAACGCCCCCATGATAGGCTACGTGACGATTAACGTAGCCTATCACGGCTAGACCTGCAAAGTCAGCCGTGATAGGCTACGTTAATCATCACGTAGCCTATCACGGGTGACTTAAAAAAAAAAAAAAGCCCATAGGGAGCCACCATTCGCGTTCCTTATTTGGTCGCTGTAGTCTACGTAAATCTTTACGTAGACTACGGTGAAAATAAGGGCAACGCAAATAGCGTTGCCCTTATTTTGCAAATCTAGCCGTGATAGGCTACGTTAATCGTCACGTAGCCTATCATGGGGGCATTTTTGTTTTTTTTTACTTTTATTGGAATGGCGGCGGCGGCAGCCGGTCAAAAGACCGGCTGCCGCCTCTGCCCCTGTCGAAGACCTGACGAACCGCTGCCGGGACCCGCCGCCGGGAGGGACATTCGGGAAAGGTAAGTCCCATCCCGGGGGGGGGGGTGCAGGGGGCAGAAGGGGCGGAGAATTTCTCCCCGAAACTAGTTCGGGGGGCCGAACACGTTGGCACTTGGCCCCCCAAAGTTTCGGGGAGAAATTCTCCCCCATCCCTACATGTTTAGCCCTGAGAAGAGAAGACAGAGGGGAGATATGATAGCTCTCTTCAAGAACATGAAAGGTTGTCACAGAGAGAAAGGCCAGAATCTCTTCTCGATCATCCCAGAATGCAGGACACAGAATAATGGGCTCAAGTTACAGGAAGCCAGATTCCGACTGAACATCAGGAGAAACTTCCTGAGTGTTAGAGCAATATGACAATGGAACCAATTACCTAGGGAGGTATGGGCTCTCCCACACTGGAGGCATTCAAGATGATGCTGGATAGCCATCTGTCAGGGATGCTCTGACTTGGATTCCTGCATTGAGCAGGGGGGTGGACTCGATGGTCTTATAAGCCCCTTCCATCCCTACTATTCTATGATTCTATGATTATCCCACCTTAGTTATGCTACTGAAGCTATACAATGGGTTGGATCCAGATTTAGTCATGCTTAGAGTAGACCCACTGAAATTGATGGAAGTTAGTCATGACTAACTTAACTGATTTCAATGGGTCTACTGTAAGCATGACAAAGTCTGGATCCAACCCATTGTTTTCTAGAATCAGAATTACTTATTGCTGTTTGGATTATGTGTCAAATGTCTGCCAAGACACAACAGTTTAAGATCAGTCTTTCCCCACAACCATGCTCCAAGAGGGAAGGGTTAATAGATTTTTCTTTTTTTCTTACTCTCCTGCAATGAGCATAACATGTAGTTTGCTCTCATGTTCCTATATTCTTAATACCACACACATTGGTTGACTGATTCAGGAACGTCCTTTAAGGAAGGTTAAAACTTTTCCTGAAGTTTTGCATCTATTCCTTCATAGTGTAGCCAATAACAGAATATGGCCCTTGAGAACACACTAATATAACTCTGAATCTACAGGCATGAGATGTTCGATGCCATTGGCTATTCAGTGAGGCCTTCAGATAAATCCTTTGCTGTTGACAGAATTATCTGGATTTACCATGTTCCCTACTCTTTCATATGACCTTTTAGTGTTGCAGTAGCTAAGGCTTGTGAAGGTGTAAGATAAAATCTTTTTATATGTGTCTTAATGGATTTGTTATATTATTGTTTTAATCAATTTTTAAACAATCTATGATTGTAGGCCACCTTGAGTGCCATTTTCTTGGGAGAAAGGTGGGGTACAAATCAAATAAATAAATACATCTACCTGATGTAGTGTCATAGCCAAGAGACTGTGCTACAGTCAGGAAGTCCCTGGTTTAAATCTCACCTCTGCAATGAACTCTCTGGGTAGCTTTGGGCAAGCAATACTCCCTCAGCTTGAGCCCCATCTGCAATAAGGGTATAATAATACTGACCTACCATACAGGTTTACTTTTTGGATTGCAGCATGATAATCTATGTGAAATGCTTTGAATATTTGCAAGTGCTATATAAATGCTTACCATCATTGTCATCTCCATCATCCATGGACAGAGACTTAAAAGTGTGTGGTTTGGTTAAATCTCATTCCCTGTACTAGAGTGGAGAAATCATTTTTTCCCTCTGGTAACAACATACCTTAATAATTCAGCAGATGATCTGTTTTCAATATGTTTGTGTGTGCATGCATTGTTTTAAATAGAAAAATGAAAAACCACGCAGGCATTTCTCTGTTTCAATGATGATGCAGATTTATTTATTTGTCATTCATAGATTAATACAATACATCGTTAATTTGAAATTCTGGAATGTGCATAGTGGTGCAGCTACATTCAAAATCCCCTTGTTCATGAAGAATAATCATGTTCTCAGTGAAACAAAGAAAAGTTTAAGCGCTAGTCTTAATGCAAGATACAGGAGGGATCATTATTCCAGCCCTTACTAGAAATCTATCCATTTTACCAATATATTTGGAAGTGTGTGTGTGTGTGTGTGTGTGTGTCTGTGTGTGTGATTATATATATGTAGTGATTTAATGGGGCAAAGTTTGCCTAGCAGAGTGCAGGTCCGCAACTTAAATGAACACATTCTGCAATATTCCCCACCACCAGCCCATGATTCCAGTTTCCATAGATTTAGCACAAGATACAGCTAATGCTCATCTTCAAGACATTATAGCATTTGACAGTTCAAATTGCAGGTCCTTTTCTTTCTTTTCTTTTCTAAAAAGGCATTTAATTTAATTAATATGTGTCAGTTATACATATGTCTTTAAATGTTGCTTATGTAGTTTCATAGTTTAAACACAGTCATTTACCAAAGCTTATTTTGAGTGATGATTGTTTAAATTAATTTTTTAAAACTGCTTTCTTATATTCCTATATGTCTTTAGGAATATAAGTACATTCTCTGTAGAACAAAATATATTTAAGTGAATACTATTTCAGCAGAACTGTACTTCAGTATACATATATTCAGAAATACTAATCCCTAGACATTTAAAAACACCATATAGTTTGAGAACAACTGCGTATTCTTGGTTGTCTTTTGTCATTTTGATTTTTTAAAATATGGGTGGAGATATTACTGCTTGGCTCAGCCTATTACTTGCAATGACAAAGAATACACATCTTTTAGTTGCTAATATTAGCCTCACAGATCCCCCCCCCAAAAAAAAATAAGATGCTGAGATGTCCCTTGGTTTGTTAAAATTATTGTGGGAAAATGACAGCAAATGCCTTCCAAACATCACTTTTTCTGATGTTTTGAAAAGGGAGGGGTCTACGCACTGCATTTGCTTTGTATCCACCAGTGGCTTTTCCCTCTTTCAAGGTATACTCCAAATGGAACAGGCCAGTTTAATAATGACAATTTAAAATAGGTAAGTTCCCACCTGCAGTCTATGTCAAATATAGCAACTTCACCCCTCTTCTCTTACCTGAGAATGTCAATATTACCTTCTATAGGTGTGTATATATTGCTGATTTCTAGCATTGGGACATGGGATGCTAGATACACTGAAGCTTAACTGAGACTTTTTTTAAAAAAACCCTCTCAGTCTTACTGAAGGCTGCTGCTGCTTTCTGGGATCAAGAAAATGACTGCAATGCTTGTATTAAAGGAACATAAAACCAGCAGAACATCTGGTAATATTTTGAATTTGTATGAAACAGTGGGATGTCATCCTCTTCTCCATTAGCTCTGACTACCCATGTATAACTTTGGCATTCTGTGAAACAGAGCTTAAATATTTCACAATATAACTCCTTTCCTGAAAAAACTGCTATATAATAGCAAGTAAAAGTTATATGTTTAGAAAAATACAGTGTTTTTGATAGCACAAGAATCCCTCCACCATCATTGCAAATTCCAGATAGCATGGTTATAACAGTACATTTTTCTGTTTTTCTAAGTATATTACATCCCACCCTACACCCATAATAATAACAATATTAATAATAATTCACCAAAGTCATAATATACACGACTAACTTCAACACACATGAATCTACTAAGCAGGAGTCCATGACACTGATTACATTGTTTAATGCCTACTTCAGGATGTTTAAGAACAGGATGATATCATCTAAATATGTGATAAAAAGAGATTACTGCAACATATAATATTCCTCACTGGAAGGCATTCCTATCATGTCATATCAAAGTCTAGCAAAATGTTGAAAGTTAGAAATGTTATCAAGCATTAGCAGGCATTTAAAGAACGTCTCTTGAATATTTCTAGCATAAAAAGTATTTCATGTGATGTAAATTAATGGTAATTTTTCTGACTTTAAAAGAGAGCTCTGCCAGTACATTTCAGTGGTCTGGACCCAATTCTGCTAACATGGAGATGCTTTCAATTTGCTCTGCCTGCCTTCCTGCCTTAGATGGCTATGATTGCAACAAAATTAATCCATTTAAAAATCTGCGGCTTAAACTTAAGGATTTTCAATCCTCCCCACCCCTCTTTTTTTTCTTAGAATATCAATAAGTTCCAATTGAAGAGCGGATTCTTTTGCAATTCAGGCATGTGCCGGCGATAACGGGCGAGTTGGCATGAAGAGAGGCAGAGATGGATTAATTATGCAGAGAACATGGAAATTCTGCTTATCATCGGCTAGCAAAGGAGCCCAGCTCACATAATCAGCAAACGAAGGGAGAGAAAAAAATAACAATGCAATGGCACCTTCCAGCCCATCATCAGGATTTTTCTACCCCCTTGTAATTAAAAAATAACATACACTTATAGCCCTATCTCCTGTGCAGGCAAGGAGTGGATGTCCACAAAATAATTGCACTGGGATATTTGAGCTGGAAACAAGGGCTACCCATTCCTAGTATCCCTTCCTCCCTCCCCTCCCATCCTCTCCTCTCCTCTGGCCTGTACTAGGCACTTCCTTTCTGTGTGGAATCCAAATCAGATGGATGTCTCAGGTGACACCCTATCTGAGTGTCCATGTCTCCCAAACCTCATCCTTATCGTGATTCAAGCAAACATGTATATGATAAATACTTGAAGTTCTGAAGCTGTGGGGGGTTTATCCTGATCACCTGCAAGCTATCAGGAAATCACTTTGATGAACCCTTTCCAACTGGTCTTTTACTGAGCTGCGGAACAGACTGATTACCATAGAGTGTACTGATACTGTTGCTGTTTTTTGGTGTTGCCCACAAAGATCGTGCCTCCCAGGACATTTTTTTTTTCTGGGTTGTTGGGGGTTTTTTGCTTTAGCTTAAAGAGATTGTGTATCTCTTTAAGCTAAAGGTAAAACAACAAGAGAGTTTATTATGAATCTGTAGGAAGATCTGTATACAGGGTTTACAAAGTCTATGCAAAAGGGAAGGAAGGAAAGTCAACGTTTCATTTATTGCCCAAAGTACATTGATCTGACATTTGTGCCCTCTGCTTCTTGATGGCATAATCCAGTTTTGCAAATCAGACTACAAATACTCTTATATGGTGATGCCTCATAATAAAAATGCATTTCAAATGCATTTGGCTGTTTTTAATCCTTCCCATATTTTTAAAAAAACCTTTATAGCTGTCCCTTAAGAATGGATAGGGGGGGTTGGAAATCTTGGGTCACCTCCCACTACATTCATTGGGCAGCAAAGAAACAGAAGGGAAAGAATGAAGCCAAAGGCAACACAATTCATGCAATCAGAGGGATAGTGTTCTCAGATAAGCAGTAGGCAGTCAATCTATGCATATTCTTCCATACACAGGACAGGAACCACTATGGGGTGCTCTTTGCATGCTAGGATATATTATAAAGAAGTATTCTGCTGACATTTATATTATTTATTTCTTTATTTACAATATTTGTATACCATTCCACATCCAAACATCTTAGTGCAGTGAACAGCAGACAGGATAAAGTAATAAGAACACCATGTTAAAATAATTAATATTTTTTTTAAAGAGTTCTGACAAACCAAGTTTTGATAAATTGCGGCTGGTCACTCAAGGAAGGCCTCCTGAAATAACAATGTCTTCAGGAGGTGCCAGACACAACACAATGTTGGCATCTGCTTGACTTCTAAAAGCAGGGAATTCCATAGGAAGGGGGCCACCACACAGAAGGCTCTTTTCCTGGTAGACTGCAGTCATGGGTCCATGTGGAACCACCAGGAACATGCCGTCTGACTGATGACCTCAGTGACTGGGCAGGTTGGTAAGGAAGGAGGCGCTCTCATCCTGGTCACAAGTTGTTTAGGGCTTTGTACACTAGTACTAGAAGCTTAAACCTGGCCTGGTAGCGAATAGGTAGCCAGTGCAGTTCCCTCAGCAAAGGAGTTGCATGCCGAAAGGGGGCAGCTTCTGACAACAGCTGAACTGCTGCATTCTGCACTAGCTCCAGCTTCTGGACCAGCTTTAAAGGCAGCCCCACATAGAGCACATTGCAGTAACCCAGTCTTGAGGTTACTAATGCCTGTACCACTGTAGCCAAGCTAACCCTGTCCAGGAGAGGCCGTAGCTGGCGAACCAGCTGAAGCTTGTAAAAGGCCCTCCAAGGAGCTGCGGCCACTTGGGCCTCCCGCAATAGTGATGGATCTAGGAGTACCCCCAGAGTACGAACCTGATTTTCCAGCGTGAGTGGAACCCCATCCAGAACAAGCAAAGAGCCTATCTCCCGGACGTGGGAACCACTCACCCACAGGGCTTCCAACCTGCCAGGATTCAGTTTCAGTTTATTGGCCCTCATCCAGACCATTACTGCGTCTAGGCACTGATTCGGGACTTGCACAGCCTCTCCTGATTCAGATGTGACAGGGAGATAGAGCTCTGTGTCATCATCAGCATACTGATGACATTTGGCTCCAAATCCCCTAACAACCTGTTCCAGAGGCTTCATATAGATGTTAAACAACATTGGGGATAAGATGGTGCCCTGCGGAACCCCATAGCTCAATTGCCAAGGGGCCGAGGAAATTTCACTTGGTGTTACTTTCTGAAATCAGACCTTAAGGTAAGGCCAGAACCACTGTAACACAGTGCTTCCAACACCCACCCCACAGAGTTGATCCAGGAAGATACCATGGTTGATCATATCAAAAGCTGATGAGAGATCGGGCAGAATTAACAGGGTTGCACTCCCCCTGTCCCTCCTTCAATAGAGATCATCCATCGGGGTGACCAAGGCTGATTCAGTCCCATAATCAGATCAAAACCCAGACTGCAATGGGTTTAGACAATCAGTTAATCATTAGATTATGATTAACTGATTATGACTAGATTAGTCATTAGATAATAATGACTAATCTTTAATGAGCTTCCGTCGTGCATTAAAAACGTGGTTGTTCAGGCAGGCATTTGGGGTGGGTTAGGGTATTTTAAAAAAAAAATTATGGTAGAATTTTATTGTTTTAAATTGTTTTATGGTATGTTGTACATCGCCCAGAGTGGCCGGGTGACCAGCCAGATGGGCGATTAATAAATTTAATAATAAATAAATAATAAAAAAATAATCATTAGATAATCTAGATAATCTAGATAATCAGTGTCCTCCAAGAGTGCCTGCAGTTGCTCCGCCACAACCCTCTCAAGTATCTTCCCTAAAAAGGGGGTATTTGCAACTGGGTGGTAGTTGTCTAATATACCATCAGGTCCAGAGTGGGCTTCTTCAGGAATGGTCGCGCTACTGCCTCCTTAAGGACAACAGGGACCACCCCTTCCTGAAGGAAAGCATTTCTCACTTCCTTGACCCCCCCAGTCATACCCCCTCAGCTAGCTTTTATTAGCCAGGAGGAGCAGGCATTGAGAGGGCGCATGGCTGGTCACACTGCTCAAGCACTTTGTCCACATCATGAGGCCACAGCAACTGGAACTGATCCCAAAGAATTGGGCAGATGGTTAATAATAAACAGAGGTGTAAAATAACAGTCCAGGCTAGGGGGTGGGGTGGGGGAGACTGTTACAGATACCAACCAACAAGGCCCCACTCCATTATTTTTCCAAGCTCTCTGACCATGCATCCAATTTTGAAAGGCCTCTGAGATTTGTTCCTTTTTCCATTTACAACCGTGCCCACAATCTGCTTCTTCAAGACTAGTAAGAGTTTTTGTAGTCCTCTTTAAGTAATTCTGAGAAACCCATTCCCACATAATCAGATAATCTTCTTGCCCCATCGACAGTGGCACTATTCCTTAAGGTTTGTTCAAGCAGACTGGACAATCCTCAGCTACAGAACTGGAAGTGTATGTGGTTCTTCCTCTTTCATATATAACCCCTGATAACCGAAAGAGATCCAGAGCGTTTGGAGTGATATAAAGAGGAGCAACTTGGGACCGTACTGGACGCTTGTTTTAGAAGTGCCTGAAAAAAGATCCAGACACTATAATGAGTGATAGGGCCTCCCAGGACAGAGTTAGCTGAGCAAATTCCCAGGACAGATGCAGGGGGAAGGATTAAGGAAGGTACAACAGCAGAACATGACAGAGGGAGGTAGATTGCTACTGTCAGGATGAGCTTCTCTTTTTCTGGGCTCCATGAAAACCAGCAATAATCCTATGTATCCCAGCAGCACTTGGAGTGTTCCTAAATAAGGTTCATATCTTGTTATGTCACATTAATTTATCAGGAAAAACTACTCTCATTCTCCAGGTCTGCACACACAATCATCAATGTGGTTTGGAATCACAGTATCATACACAAATACAGGAGAAGGAGAAAATACAGGAGAAGGAGAAGGAGAAAATACAGGAGGGGGAGAAGGAGAAAATACAGGAGAAGGAGAAAACAGACACAGGAGAAAATATCCACCCTTTTAACGGCACCCTTAGGGTTGCACAGACAATAGCTTTCTGGACACTTGGAGGCAGCATTGTAGAGCTATCATTGCCCATAGAACACAGGAGATTAATCTTTGCTCCTGTTGTGTGTGTTCTGCCTTCTGCCACATCATGTAGTGCTTTTATTTTTGAAAATCAGAAACAAGCTCCCAGAAGCATGACCACCAGTGAACGCTGACTTGCCTATTGGACCCTGCCCATGATGAGTAACACACTCTCTTTCTATCATGCCTGGCTGGAAATGTTTAAAAGCAGCCCTCCCCAGCCTGGTGCCTTGTGGACTGCAACTCCCATCACCAACTCGCAATAGCCATGCTGGTTGGGAATGATTGGAGTTGCAGTCCAACACATCTGAAAGGCACCATGTGGAGAAGGTCTTTTAAAGGACATTGTGAAGTTGGTTGCACATATCTATATATACAACAGTGTAGCCCTTTAAAGATGTAATCCTATGCATATTTACTTGACCCACTGTGTTCAGTAATGCTTACTCTCAGGTAAGCATGCATAAGATTGCAACCTAAATTGGGCAGAGCAGAAGCTGTCTGCTTGATTTTGATTGGAGCTGTGGCACTGGGGAAGCAGGTTCAAATCATTCTTTCAAAGTCATTTTTCTGATCTAACCCCCACCCCAAGTCGCTATTTGCCTCAGTGGCTGGGGCTGAGGGTGGGGGGAAAGTATCTGCATGTTTTGCACAATGGGATAAATAGCAGCTTTGGGAGCCATATTTAAAATGGTGCAGAGTCGAGTGTGAAAAGGTGAAATTGTCAACATCTGAGCCACTCATGGCTGCTTTTAACTTAATATAGAAATGTTGGAAGATCCAGTCATACATCATCATATCCTGTATTGTTTGGCCCTTAGCCACCCTAATAATATCACTTCTGTGATAAGTGTTCTTGAGTATGCTATGCTCAACGCTACCCATAGCGGCTTGGTATCTAAAATTCAGATTTCCATAATCAATAATCTCATGTTTTCCTCATACAGCGAGACCCTTCTTAAGTCACACTCCCACTTATCAAAACATTTGGTCTTGGACAATTCCCATGGGGAAACAAATGAAAAATAATTGAATTCCTACCCAAAAAATGCCCTCTATTCAATTTATCATAAATTTATTTCACATAATTACTTTGAAATCATTTTTATATAAAGCTGAAGTTAGTTTAAGGCCTAACACTTACAAAATGAAACAACTAGAAATTCACTGAAATGATGTGTCAGAGTGCTTAATGGATACCTCATTCTATACCTAAAAGGTCTTGCTGCTGGTGGGAAAGAAATCCATGCTCTTCCATGCTCCAATGGTTCCAATGATTGGCTGAGGCACTGCTAAAGAGGATGGCGATATATTAAGGTTATTTATAGCCAGTGCAGATGCTGATCTCAGAAATAACTGTTCACATGAATGGTCTGGTGCAGGGAAGGGCGGACGTCAGGCTTGAGGGATCTGTTTTGTTTTTTATTAGCACCCCAAGGTCCACCAGCTGGAACCAGGTGCAAAATGCTGGCTCAGAGGTTGGAACCATCTACCAAACATGAACTACACCCTGAGACGACCTGATTACACAAATATACAACAGATCAGGGATCCTAATACTCTAATTTAGATGTTTAAATGGTTATTGTTAAATAAGTGGGAATTGGATACCGTTGGCAGTCTACTGCAAGACATCCAAAGATCTACTAGTAGGTCCCAATTTACCTTCTGCCCAGCCCTGGTCTACTGCAGCTTTCTTCAACCTAATGTCCTCCAGATGTTTTACACTACAACTCAAATCATTCCTAACCATTGGCCATGCTGAATAAACTGCTATTTCTTTTGTTAAAAATCCTTAAATAACATCCTAAAAATTCTAAAGATTGAGACTCTCTTCCACTGGGTGCTATCAAAAGATATTTTCCTCATGAGAGCCATAGCGTTAGTGTGTGTTTAATAGCTTGCATACCCAAATCCACAACATACTGCTTGGAAGTTCAATTTTATTGTTAGACTTTCAGGAGCTTTCTGAGATTTTTAGCAGCCAAAGAGTTCTGTTTAGATGGAATGTTCTATTAGAGCCTTTCCAACTTGATGACCTCCAGATGTTTTGGACTTCAGTTCCCATCAGCTCCAGCCAGCATGGCTAATGGTCAGGAATGCTGGAAATTGTAGTCCAAAACACTTGGAGGGCACCACTTTGAGGAAGGCTGGCCAGTGATTCTTCTCCTCTAGTATTACACTGCTCACATGAATAGACCACTGGTGTCCCAAGAGAATGTTGTAGATTCTAGTAGTTATGATAAATTTTGTTACCATCCTATGCTTATTGGAGTTAGCATCACAATAGCACCTTAGGGACCAAGCCAAGATTGAAACCTTGAATATTCTCTAAATCAGTAGACTAATCCAGTGTATTAAAACTATCATCTTCATCAAGGGCATAATCGTATATATACAACAGATCTTATGAACAGGGTCAGTTCCCTTTTAAAGTTTCCTCTAAGATTTGGGTTGCCAAATCTAAACATCAAAAATCAGGATACTTTGAAACTGTTGTCTCTCTTTCAATGTAAAAGAACTAGTTTGTTTGTTTTCTTAAAGGAAAGCTCCTTTTAAAGAGTCATAATGTAAACATAGTGACTGACCCAGAACTAAACGCCAATTCTGCTCAATACCAGTTTAGCAGTAGTATCTTAATCTCTAGATTAAGATGAGAAATTTGTTTCAGTTTGTTTTTGACCAGAATTCACCTACTTTGTACCCAGTTTGCACATGGACAATAATGCAATCTGTGGTCAAAATCCATACATTTGCAAATTTGTAATGCAACTCATGAAACAGCAGCAACAAAATGCTTCTGTAAAATGCATTTGAAAAATATGCACAGAAGAATGTGTACTTTTGAAAAATTTGCACAAACACACTTTAGACAATGGGAGAAAAATGTGTACATTTACAAAATGTGCTCAATTGATGTGTACATTTGGGGAAAGCCACACAAAATATGCACGAATATACAGGCAAAAAGAAAAAGAAAGCTCACAATCTGATATAGACAAGTTAGAACAGGTTTCAAAATACAGTTTGGAGAATGTCAATGAGCTCGGGTTTTGCTGATTTGCACATCCTTAATTGTTGCAACTTATATCTCATTCTGACTTGATCATATCTACACTGTCAGGGCACTGTACAGCTATTGCTGGGCTCATATATCATTGCTATGTGCATCAAACTTGTCAATGGTCCTAAGTGGGTGTGGGGCATTTTAAATCACTGGTTGTATGAATTTTGATTGGGCTATTGGATGGAAATGCAAACATTGTATGGTCCTATAAGTATTGCAGTTTTGACTTGATAGATAGTACCTTGAACCAGCTGGATTTCACCCTGTCATGTTGTCCAGGTATTCCAATCATTCGTTTGCTTGCTTGCTTGTTCCTAGTTCTAGGATGGCATTGGGAGTATTGGGAGTATTATTGGGAGTACCAGCTAATTTACTGGCCTTTATTTTTGTGTTAACCTAGGGAAAGCTCCCTCGCCCTTTGACTTGAGAAGGCGCATTATGGAAAGTTTGGGAAACCATAGCTCTCTTCAGCTGCTTCTGTTACATGTTGGGGGGATGTGTGAGGGGGAAGCAGGCCTAGCCAAGGAGCAACAGTTCTGGTGTCACGTGTGTGGACTAGCACCATTCCCTGCTGTAAGTGTGTGCAGTGCGTGAATGTCTGCAGGGAGTCAGCCTTCAAGCATACAGCTTTATGCATAAGAGTCAGACATTCACGCTGTGTGCACTGAGGCCAAGGGGTGGGGCTAGTTTGCGTGCATTCCCACCTCAGAAGAGGGAAACCTATAAACATGGCTCATGTTTTAGTGAAAAATACCACAGAACCATATCTCTGCCGCCAAAGATGTGTGTGCACGTGAGATTCAGTCTTCCTAATCTATCTGCTCCAACAGACCCCTCAAGTCTCTAGGCCCTGTATGATTTTCCAGCATCTCCCTGTGTCTTTATTCTCTCTTCTCCTTCAGTGCCACAACTCCAACAACTGTCTCTGAAATTTCCAGAATACAGGACTGACAAACGTTGAAACTAGCAGCAAAACGTCCAGGCCCTAAAGCAGCCTCCCCCAACCTGGCACCCTCCAGATGTATTGCACTTCACCTCCCATAATTCCCAGCCAGCCAGTTGCTATGCTGTTGGGAGATGATGGAAATTGTAGTCCAACACACCTGCATGATGGCAGGTTGGAAAAGGCTGCCCTAAAGGTTCTCATCAGCATGAGGTATCTACAGTAGTAGAGCTCATGGCCTACAGTGCATTTGAGAGCCTAGAGACTGCCATGGAAATCTATGGCTGTGTATCACTCCATTGATTCACCAATAGGGATGTATGAAACCTCACTTACCTCCATCCACTGAGGTGCACGGGATGGGGGAGGCGATCTGGTCCAGTGTGCTGGGGTCTGCGGGGGGGGGGGGGCAATCCATCCCTCCCCCCTGGAATCCTCCCTGGCCGGCTACAGCCAGACTTCTGCAAATGGAGGCCGGTACTCCAGCCGCCATTTGCGTCCCTGCCAAGCCGTGATAGGCTACATAATTATTACCTATCACAGCTTGGCAGAGACGCAAATGGTGGCCGCTACGACAGGAGCTGCCGCCGCCAGGTAGGTCCGTTCCAGGGGGGATTTCGGGGGGTGGAGGGGGGGTAGTCCGTTCCGCCATGGACTCCGGGGGGAGTCTGTGGAGGAATTCTCCAACATCCCTATTCACCACTCCAACAAACAATACATCAAGAACAGCATTAAAGAATCCACAAAACTGCCCATGCTGCTACACACTTCTAAAAAGGTAAAGGTGTCCCCAACCAGTCGTGTCCGACTCTAGGGTGCGGTGCTCATCCCCGTTTCTAAGCCGAAGAGCCAGCGCTGTCCGAAGACGCTTCTGTGGTCATGTGGCCGGCATGACTGAACACCAAGGTGCACGGAACGCTGTTACCTTTCCCGCCGAGGCGGTGCCTATTTATCTACTTGCAATTTCTTGCTTTCGAACTGCTAGGTTGGCAGAAGCTGGGACTGAAGATGGGAGCTCACTCTGTCACGCAGCACTGAGGTCTCGAACTGCTGACCTGCCGACCTTCCAGTCTGCAGTTCAGCGTCTTAACCACTAAGCCACCACACTTCTACTCTGGCATAAATAACGACTACACCCTACTTCTTTACCTGTGAACAGGTAACATAGATTACAGCCATTGTTATGCATATAAACATAGCTGAAAAGGTTCTTTAAGGGGTCACAAAGAAGGATGGGATAGTTATTGTGATGATTCACTACATGGCACCCAAGGACCAATTAATATGTCCATTTTTCTCAAGTCAACATACATTCATTATTAGTGAATTGTGCCACATTGAGCTGTTTTTCTGAATGCTTTGCCATGTGATCAGTATGGATGTTGCAAAGAGCTTGCATTTGGTTTTCTAGAGTTTCCATTAATTTCTCCTTTCCAGCTTCACTGAAGCTGACAATGAGCTTGGACAGATGCACTCCTTCTATGTGGGCATTATCTTCATGGAAGGTCAGGTGGCTGGGTATCTAAGGGGCAGCTGGATACTTAGCCCTATAACTGACATCCAGTTATACTGTCAGTCATTTGGTGGCTTAAAGATATGATATATGAAGCCACCTGGTTTAGTCTGCTTCATCTTAAGTCATGCACTGCCCCAGATCACAACTCACCATGACCTGGTGCCACCCATTTCTTGAAGATTGTTCAGGTGTGGTAGGTCACACGATCTGGACTCATTCACAAGACCAGTTCAGTCCACCAAATATGTAGTCTTGTCAGTGGTGTAGTGGAGCTGGGGCCCACAAGGTCAACACACCAGGATTTTCTAATTATTATTGTTAGCAGGGACAATGATATTCATCTGCCACCCCACTTGGGCTTCCCTGTTCTCTCTGAGCTTAGTCCTCACAGTAACTCAGGGAAAATGGCTTTCCCCGCCAAACCACATATTGTTGTAAACTATCTCTATTGTAATATTAAGTATTTTAGGGTAGCGTGATCTTGAATGGGTAATTACGGCACATTAGCTTTTTCAAAAGACATATATTAGGTTGCACGCACACACACACAGAGTGGAGGATGGTGGCTCTGATGTCAGTGGGGTGGTGAATCCGCTCTGGGTTTCAGTCAGAACCAGTCAAAACTCTAAAGGAGCTATCCAAGGTGGTTCTGCATCTTCAATAGCTCCTGACATCGCATTGGAGCCACCAGCCTCCACTGAACCCACACAAGTGCGCATGCACACACATACATCAATACAGCTGCCTACATTTTTGGACTCTCCTTGGGGGTGTGGCTATGGAGACTGTGATGATGGGTGTCTGCACTTCAAAATTTACCACTACATCAAGCCCTTTGGACTTTTCAAGCATGGTTCTTCTTATGTTCTTACAATTTAAACAATGAGAAAATGATTGATGCGGAATCAGCTCTAATCATTATCTGATGTTCAGATTACCAAGTGATAACTACATTTATCAGTTGAATAATATACATTACATGCAGGGGCCAACATCAAAATATTGCAGTGTATCCTTGGTGTTCATTTGTTACCTCTGCCTGTGGCTGATGGGGTTGAAAAAAAGAAGTTAGCATCAAAGACAAGGGTCCCTGCTCTATCTTGTGTCTTGCTTCATTTGCTTTTTTTTGAAGTTTTTGAAGATTTAAAAGTGCAACCAGTCAATGGAGCATGAGGTTTCTGCATCCAGTTGAATGTTTGATTTGGCCAGAGAGCTGGTCTCAAAAAACAAATTATTCATTCATTTCATTTATTCAATTTATGAGTCATCCTATAGCCTGAGCTCTCAGGGCAACATACATAATAAAGCAAAACCAATAAAACCAATGATAAAACCAAATAATAAAACACATTAAAAGAATTGTTTTTAAAAGAAGCAATAAAATTCAGCATTTAAAAGAGATAAATAACTGAGCAGCTAAAAACATGAAGATTATTTTAAAATGCAGCATTAAAACATTAAAAATAAAGCAAGCAGCAGTTATTTTAAAAGACCAGGGGAAATAAAAAGGACTTTGCCTGGTATCAAAAAGTCAACAAAGTAGACTCCAGGCAGAATTCTCTAGGGAGGGCATTCCGCAATTTGGGGGCCACCAGAGAAAAGGACCAAACACGAGTAGCCACCCACCAAATCTCAGTTTGTGCATTCAGAGCAGGGCCTCAGATCAGATGATGATCTCAGGGCATGGCCAGGAACATATGGGAAGAGGCAGTCCTTTACATACTGTGGCCCCAAGCAGTGAAGGTCTTTGTAGGTTAACACCTACACAGCACCTTGAACTGGGCTTGGAAACAAACTGGTAGCCAGTGAAGATGGTACTTGCTGACATAATACAGTGATAACGCCCAGTTCCAGTCAGTACCCTAGCTGCCATATTTTGTACCAAATTAACTTCCCAGACCGTCTTCAAAGGCAGCCCCACATACAATGCATTGCAGTAATCCAGCTGAGGCCAGGCTGTTACTATTCAGGTAGGAGTATAGCTGGTGTACCAGCCTAAGCTGGTAAAAGGCACTCCGAGCCACAGAAGACACTTGTGTCTGGATCTATAAGCACCTCAAAGCTATGGGCTTGATCTAATGAAGGAGTGCAGAACAGGTTGAACACCTTCCAGAACAACCCACTTACCTGGACAGTTGAACCACCCACTGGTATCATCTCCATGTTGTCTGGATTGAGCTTCAGTTTATTGGTCCTCATCCAGTCCATTACAGTAGCCAGACACTAATTAAGCACTTCATCTGCGTCACCTTGATCTAATGAAAAAGAGAGGTAGAGCTGTGCATCATCAGCATACTGATGGCATTGCACTCTAAATTCCTGAATGGACTCACTCTAGTTTTATGCCGATGCTAAATAGCATGCAGGAGAAGATGGAACCTTGCAGGACCCCAAAGCATAAATTCCATGGAGTCAAGCAGATGTCCCTGTAGCACCACCTTCTGCAAATGGTCATCCAAGTATGAGCAGAGCCACCCACACCCAACTCAGGCAGACTCTCCAGAAGGATACAACGGCCAATGATATCTAAGGTCACTGGAAGGTCCAGGAGAATCAACAGAGTTGTGCTCCCCTGTTTTTAAGACATTTGCTACAACCTGAAAAGTATGAGGTGGTGGTGATGGTGGTTTTATTGGAAATCCAAACCGTCTCTCAGTCACACCTCTTACTGTCAATGTTAATGATGGATAGCATTATAGGGCGGTTGTAAGCTTCTCTCTCTCAGCAGAGCCCTCCAAGAGAAGTATAGTAGTGAACTACTCAGCCCCTTCCAACGTGTAATTTGGGGACAATGAACTGCATTTACATTAGTCGGATTCTTTTTAAAAAGAACCCTGCCAAGTAACAAACTAGTTAGAAAGACTTAGTTTCAGAGTGGGGATGGGGTTGAAACATGTGTGCCCAATCCCAGCTATGTTAGAATCTTTAATGGGCAGCACCTCTCCTCTCTCTCAGGAAATGACCTGTCCACACATTGAAAGGGTTCTCTCTCAGCCTTGTTTATCCTTTTCTCTCTTCCTCCCTCATCCTTTCTATTCTAGGGATGTATGAAAGTTCCGCTACGGATCTTGGGGAGGCCGAATGCCAGCGCATTCGGCCCCCTGAAATCGGTGGTGGAACGGCCCACCACCCCCCTGCCACCCCCCCGGGATGGGACTTACCTGGGGCGGATCTTCCTGGCTCCGGTGGCTCCGGCGGCGGCTCCGGCGGCGGAGGCCAGTCTTCCAACCGGCTGCCGCCGCCGCCATTTCCAGGTTTAAAAAAACAAATAAACAAAAAAAAGTGATAGGCTACGTAAAGATTTACGTAGCCTATCACAGCTAGATTTTTAAAAAACACCATGATAGGCTACATAAATGTTTACGTAGCCTATCACGGCTGACTTAAAAACAAAAACAAAAAAAACGCGCGTACACAAATGGTGGCGCCCATGGCCGCCACCATTTGCGTTCCTTATTTTGGCATGTCTTCGTCTACGTAAACATTTATGTAGACTAAGACGGTGAAAATAAGGGGAACGCGAATAGCGTAGCATCTACGCTATTTGCGTTCCCCTTATTTTCGCCGTCTTAGTCTACGTAAATGTTTACGTAGACTAAGACGTGCCAAAATAAGGAATGCAAATGGCGGCACCCATGGGCACCGCCATTTGCGTATGCGCGTTTTTTTGTTGTTGTTGTTTAATCAGCCGTGATAGGCTACGTAAACATTTACGTAGCCTATCACGGCTGACTGCAGGGACGCAAACGGCGGCGGCTACAGCCACCGCCATTTGCGTCCCTGCTAGCCAGCGACTGGATGTCCGGCTGCTGGTGGAGCTGGCCAGCAGCTCTGCAGAATCGCTGCGGAGCACAGCTGGCCGGCCAGGATTCCAGGGGGGGGAGGAACGGAGCGCCTCCCCCCCCAGCGAGGATTCCGGGGGGAGGGACGGAACGCCTCCCCCCGCACCATCAGCATAATCCCCGAAAGGTAAGTGATTTTCGTACGTCCCTATTCTATTCACTTCAATCCATTCCATCACACAGCCAGTTGTCAGGGTTTTTCTCCTCTCAGTCTCTCAACATTTTGTGCCATTGAGTTCTTAGAGAACTATTTTTTGCAGATCTCCAGCACCACTTTAGGGTTTATTTTTCTAAAGCCTTTTTGTACTTCTGCAAGCCTAGGTTCCCTGAGTCTTCCAGTACCTTCCTCTAGTGCATGAATGCTGCTGTT